>NW_016812850.1:59100-101327 GCF_001698545.2 Rhinopithecus bieti
TCATCCAGGTAATGAGCATAGTACACAATAAGTACTTTTTCAAACTTTACCCCCCTTTTCTCCCTCCCCATTTTGTGGTCCCCATTGTCTACTGTTCCTATCATTATATCAATGTGTACGCAATGTTTAGCTCCCAGTTATGAGTAAGAACATGGGGTATTTGGTTTTCTGTTTCTGTGCAAAAAAAGATTTGATGAAGAAATATTTGGAAACTACAAATGCATTTTTTTGTCTTTTTATTTTTTTTTTTTTTTTTTTTTTTTTTTGAGGCGGAGTCTGGCTCTGTCGCCCGGACTGGAGTGCAGTGGCCGGATCTCAGCTCACTGCAAGCTCTGCCTCCTGGGTTTACGCCATTCTCCTGCCTCAGCCTCCCTAGTAGCTGGGACTATAGGCGCCCGCCACCTCGCCCGGCTAGTTTTTGTATTTTTAGTAGAGACGGGGTTTCACCGTGTTAGCCAGGACGGTCTCGATCTCCTGACCTCGTGATCCGCCCGTCTCGGCCTCCCAAAGTGCTGGGATTACAGGCTTGAGCCACCGCGCCCGGCGGGATTACTTTTTTAAACTTCTTTTTTAATTTGTTCATTGTTGGCATATAGAAATGCTACTGGTATTTTTATGTGATTTTGTATCCTGCAACTTTGCTAAATTTGTTTTTCAGTTCTAATAGGTTTTGATATGGTTTGGCTGTGTTACCACTCAAATCTCATCTTGAATTGTGGCTCCCATAATTCTCTCATGTCATGGGAAGGACCTGGTTAGAGGTAATTGAATCATGGAGGCAGTTTCCCCCATACTGTTCTCATGATAGTGAGTGAGTCTCGTGAGATCTGATGGTTTTATAAAGGGAGTTCCCCTGCACATGCTCTCTCTTGCCCAACACCATGTAAGAAATCCCTTTGCTCTTCCTTTGTCTTCCACCATGATCATGAGGCCTCCCCAGCCATGTAGAACTGTGAGTCCATTAAACCTCTTTTCTTTATAAATTATCTAATGTTGAGTATGTCTTTATTGGCAGTGGGAGAATAGACTAATATAGCAAATTGGTACCAGGTAGTGGGGCACTGCTGTTAAGATACCCAACAATGTGGAAATGACTTTGGAACTGGGTGGCAGGCACAGATTGAAACATTTTGGAGGGCTCAGAAAAAGACATGAAGATGTAGTAAAGTTTGGAACTTCCTAGAGACTTGTTGAATGGCTTTGACCAAAATGCTGATTGCGGTATGGACAATGAAGTCCAGGTTGAAATGGTCTCAGATGGAGTTGAGGAACTTCTTGGGAACTAAAGTAAATATCACTTTTCCTATGCAAAAAAACTGGTAGAATTTTGCCCCTGCCCTAGAGATTTTTGAAACTTTGAACTTGGTAAAGATGATTTAAGGTATCTGGTGGAAGAAATTTCCAAGTGGCAAAGCATTCAAGAGGAAGCAGAGCATAAGTGTTTGGAAAATATGCAGCCTGATGACATGATAGAAAAGAAAAACCCATTTTCTGGGGATAAATTTAAGTTTAATCGGTTTTTCTGCTGTGGAAATTTGCATAAGTAACAAGGAGCCAAATGTAAATCGCTAATACAATGAGAAAAATGTCTCCAGAGCATGTCAGAGACCTTTTCAGCAGCCCCTCCCATCACAGACCAAGGGGCCTAGGAAAAAAAATGGTTTCGTGGGGCGGGCCCAGGGCCCCCCTGCTGTGTGCAGCCTAGGGACTTGCTGCCCTGCGTCCCAGTCACTCCAGCCATGGCTAAAAGGGGCTAATCCACAGCTTGAGCCATGGCTTCAGAGGCTGCAAGCCTCAAGCCTTGGCAGCTTCCATGTAGTGTTGAGCCTGTGGGTGCACAGAAGTCAGGATTTGAGGTTTGGGAACCTTCACCTACAATTCAGAGGATGTATGGAAATGCCTGGATGTCCAGGCAAAAGTTTGCTGGAGGGGTAAAACCCTCATGGAGAACCTCCACTAGGGCAGTGCAAAAGGGAAATGTGGAGTTGGAGCCCCCACAGAGAGTCTCCACTGGGGCACTGCCTAGTGGAGCTGTGAGAAGAGGGCACTGTCCTTCAGATCTACCAGTATGGTAGATCTACCAATGGGTTGCACTGTGTGCCTGGAAAAGCCACAGCCACTCAATGCCAGCTCATAAAAGCAGCCAGAAGGGGATCCATACCCTGCAGACCCACAGAGGTAGAGCTGCTCAAAGCCATGAAAGCCCACCTCTTGCATCAGCAGACCCTGAATGTGAGACATGGAGTCAAAGGAGATCATTTTGAAGTTTTAAGATTTGAATGGCCTGCTAAATTTAGGACTTGCATGGGGCCTGCAGCCTTTTTGTTTGGACCAATTTCTCCCATTTGGAATGACTGTATTTACCTAATACCTGTACCCTCGTTGTATCTAGGAAGTAACTAACTTGCTTTTGATTTTATAGGCTCATAGGCAGAAGGGACTTGCCTTGTCTCAGATGAGACTTGGCCTGTGGACTTTTAAGTTAATGCTGAAATGAGTTAAGACTTTTGGGGACTGTTAGGAAGGCATGATTGGTTTTGATATGTGAGGACATGAGATTTAGGAGGGGCCAGGGGCAGAATAATATGGTTTGGCTGTGTCCCCTTCCAAATCTCATCTTGAATTGTGGTTCCCATAATTCCCTCATGTCGTAGGAGGAACCAGCTGAGAGGTAATTGAATCATCTCGCATTGTTCTTGTGATAGTGAATAGGCCTCATGAAATCTGATAGTTTTATAAAGGGTAGTTCGCCTGCACATGCTTTCTCTTGCCCACCACCATGTAAGAAGTCCCTTTGCTCTTCCTTTGTCTTGCACCATGATTGTGAGGCCTCCCCAGCCATGTGAAACTGTGAGTCCATTAAACCTCTTTCCTTTATAAATTACCCAGTCTTGGGTATGTCTTTATCAGCAGCATGAGAACAGATTAACACAGTTTTCTTGTGGAGTCTTTAGGTTTTTCCAAATATAATATTATATCATCTGCAAATGAGAGTAACTTGACTTCTTTCATTCCAATATGGATGCCTTTTATATCTCTCTTTTGTCTGATTGCTCTAGGTAGGACTTCCAGTACTATGTTAAATAACATGGGTCCCATTGGACATTCTTGTCATGTTCCAGATATTAGAGGAAAGGCTTTCACTTTTCCCCATTCAGTATGATTCTAGTTGTTGGTCTGTCAAATACGGGTTTTATTATGTTGAGATATGTTCTTTCTATACTAGTTTTGGAGATTTTATCATGAAGGGATGTTGAATTCCATCAAATGCTTTTCCAGCATCAGTTTAAAGGATTATGTGGTTTTTTCCTTCATTCTGTTGATACGATGTATAACATTGACTTGAATAGGTTAAACCATCCTTTCAACTGAGGGATAAATCCCACTTGGTCATGATGAATGAACTTTCTAATATATTGTTGAATTTGGTTTGCTAGTATTTTCTTGAGAATTTTTATATCGGTATTCATCAGAGATACTCGCCTATAGTTTTCTTTCTTTTCTTTTTTTTTTTTTTGATGTGTCTTCATCTGGTTATAGTATCAGGGTAATACTGGTCTCATAGAATGAGTTTCAATGTATTCCCACCTCTGTTTTTTAGAAGTGTTTGAGTAGAAATGGTATGAGTTCTTTCTTAAATGTCTGGTAGAATTCAGCAGTGAAGCTGCTTTTCTTTATTGGGAGATTTTTCATTATGGCCTCAGTGTTATTACCTGTTATTGGTCTGTTTAGGTTTTGAATTTCTTTCTGTTTCAATCCTCATAGGTTATATGTGTCTAGGAATTTGTCCATTTCTTTTAGATTTTCTAATTTATTGGCATATGTAGTTGCTCATTGTGGCCACTAATAATCCTTTGAATTTCTGTGGTAAATGTTGCAATGTCTCCTTTTTCATTTCAGATTTGAAGTATCTGGATCTTCTGTCACTTTTTCTTAGTCTGGCTAAAGGTTTGTCAATTTTGTTTATCTTTTCAAAACTCAAATTTTCATTTTAATTTTATTTTTTCATCTCAATTTCACTTATTTCTGTTTGATTTTTGTTATTTTCTTTCTACTAATTTGGGTTTAGTTTGCTCTTGCTTTGCTAGTTTTTTAAGATGCATTATTACATGGTTTATTTGAAATTTTTTCTCATTTTTGATATAGCCATAAACTTCCCTCTTGGTCCTGCTTTTGCTCTATCCCAAAGGTTTTTGTATATTGTAGTTGTATTATCATTTGTTTCAAGAAATTTTTCAATATCCTTCTTAATTTCTTTATTGACTCATTGGTCATTCATGAGCATATTGTCTAATTTCCATGTATTTGTATAGTTTCCAAAATTCCTCTTGTTGTTAATTTCTAGTTTTTTCCATGTGGACAGAGAAGATGTTTGATATTATTTCAATTTTTTCAAATATTTTAAAACTTGGTTTGTGACCTAACACATGATCTATCCTTGAGAATGATCCATATGCTGAGGAAGAAAATGTGTATCCTGTAGCCATTGGATGAAATGTTTTGTAAATATCTATAGATTCATTTGGTCTATAGTGCAGAATAAATGCAATGCTTATTTTCTGATTTTCTGTCTGAAGATCTGTCCAATGCTGAAAGTGGGGTGTTAAAGTCTGTAGGTGTTATTGTATTGGGACCTATCTCTCTTTTTAGTTCTAAGAATATTCCTTTATATATCTGGGTGCTCCAGTGTTGGGTGCATATATATTTAAAATTGTTATTGCCTCTTGCTGAATTGACCCTTTTATTGTTATACAGGACCTTTTTTGTCTCTTCATATAGTTTTTGTTTTGAAATCTGTTTTGTCTGATATAACAACTCTTCCTCTCTTTTGCTTTCAATTGGCATGGAATCTCTTTTTCCATCCCTTTGTTTTCGGTCTATATGTGTCTTTATAGGTAAAGTGTGTTTTTGGTAGGCAACAGATCAGTGGGTCTTGTATTTGTATACATTCAGCCAGTGTATGGCTTTTGATTGGAGAATTTACTCCATTTACATTTAATGTTATTATTGTTAAGAACTAATTGCTGTCATTTTGTTATTTGTTTTCTGTTTGTTGTCTTATCTTCCTTTCTTCTTTGTTACTAGTTTTCCTTTATTGAAGGGAATTTTCTCTGGTCATTATATGATTTAGTTTCTTGCTTTTTATATTTTGTGTAACATTTTTATGTTTTTTGGTTAGAGGTTATCATGAGACTTACAAATACTATCTTATTACCTATTATTTTAACCTGATAACAACTTAACACTATTTGCATAGACAAACAAGCAAAAGAAAACTAATAAAAATTCTACACCTTACCTCCATCCCCCCACTTTTTAACTTCTTGTTGTTTCTATAGTCATATATACCTAATTTAACCAATTATGTCTTGAAAAGTTGTAGTTGTTATTTTTGATTGGTTCATCATTTAGTCTTTCTACTTAGGATCAGAGTAGTTTATACACCACAGTTACTTTGTGTTTCTCTGTGTACTTACTATTATCTTTGTGTTTCTCTGTGTACTTACTATTATCAGTGAGGTTTATACCTTTAAGTGATTGGTTATTGCTCATTAATGTCCTTTTCTTTCTGATTGAATGACTCCTTTTATTGTTTACTTAGAACAGGTCTAGCATAGATGAAACCTCTCAGCTTTTGTTTTTCTGGGAAGGTCTTTATTTCTCTTTCATGTTCAAAGAGTATTTTCACCTGATATACTATTCTAGGGCATTTTTTTTTTCCTTCAGCACTTTAGATATGTCCTGCTACTCTCTCCTGGCCTGTAAGTTTCCCACTGAAAAGTCTGTGCCAGACATATTGGAGTTCCACTGCATGTTATTTGTTTCTCTTCTCTTGCTGCTTTTAGAATCCTTTCTTTATGTTTGATCTTTGAGAGTTCGATTGTTAAATGCATTGTGGTAGTCTTCTTTCAGTTGGATCTGCTTGATGTTCCATAACCTTTTTGTACTTGGATACTGGTATCTTTCTCTAGTTTTGGGAAGTTCTCTGTTATTTTCCCATTATATAAGCTTTCTACTTTGATTTATTTCTCAATCTTCTCTTTAAGGCTAATGACTCTTTGATTTGCTTTTTGAGGCTAATTTCTAGATCCTGTTGGCAGAATTCATTGTCTTTTATTCTTTCTTCTTTTGTCTTATCAGACTGTATGTTTTCACATACCCTGTTTTCACACATACTAGTTCTTCCTTTTGCTTGATAATTCTGCTATTAGAGGACTCTGATGCATTCTTCATAAGCCAGTTGCATTTTCAGCTCCAGAATTTTTGTGTGAATCTTTTAAATTATTTCAGTCTCTTTGTGAAAACAGATAGAGTCTGAATGCCTTCTCTGTGTTATCTTGAAATTCTTTTAATTTACTCAATGCAGCTATTTTCATTTATCTGTCTAAAAGGTTACATATCTCTGTTTCTCCAGAATTGGTCCCTGGTGCCTTATTTAGTTCATTTGGTCAGGTTATGTTTTCCTGAATTGTGTTGATCCTAGTAGCTGTTATTCTGTGTCTGGGCATTGAGGAGTTATTTATTTTAGTCTATACAGTCTGGGTTTATTTGTACCCATCCTTCTCAGGAAGGTTTTCTGGATATTCAGAAGGATTTTGGTGTTGTAATCTAAGCTGTATCTGTTTTTAGGGGGTACCCCAAGTCCAGAATGCTCTCATTCTTGCACTCATAGAGGTACTACCTTGATGGTCTTGGACAAGATCCAGGATAATTCTTTGGATTATCAGGCAGAGATTCTTATTATTTTCCCTTAGTTTCTCTAAAATAAACAGTCTCTTTCTCTGTTCCAAGCCACCTTAGGCTGGGGGTGGAGTGATACAAGCACCCCTGTGGCCACCACCACTATAACTGTTCTGTGTCAGGCCTGAAGCCAGGAGAGCTGTGAGTCTCACCCAAGGCCTACTGTAACTTCTCCCTGGATACTGCCTGTGTTTGCTCAAGGCCCGGGGGCTCTACAGTCAGTCACTGGCAAAGCCAGCCAGGCTTCTGTTCTTCCCTTCAGGTGGCAAGGTCTCCTAGACCCCAGGTCGATCTAGAGGTACCATCTGGGAGTCAGTGACCAGAGTCAAAAACCTTAGAAGTTTATCTGGTGTTCTATTGTACTGTGACTGAGCTGGCACTCAAACCACAAGATACATTCCTTCCCACTCTTTCCTTCCACTTCCAAAGGCAGAGAAGAGCCTGACCCCATAGGCACCACCACCCCAAGCCATTAGGAGTACTGCCAGATTACTGCTGACATTACCTTAAGGTCCAAAGCCTCTTAAGTCACCTTTTGGCGAATGCTGCCTGGCCTGGTACTTGCCCTTCGGGCAGTAGGCTGCCCTCTAGCCCAGGACATGTCCAGAAATACTGTCTAAGAGTCAAGTCCTGGAATCAGGAAGCCTAAGAGCCTGCTTGATGTTCTATCCCACTATGGCTATTGTGCTACCTAAGGTGCAAGGCAAAGTCACCATTACATTGCTCTCTGTTTCTCTCAAGAAGAAATGGTTTTTCCTCTAGCCACAACGGGTAATGTACTGAGTCTCATCTGAAGCCAGCAAGTCTCAGCGGCCCAACAAAGGCCCCCAAGATAATACCTGGGTATTGTTACTGATTATTCAGGGCCCAAGGGCTCTTCAGTTAGAAGATGGTGAACGCTGCTAGGACTGGATCCTTTCCTTCAAGGCAATGGGTTCTCTTCTGGCCCACAGTGTTGTCTAGATATATTACCTGGGACTAGGGTTTGGAATGGGGGCTGTGTGGTTCTGACTGGTGTCCTATCCTGCTGTGACTGAGCCAGTATCCAGGGTATAAGACAAAGTCCTCCCCATTCTTCCCTCCTCACTCCTGAAATGGAAGGAAGGGGTCTCTCTTGGAGATCTAAACTGTGCAGCCTGGGGTTAGGGGAAGGGTGATGCCAGCACTCCCTTGGCTGCCCCAGCTGGTGTCTCAGTATTTCACATGCCTCCTCAGTCCACTGTCTCTAGGCCTAGTTCAGCACTAGGACACGCATAAGAGTTCTGACCACTGGGATCTGCAATTCCCCTCTGCCTATGGCTGGTTTAAATGTTCACTTCATGGGCAGCCATCATCTGAGTTTGGTCTGGTTTTCCTTTCTACTCTAAAAGGACAACGCTGAGTTTAATGCCTCACAATTGCTGTGTTCTTCCTCCCTCGGTTCCCAGAAATGCTCTCGGCACCGTGACAGTGCTGCAGGGAGAATGTGGGCATGGGTGGGAGTACATCGGCTATTTAAGACTGTTTTCTCTGTCTCTTTAGTGCCTCTTTCAGGGCTATGGAGTTAAAACCAGTTACTATGAGTGCTCACCTGATTTTTTGCTATTATGAAGGTGTTTTCTTTCCTGTGCAGATAGTTGTTAAATTGGTGTCCTTGTTGGGGATGATTGGTGGAGCCTTCTATTCCATCATTTTGCTCTGCTCCTTCAAAACACAGGTGTTTTACATTAATTTAATATTCACAGTATTAAGTATTTTAATATTTTAAAGGTTAAAAATACATATTTGACATTATAATTATGTAAAATTTTATTAATTCATAATGACTATGAAAATACTAAAGCTTTGAACATTTTGCTCCAATTACTTCTCAGATTTTATGTTAACAATTTTATTTTATACATTTTTATCCATAAGCTACTATAATTGTTGATTGGTAAGACAATCTGGATCACATTCACTAATATCTTTCCTGTGTTTATGTGATTATTTTCTTTTGTCTATAGTAATTCCTTTTATACATCTAATAGTGAATGCATCTATTGATGGTACATTCATTCTCTCCTTTTTGTTTTTCAGCATGAATAGTTTATTTCTCTTTATTTTATAAGGATATTTGTTTCTCAGCATAAACTTCTAAATTAGCAATTTATTTTTTACTTTTATAGTGGTCTTATTCCATTTTATTCTCACTTTCATAATTTCAGGCATCAGCATTTTTATTAAGAGAGTAATGTGTGTCTTTTCAGGAGTCTCATTTTGTTTTGTCCTGCTTTTAGTAGTTTTATTATGTTTGCTTATATGTAGTCATTGTTATGTGCTTATTGTTGGGATTCTTATAACTTTTTGAATCTGTGGGCTGGTGTATTTATTGAATTTTGAACATTAGTTCTTCAAATACTATTGATGACTATCTTTTTCTTCTATTCTTTCTCAAACACGTACACATATATTAGGCTGTTTTACTGTAACCCATATATTCCTAGTGATGTTTTATATATTTTCCATTTATTTTCCTTGTTTTGCTCAATTTAAAAAAATTTTTTAAATATTTCTCCCAGTTTATTTGTTCTTTCTTTTGCTGTGTTTAACGTGCTATGAAAACTGTATAAAAAGTTCTTAACTCATAAATTGTATTTTCTGGCTTCAGAGTCTTTATTTTATTATATTATATAGATTTGGATTCTTTAGTGCAATTGTCTTTTAGTTTATTTTCTATGCCTTTTCCTTCATATCTGTGACATAATTCTTGGCCAGCAAACTCCACTATAGTTGTAAGTTGTTTCTATTGTCTATTTTCCTGTTGGTTTCTAGTCACATGATATTATTTTTGGGTTTAAATAATTTTTATTGTATAGTAGAGTATAAAATATTAAGAAAATTTATATGATGGTATTTTAAATGCACAGTATTCAGAAAATGTCAATAATCCTTAAATATGTAACTTTCTAAAAGTAGGCATCCATGAGAAATAAGGGTAGTTATTGTACAATTTCAATTTCATTAAATATACTTAGCCTATTTTACTTGACATCACCACTAATAAGTTAGTAAGTTAAAAATCCCAATGTTCCTAACCAGCATACATTTTACTGGAACCTCATAAGTGTATGTGGTAGGGACCTATAATAAAAAGGGACCAATGACCAGAATCTATAAATTGATTCTTTTATTGGCTAGTGACTTACCTTATAATATCCTAAGGCTTGATTCAGGCTTGAATGTTTATAAAGGAGGGTGTGTTAACCACCTTGTTCTCATAGAGTATTATTGCATTTGTCTTTTAGTATGTCTTAGATGAGCTAGGTATCAGTGTTTTAGTGCTAAATTTTTATTCTATTTGAAGCAATAATCAAATGGTATTTTGATTTATAAGAGACAGAACTTAAACACTAGATAAATGTAATTAGATAAATTACATATGTACTAATGATGAATTAAATTCTCAATTGCAATATTAAAAATAATTCACTTGTGAATGAGAAATCTGGAAATAAATTGAGGATTACATTACTAATCATCTTCAATATTGTGTTCTCCTCTTCCTTGTGATTGAGTGAAGCCTCATGTCTAGTATTGTCCAATGTGCAATGAGCAGAATATATACCACTTCTGGACTGAAGGAATAGAAAATCCATGCATAGTTGTCTACCATAGCAAAAGTACATGGATGGGTATGTAATAATTGAGCAATATGGTGATGGCACTCCTAGAAGTTTGGATATCTGACTCTTAAGTATAGAACATAGTTATTTTAGAAAATCATTCAGATATGCAGCAGGCTCTGTACAAGTGAGAAATAAATGTTTATTTTATTAGTTCCGTGACATTTTAGGATTGATTGATTACCACAGAAAAAATTAACCTATCCTAATTTATATAGAAACTTGGAGAATGTCATTGAGACTAAGGGACCTATATGAGAGTAGAAGTAATAGTGTTTAGGCACTCTCTGGGGAACCAGATATCAGGCTAACATTACCAAGACTAATTGCACATCTCTCCTACTCTTATTGACTTTCCTGTCTGTCTCTTGGTCTAAATTAATGCAGATGAAGTTAACACTCTTATAATTAAGTAGATTTTTAGGAGACAGGTTAATCAAACATTATCATAGGCTGAAGAGAGCTTACAGAAGATTCGTATAAAAACCTTATTAGTGACTAAAAAATATCACTATATGGTTAGTTTTTTCTTGGTTAAATTTATAGTTTTACTCATCCATATTTTGATGGAATTATATCTATAATAATTAAATACAGATGATATTTATTTCTAGCATACAAACTAATTAGCAACGTACTTATCCTTTCTAACTACAGATTAGAATGCCATAGGGAGGTTTAATAATTTAATTGCCCAAACACAGAGATTCTGATTTAGTTTTTCTGGGGTGGAGCCAAGCCAATATTTTGATACCTTTCTAAGTGGTTCTAATATTTAGTCAAAACAGCTACCATATATGGTAAAAGCAGCCTACAATGTGACTAAATAAAATCATTTTTTGCCGGAACCTCTCATCATTATTGGCCCTTTCCACAATACCTCTTATAATAGAGAGAGTCCTTCAAATAATTTAATTACTTTTGCATACATGTCTGATTAAGGAAGATATCACCCATGCCAAAATAGGAGAATAAAATCTAATGCTATTGGATAAACACAGAATGCTGAGGCTAATGCCACGAGTTACTTAAGACTCTGCCCCAAATGACACAACTGCAGGCCTTTCTGACTTTGACTTCAGTTTGACTAATCAAATTTTTGGTTAGGGCTATGCACACCTCATCCTGTGCTTATTGCTGAAGATATAAAAATACCTAAGATTAAGTTTTGACTCTTAAGGTAAGCAAAGCGTGTTACAAAAACAAAGGAAAATTGAAATAATATCACTATCATATAATACTTCAGGTTTCTGCTTGGAGACACAGTAAGCCGAAAAGAGTTATATCTAGATCCATACAACAACAAAAAAGATGGACAAATAGCAAAGATTAATGTGTCTGACAGATGATTCTGAGAGCAATCAAATAGACTAAGATCTAAGGAGACACAAGTGTTTGCAAGGAGCAACAGGATATGAGCATGTGCTTACCTGAGGAAGACGCAATGGGACGTGGGACACCAGCACGAAAACTCAGGTAAAAATTGGTGAAAACTGAATGTGGGATGGTGAGAGAGTGTTGCCTCCAGGGACCACATGGGGGTGGCTTCATACTCTTTTGAAGGCTTATTCACAAATGTGTGTTTATTTATGCACACTAAATTCTATTACATCAATCTATATTTCCATACTTACACCAATACCACATTGTTTTGATTAATGAATTTTGAAATGGGGAAGTTCTCCAACTTGTTTTTTTAATTTCAAGATTGTTTTGCTATTCTGGCTTGCTTGCAAATCCATAGAAATTTTAAGATGGACTTGCCAATTTCTGCAAAAAATAAATCTAGGGTTTTGCATGAATTGAATTGAAATTGTAATTTATTATTATTAAGCATTTCCATTAATATCTTCCCTTCTTTTTTTTTTTTTTTTTTTTTTGATGGAGTCTTGCTCTGTTACCCAAGCTGGAGAGCAGTAGCGCCATCTTGGCTCACTGCAACCTCTGCCTCCAGGGTTCAAGTGATTCTCCTGCTTCAGCCTCCCGAGTAGCTTTTTTTGGTAGATGTCCTTTATCACACTGATGAAGTTCTGCTTCTCTTCCATTCTTAATTTGTTGAGCGCTTTTATCAAGAAAGAGTGCTGTATCTTGTCAATTGCTTTTTCTGTTAATATGATCACATGAGTTATAACCATTATTTTATTGACGTGGTATATTACATTAATTGATTTTCACATGTTAAACTGACCTTGCATTTGTAACACAAATCCCATTTGATTACTATATATAATTCTTTTTATATATTGCTAGACTTTACTTGCTATAATTTAGTGGAGAATTTTTGGATTTGTATTCAAAAAGATATTCAGTAGCTTTTGTTTCTTCTGAATAATTTGTCTGGTTCTTGACTCAGGCTAATACTGGCTTTATAAAGTAAGCCGGAAGTGTTATGTCTTGTATATTTTGAAAGACCTTTTGAAGTATTAATTCTTCTTTAAATATTTGGTAGGCTCCTCAGAGAAGCCTTCTGGTCATAGAATTGTGTTGTTATTGGAAATATTATGGATGTAAATTATAACATTTTTCTTGTGATGTATCTATTCAGATGTTCTATGTCTTGCTGGACCAGTAGTTTATTGTTTTAGAAACAAGATCTCACTCACCAAGGCTGAAGTACAGTGGCATAATCACAGATTACTGAAACTTCAAGCTCCTGAGTGCAAACAATGGTTCCCCCCTCAGCCTCTTTCGTAGCTAGGACTATCGGCATGCACCACATCTGGGTCATTTTTTGTTTTTGTACAGATAAGGTAACACTACGTTGCCGAGGCTGGTCTTGAACCCTTGGCCTCAAGTGATCCTCCCACCCTGGCCTCCCAAAGTTTTGGGATTACAGGCATGAACCATGGTATCCATCCAAGGTCAGCTTTGATAGTTGTGTCTTTCTAGAAAATCTAAGTTATCTAATTTGTTGTCATATACTTATTCATATATTTTCTCAAATTTTTTTTTTCAATTTTCTAAGATCCTTAATATGTCTTCTCATTCATTTCTGATTTTAGTAATTTGAGTCTCCTATTTTTTTCTTTGTCAGTCTGACTAAAAGTTTCTCAATTGTATTGATCTTTGAAACTGTTAGTTTCCTAGATTGTTTCCATTGTTATCTAATCAAATCTCTATGAATTTCCACTGAAGATTTTATTACCTACTTCCTTCTTTTCTTTTTGAGTTTCATTGACTTTTCTTTTTCTAGTTGACACAAAAATTGGACAGAAAATAAGAACTTACAGAGATTTTCCATATACTCCATGCCCAAACACATACATTGCCTCTCCCATTACGAACATCCCCCACCAGAGTGGTACATTTGTTACAACTGACAAATCTGAATTGACATCATATTAATCATTCAAAGTCCATAGTTAACATTAGTCCATAGTTTACATTACAATTTATAATTGGCACATACTTACCATAACAGTATTATACACAGTATTATGACTGCCCTAAAAATCCTCTGTGCTCTAGTCATCCCTTTCTCTTCCCAGTCCATGGCAACCATTGATCTTTTTACTGTTTCCATAGCTCTGCCTTTTTCAGGATGCCAGATAGTTGGAATTACATAATACACAGGCTTTTTAAACTAGCTTATTTTACTTGAGAATATATGTTTATGGTTGCTCCATGTGTCTTCGTGGCTTTATATCTCAGTTTTTTGTAGTCCTAGGTAATATTTCATTGTGTTAATGTACCACAGTTTATGTATCCATTCACCTTCTGAAGGACATCTTGTTGGTACCTAATTTTGGCATTTATTACAAACGCTGCTATACACTTCTGTGTGAGCGTTTCTATGTGAATATATTTTTAACATCTTTGGGTTAATACCAAGGAACACAGTTACTGGATCATATGTTAGGAGTATATTTAGTTTTGAGAGAAACCACCAAACTCTTACAAAGTGACTATGCAATTTTGCATTCCCACTAGCAATAAATGAAAGTCCTTGCTGTTCCATATCCTGACCAGAATTTGGTGTCAGTTTTCCAGATTTTGATCTTTCAAGCATGCATTTTCCTGATGACATATAATGTGGAAGAACATTGTTTTATATGATTAATTGTCATGTGTACATTTTCTCTGGTGAGATATTTGTTAAACTCTTTGGTCCATTTTTAAATAGGAATGTTTCTTTTCTTACTGTTGAGTTTTAAGTTTCCCTTGAATACTTTGGAGTATAATGTTTTGCAAATATTTTCTCCCAGTCTCTTGCTTTTTAAATTCTCTTCATAATGTCTTTCACAGAGTAGAATTTTTTAATATCCATGAATTCCAGCTTCTTGGCTTCTTCTTTCTTTTATGGTTCATTCTTATGTGTTATATATATGTGTAAAGAATCTTTACCAAACTCTGGGTTGTATAGATTTTCACCTATATTATCTTCTAAGAGTTTTACAATTTGGTATTTGACAAGTAAGTTTTAATCTATTTTGAGTTAAGTTTTGTAAAGAATGTATGATCTTTGTCTAGATTCATTTTTTTGCATGTGGATGTTCATTTGTTCCAGCACCACTTAATCAAAATATTATATTTCCTCCATTGCAATGCCTTTGTTCCACTGTCAAACATCACAGGTCTATATTTATGTGGGTGTATTTCTGGACTTTGTTCTGTTTTATTTATCTATTTGTCTATTCTTTTGCCAATATCACATTGTCTTGATTATTATAGAATTATAGTAAGTTTTGAGATTGGGCAGCGTGAGTCATCCATCGTGGTTCTTCTCCTTCAAATTGTGTTGGCTATTGTATTAGTCCATTTTCATGCTGCTAATAAAGACATACCTGATCCTGGGCAATTTACAAAAGAAAGAGGTTTATTGGACTACAGTTCCATAGTTCCACATGGCTAAGGGGGTCTCACAATTATGGTGGAAGGTGAAAGGCATGTCTCATACGGTGGCGGCAAGAGAAAGAATGAGAGCCAAGTGAAACAGGTTTCCCCATATCAAACCATCAGGTCTCATGAGACTTTTCACTACCACAAGAACAGTATGGGGGAAACCACCCCCATGATTCAATTATCTCCAAACACATCTCTCCTATAATATATGGGAGAGATTTGAGTGGGACACAGAGCCAAACAATATCAGCTATTCTGAGTCTTTTGCCTCTCTAAATAATCTTCAGAACCAGTTTGTCAATATTTATAAAATAACTTACTGAGATTTTGATTGGAATTACATCAAATCTATAAATTAAGTTCAGAAGAATTTACTTTCTAATAATACAGAGTTCTTCTGTCCATAAACATGCAATGTCTATTTTACAAGTTCTTTGATTTTTTTATTAGAATATTGTAGTTTTTCTCATATGGACCTTATACATATTTTCATAGATATACACTTAAATTTTTAATTTTGGGCTGCCAATGTAAATGGTGTTGTGTTTTATAATTAAATTTTCACTGTCCTTTGTTGGTAAATAGAAAAGTAACTGACTTTTGTATGTTCACCTTTTATCCTGCAAACTTGCTGTAATTATTATTAGGGCCAAGAGCTTCTTTGTTGATTCCTTCAGATTTTCTACGTTGATTATTTGTCATTTGTAAGAAAAATCAGTTTAATTTCTTTCTTTCCAATCTGTATACCATTTATTTACTTTTTTCACATCATTGCATTAACTTGGACTTTTGATGGTTGTAAAAATCAGTAGCGAGGGGGGAATCCTTTGCTTCATTCCTGATCTTATTGGAACAACTTGTAGTTTTTCACCATTATGACATTAGTTTTAGTGTTTTTTTTTTTTTTTTTTTTTCTTATTCTTTAACTAGTTGAGGAACTTTTTCTCTATTCCTAGTTTACTATGAGATTTTATTCTGAATGAGCATTGGATTTTTTTCCAATTTGTTTTCTGTATCTATCGATATGATCATGTGAATTTTCTTCTTTAATTTAGCCTGTTGATGTGATTGATTACATTAATTGATTTCTGCCTTGCATACCTGTAATAAATTCCACTTGGTCATGATTTATAATTCCTTTTAAACCTTTTTCATTCACTTTGCTAGTATTTCATTGAGGATATTACATTTATCTTCATGGGAGAGTTGCTCTGCAGTTTTCTTTTCTTGTATCATCTTTGTATGTTTTGGTATTAGGGTGATACTGGTCTCATAGAACAAATTTGAAAATATTTTCTTTGCTTCTAACTTTTGAAAAGTATAGTAGAGAACTGATACAATTTCTTCCTTAAATGTGTGGTAAAATTTACTAGTGAACTCACCTGGGCCTTGGACTTCCTGGTTTTGAAGATTATTGATTGATTTTTTTTTTTTTTTAAACTAGACCTAGGCCTATTCAGACTATTTCTTCTTGTGTGAATTTTGTCAGATTGTGTCTTTCAAGGAATTTGCCCACTTCATCTAGATTATCAAATTTGTGAGTATAGAGTTATTCATAGTATTCCATTATTATCCTTTTAATGTCTACAGTATCTATAGTAATGCTCCTTCTTTTGTTGCTGACATTAGGAATCTGTACCCTCTTTTTTCTTCTTTGCTAGCCTTGCTAGAGTTTTATCGGTTTTAGTCGTCTTTTCAAAGAACCAGATTTGTGTTTTATTGATTTTCTCTATTGATTTCATATTTTCAATGTTTTTGAATTTTGCTCTGATTTTTATCATTTATTTTCCTCTACCTACTTTGGATTTAATTGGCTATTTTTTCCTAGTATTGTAAGGTGGAAGCTTATCTTGATTTTAAATCTTTCTTATTTTCTATTATATGCATTCAAGGTTATATAAATTTCCCAGTAAACACTGCCTTAACTCTATTTCACACATTTTGATAAGTTGTGTTTTTGTTTTCATTTAGTTCAAAATATATTTTTTTAAATTTTTGGATTTATTTTTTCACCCATTTGTTAGTTTTACTGCTGCTGTCATTGATACTACTTACACATATACATACATAAGCATATACATACATATATATACATACACATACCTTGTGAAATACAGTATAATTATTATTCAGAATGAACCATTATGTGTTACATCAACTAACAATAACAAAGATTATAGTTATTCTACCTTCAGTTATTCTTTTTCTAATGTTTTCTTTTCTTTATGTAGATCAAAGTTTCTGACATACATTATTTTCTTGTCTCTAAAGAAGAACTTTCAGGTAGAAAACTGAAAAAGAAATTCTGGATTTAAACTTGACACTTGCCCAGTTGGTCTTAATAGACATCTAAAGAATACTCCACCCAACAACTACAGAATATAGATTCTTCTCATCTGCAGACACAACATACTTTAAGATTGACTGCATGCTTGGTCAGAGAGTCTCAACAAATTCAGAAAAATTAAAATTATACCCAACATATTCTCAGGTCACAGTGCAATACAAATATAAATTAATACCAAGAGGAATTCTCAAAACCACACAAATACATGGAAATTAAACACGTTGATCCTGAATGACCTTTGTATAAGCAAGAAAATTAAGGCAAAAATCAAAAAGTTATTTGAAACAAAAATTTTGACACAATGTAACAAAACCTCTGTGATGTTGCAAAAGAAGTAATAAAATTTGTGGCACTAAATGCCTGCATCAAGAAGAGAGAAACATCTTGTTAACAACCTAACATTACACCTAAAGAAACAGAGAAAGAACTAAATTCTAAATGAAGAACCCAGTTCTAGCAGAAGAAAAGAAAGAATTAAAATCAGAACAGAACTAAGTGAAATTGAGATAAACTATTCAAAGGAAACTTTCAAAAAAGTTTGTTTTTTGAAAGGCTAAACAAAATTAATAGACTGCTAGATAGAGTAACAAAGGAAAAAAAGACAGAAGATCCAAATAAACACAATCAGATGACAAAGGTAACATTACAGCTGATCCCACAGAAATATAAAAGTCCTCAGAGATTACTATGAACATCTCTATGTACACAACTAGAAAAACTAGAGGAAATAGATAAATTCCTGGAAATACACAACCTCCCAATATTGAATCTGGAAGAAAAAGACACCCTGAAGAAACCAATAATGAGTTTCAAAATTGAATAAGTATTAATAAAAAAAATACTATCCAGAAAAGCACTGGACCACATGGATTTATAGCCAAATTATACCAGATGTACAAGAAAGGTATAGTATCAATCCTACTGAAACTATGAAACAAACAACAAACAAAAAACAGAAAAAAAGAAACGGAGGAGGAGGAATTCCTCCCTATTCAGTTACTCATTATTCAATTCAATTATTCAATTACTCATTCTATGGAACCAGTATCATCCTCACATCAAAACCTTCCGAAGACACAATAGGCTGGGCATAGTGGCTCACACCTGTAATCCTAGCAACACAAAATTTAAAAACGTCTTTTAACATTTTGCAAATCGTATTTACATGCAAACCAATTCCTTAAATATTTCTTTGTCTGAGAGTTTTTATTTCCTCTTCACTTTTGAAGGGTATAGAATTTATTGGTGAGACTTCTATTTCAACACTTTAAACATTTTGCTCCACTCTCTTCTGCTTTTATTGCTTCTGAAGAGAAGATGGGTGTAATTATTACCTTTGCTCCTCTATAGATATTACATTTTTCCCCATCTCTGGCTTCTTCCAGGAATTTATTTTTTATTCTTGATTTTTATAGTTTGACAATAATATGCATAGATACAGTTTTTTTTGACAGTTATCCAGATTGCTGCTCTCTATGTTTCTTGGGTCTGTGGTTTGGTGACATTAATTTGGGGAAATTTTCAGTTGTTAATGTTTCAAATACTTTTTCTGTTTCTTTGTCTCTACTTCTAATATTCTCGCTATGTGTATGATACATCTTTAGTTATGCCACAGCTTCTGTAGTTATGACACAGTTTGTGGATATCTGTGGCTTTTTTTTGCTTTTTTTTTTTTTGGTTTGCTTTTTAATTTTGGAATTTTATATTGAGATATCATCAAACTCAGAGATCATTTCCTCAGCCATGTCCAGTCTTCTAATGATCTCATCTTAGGCATTCTTTATTTCCGTTATAGTTTCTGATCTCTAGCATTTATTTTTGGTTCTTTTAACACTGTCTTTATCTATCTCTTTATCCATCTGTTCTTATATGCTTGGATTTTTTTATCCATCTGTTCTCGTACGTTGTCTTCTTTAGTTCATAGTTGTTTTAATTCCTAGTCTGATAATTTCTGCATTCCTGCGATACCTAAGTTGGTTTTTGAAACTTGCTGTATCTTTTTCAATTAGGGTTTTTTTTTTTTTCTTTTTTCCTTTTAAAAGGTGTGTGGTGGGGGTAAAGGACATTTTCTATAGACATATTATTAGACCTATGACTTTTAGTGAGCCTGTACCTCTGGAGTGTGAGTTTCATATGTGCTTCTGAGTTTCTCATCACCCCCACACGGTGCCCCTTAGTTGGGACAGGATGGCTACAGTGGTCTGGAGATGAGTGTTCTTATTCCTTATGGAAGGCTAGATGGATCTGGAATTACTTCCCTTTCTCCAGGTCAGTTAGGTTCTGATGAAACCTCAGCACCTCAGGCTCTGGTTAAGTAACTTCGCCTGAGGGCAGATCTTGTTAAAAAGAACATAGTACCCTGGCATATCTGAAAACTATTCCTTTTCTTTTCCCCCTGCTGGAAGCATAAATATATTATTTTTGCAATATTCATTGTAAGAACCTAGTAGAGCTCTTGGAGATGAAACTGACACATGTGCCCACGCTCCCCATAACTCGTTCTCACTGAAGTTTCTAATTCCCAGAGTTCTCCACACAACTTTCAGCATTTGTCAATTTTCTAGTAAATTTTGTTTGTTTTAATGTATTTTGTCTGATAATAGTTTAAACTTTAATACTTAGCTTTCTTAAAGTTAATACTTTAGCTTTCTTATGGTTGCTCTTTGAATCATGTATTGCTTTCTATATTTTATTTTTAATCTGTTTGCATCTTTAAATCTAAAGTTTGCTAAATCATGTGTATTAATCTGTTCTCACACTGGTATGAAGAAATACCCGAGATGAGGTAATTTACAAAGGAAAGAGGTTTAACTGACTCACAGTTTCACATAGGTGGGGAGGCCTCAGGAAACTTACAGTTACGGTGGAAGGCAAAGGTGAAGCAGTTGCTTTCTTCACAGGATGGCAAGACAGAGTGAGTGCAAGCAGGGGAAATGCCAGATGCTTATAAAACTATCAGATCTCGTGAGAGTCACTGTCATGAGAACAGCATAGGGGAAACTGCCTTCATGATCCAATTACCTCTACCTTTTCCTGCACTTGACACATGGGCATTATGGGGTTTATGGGGATTACAATTCAAGATGAGATTTTAGGTGGCAGCGTAGCCAAACCATATCATCATGTTTTTTCTTATTTTTTAAAAATTATTTGTAATGATTCTTTTATTTTTTTCTCTGTTAATTTTACTTGACCCCTCTACTTGCATTTTTTGTAGCTTGATTTTTTTCTGTGTATGAGTCACACAATTCTATTTCCTCATGGATTATCAACTTTTTTGTTAAAAATGAAAAATTTAAATAATATATTGTAACAACTCTGGATACCAATTTATCTCTTATTCTCTTGGCTCATTTTATTGTTTTGCTCCTTGATTTTGATTTGCCTAAACTATTTTATTAAATTCTGTTTCCCCCACAGTGTGACGTCTTTGGTGTTACCTCTCAGAGGGTGCAGCCTTTGGCATACACAGTCACCCTAGAAGGACAGTGGTTTTAGCAGGATTTTTTTGAGTGTCTATTTTTATGATCTCCCAATAAAGCTATGTATCATAATTGATAGTACACCATGCACACTAAGCTCTGCTAATTACCAACTGATTGCTTTATTTTCTCCAATATACCAGTTTATAAATTTTTCAGCAGTAAGACAAAATTATGTTTGAACAGGGAGAGTTTTTAAAACCAGTCTTTGAATTTGTTCTGACCTCAAGAGGGATCTTTTTCACTGGCTCTTCCCCTAGTTTTCTCTGGTTAACTAGTTGGCATACGGTTTACCTGATTACTTTTACAAAACAAGGGGTATGTTTTTGAGAGCATGCCTAGACTTGAACTTCCCACAGCATGTTTCAACACTAATCAAGTTATTTAGGGAGAGCCTTGACATTCCCTATGCTTATGAACTGCTTTTCTCTCTGGCAACCTCTCTAAGACTCTACTCTGATCCCTAAGCAGTAAGGTATCCTCTGATCTTCTCATTTTGCCTTTTCTGGTGTTGGACCTCTGCTCTAAGAGCAACCTGGAGTGATGGACACCAAGACTCCAAGATTTTCAGTTCACTCCAATTGGGATAGATCCTGTACTCTATGGTTAGAAGCTGAGTAAAAGAAGGCAGCCTTCAACCTCTTGACCACATTCACTAGAAATGTGGCCTCTTCAACATGGAACTGAAGGGATGAGGAATATTGATAACCCATCCCACCCAGTGAGACACAGTAAGCTTTCATAAGAGCTGAGAGGGAAGAGAGCCCCCATCTTCTTGATTATTTTCACTCACTTGGAGCCTTTATCAAGCCAGCCTGCGAAAGGGAGAATAGGTCATAGCTTGTGCATTCTCATTGTTCTTACTGATATTTAGCAGAGTTTCTGGAAATAATGTGTCTGTATTTGGATCATGCTTTTAAAACATTTCTAGAGACTTTAAATTGTTAGTTTTTTAAAAAGTAGAATTCACCAGTTTTGCTTGTTTTACTGAAAAGTGGGTCGGGGGAGTTCTTCATGCCTGTTATCTTGAATGTTAATCTTTTTTAAAAAATACAAGTATATAAAGCCAATTTTTTTTTCTCTAAGCAGTGCTTTAATTCTATTACAAAAAAGGTGTTGCATTTTCATTTTATTCTATTTTCTACATTTTCCTTCTCTCTTTTATTTAATGATTCTGTTATTTATTTTCAAATACTTATGGTTCTATATATTTTACTGTTATGTTTTCTATTTAATTCCAGTGTTTATCAGAGTTATATTTGTATTATTTAATTATTTAAATTGATCTATATTCATTTTGTGACCTAGAAAACATTTTTTCTTACAGAAAAATCATTGTGAATGTAAACAATTTGCTTTTTCATAGTTGATTGAAGTGCTCAATAAAATGTGAATGGCTATGGCAGATGATATATTGTAAAACATTTCTATTTAATTAATTTTATCTGCTCTTCTACAATTAATTGATAGATAAAATCATTGTGTTCACTATATTGTGTAGATTTTTATCTATTTTGTTATTAGATTTTATCATTTTGTTTTCATATATTTTAAAATTTTGTCATTGGCTGCAAAAATATATAGAATTGGTATTCTATTTAAACCAACTTTTCCTTGAAGATGCATATAGTGATATTATTCCCTTTTTGTCCAGTGTCAGGTCTATCTATGCCTTTTAATGTAGTCCTAGACAAATATCACTTAGTAAGTAACAATGATGTAGTGTAATATGATTCCTTAATAATTATTAGATTGGCCGGGGCGGTGGCTCAAGCCTGTAATCCCACAACTTTGGGAGGGGGGGGGGAGCCGAGACGGCGGATCACGAGGTCAGGAGATCGATGACCATCCTGGCTAAATACGGTGAAACCCCGTCTCTAACTAAAAAAAAAAAGATACAAAACTAGCCGGCGAGGTGGCGGCGCCTGTAGTCCCACTACTCGGTGAGGCTGAGGCAGGAGATGGCGTGACCCGGGAGGCGGAGCTTGCCAGTGAGATGAGAATCCCGCCACTGCCTCCAGCCTGGCGGCAAGAGCGAAGACTCCTCTCAAAAAAAAATAAAAAAAAAAAAATAATAATATAATAATAATATTATTATTATTAAGATTACCCTTAAACTTACAGTCTTATTATACAGTGTTATAAACTAAATTCGTATTCCTGAAAATTTACATGTTGAAGCCACAGCCTCCAATGTGACTGAATTTGGAAATTGAAAGTTAAGAGCTAATTAAGATTAAGTGATGTCATAGGTTGAGGTCCCAATCCAATAGGTTTGATGTTCTCATAAGAAGAGGAAGAGACACTCAGTCCATGCACGTACAAAGAAAAGGCCATGTGAGGACACAGCAAGAGGGTGGCCATATGTAAGCCACACAGAGAGGCCACAGAAGCAATCAGTTCTGCTGGCCCCTTCTTTTTGAAGTTTCAGCCTCTAAAATTGCAAGAATATAAATTTCTGTTGTTTAAGTCACCTAGTCTGTGGTATTTATTATGGCAGTCCTAATAAATTAATATATATGGTATCTATTTTCCCCATCTGTGCTTTTCTGGTTTTCCTTTCTCTGTGATTTTCAAAAAGGTATTCATCATATTTACAAATTTCATTTTATGTCAACTATTGGCTTATAAATTATATTTCTCTATTTTTAAATGGAAATTGTCATTGCATATACTACTTTTATCTTTTTTATTCTTTATTCATTTGTGAAGATCCACATTTATATTTAGTATCATTTTCCGTTGATCAAACAACTTCATTTAACATATTTTTAGCATAGGTCTAATAGTTATAAATTTTCATCTTCTCTTGTAAAATATTTGTTTTACATTCATTTTTAAATAATTTGGCTGTGTATAGAATTACATGTTTATAATTATACTCTGTCAACTTACTATAATTTTTTTTTGTTTTTGTTTACCTTAAACATCTTTAAAGATGTTTTCAATAATCTTCTGGCCTACAAAATTTCTTTTTTGTTCTGCTATATAAAATGTTTCTTCTCTTAGTGCTTTATGATTTTTTAAAAATTTACAGATATTTATCTATTTTATTATTGTGTGTTTTTTGTTATTTTCTTTGCATTATTCAGTAGAGCTCACAGAGGTCTTGAATCTCTGGGTTAACAGTTCATATACAAATTTGGAAAGGGCCAGGTGCGGTGGCTCACGCCTGTAATCCCAGCACTTTGGGAGGCCGAGGCAGGTGGGTCATGAGGTCAGGAGATCGAAACTATCTTGGCTAACACGGTGAAACCCCATCTCTACTAAAAATACAAAAAATTAGCCAGGCGTGGTGGCGGGTGCCTGTAGTCCCAGCTACTTGGGAGGCTGAGGCAGGAGAATGGCATGAACCTGGGAGGTGGAGCTTGCAGTGAGCTGAGATGACGCCACTGCACTCCTGCCTGGGTGACACAGCGAGATTCCGTCTCAAAAAAAAAAATGGAAAATATTTGGCAACTACTTTTCAAATATTTTCTTTTCCCTGTGTCATTCAGAGATTTTATTTGCACATATATTAGAGTGCCGGACATTGTTTTATTTATCTAGAGTGCCTAATGTGCTTTTAATTCAAACCAGGTATTTAAGATTTTAGTTTTCGTATTGAGAGGTCCCTTTAGCTTTTTTAATATCTTCCATATTTCTCTTCACTATTTGCCTTTAAACACTTGAAGTTATAATTACTATCATAACATCTTTGTCTGCTAATCCTGTCATCATGAGATCTGGTTTCATTGAATAGCTTTTCTCTTGGCAATAAGTCATGTTTTCTTGCTTTTTGGAATACCTGGTAATTTTTTGTGTGTATTTCATATTTAGAACTTTATCTTGTTGAATATCTGGGTTTTATTGACTTCATTCTAAGAGTTTCAATTTTATCCTGGTAGGTTGTCAAGCTATATGGGACTCAATCTGCTTTTGAAGTCTGTTTTTAAACTTTGTTAGGCACCAGGTGTGGTGGCTCATGCCTGTAATCCCAGCACTTTCGGAGACCAAAGCAGCCAAATCACTTGAGCCCAGGAGTTCGAGACCAGCCTAGGCAACATGGTGAAACTCCATCTCCACAAAAAATAGAAAAAAATAGCCAGGTGTGGTGGTACATGACTGTAGTTCCAGCTACTTGGGAGGCTGAGATGAGAAGATCACTTGAACCTGGGAAGTTGAGGCTGCAGTGAGCTGAGAACATGCCGCTACACTCCAACCTGGGCAATAAAGCAAGGCCCTACCTAAAAACAAAAACAAAAAAAAGCAAACAGCAACGACCAAAAAACCCAACAACCCAAAGCTCTGTAAAGGCAGTTATTTAGTGGTAGTTAAACTCCACCACTGTGGTGGTTTCCTTCTGTAGTCTGGGTTGCATATGCCTGATGATCAACAAAAACTCTCCAGTCTGGGTGATTGGTAATTTAATGTTTTCCAACTTTGGGTAAAATTTAGAAACCATTCAGCATAATACTTGCTGGTCATTGTTTGTCCAACCCAATTGAGTTTCACTTGGCACATCATAGTATTCAGCAGTTACTCAAAAGGATCCTTATGCACATTTCTAGGGCTTTATGTCTGCATAGCTTCCTCTTCTCCTAACACTGTTCTACAAATCACAGACTCCTCACACACCCTAATCTCTAATCACTATCTCCACAACCCTGTGGGTTCATTCTGTGCTTGGAGAATTTCACCCTCATCAGAGATCCAGAATGTGCAATGGCAGGGCAGTACAATTCCACCCTCATCAGAGATCCAGAATGTGCAATGGCAGGGCAGTACAGGGACTCAACTTGTTTGTTTCCTTTCTTTCAACATGAGAAAGCAGTGCTGTCCAATATCTTAAATTGTTTTTCAGTTTTCTGGATGTTTTGTATCTGAAAATATCTGTCCAGTTTTCTAGATGTTTTTGCAAGATGTTCCTTACACAACATGTTTACCCTTCAGTTTTAGCAGATGAAGCTGCTTAAAATTTTGAAAATAAAACTTTCATATTATTCTCTCATACATTTCTTCAAATTCAATCTGAAAAAAAGTGTCTCTGATGACACCTGTTCTCATTTTCCAAGGGAATTATATTTTATTCTTTCTAGTCACAGTCCCTCCACATATGCCATTCATCCAATGCTTTCGCATGCTTTTAGAATGCCTCATTAATCGTGTCTTTCCTGTCTTCATTTTTTGTCTGCCTTCTGAATCTTTTTCCTAGGTCAACAAACACAATTAAAAAAAAAAAAATCTTCAGCAATTATTCTTTTCCTTGAAGCATTTTATTTTCTTTAGCCAAAATATCATGACATAGTACTCTACCATAATTTTCATTTAGTATTTAGTATCCAACAAATGGCTATTTTATTTTCTACCTCAGTATGCCAAAAACTGTCTATAAATAAGGCCACTAAACTGCAATTAAAATAATATGTACTTAAATCTCATCCTAGTAAATGTATTTGAATTTTCTTACAATATTTGTTCAAAATTCTCTTCTCTCTTAACCCCCTTAAAACCACATTTTTTTTTCTTTTTAGTTCTATGATTCTAATAGTTCATTTTTTGTTTCTTTTATTGGTCTTATTCACCAGTCTCAGAACAGAGATGTGCTATTTACCATATTTTCCATAAATCTGTGTGTTTATGTGTGTGTGGTGGATAGTGAGAGACGAAAATAATGTCAGGATAGAAAATGATTCATCTGACCAAAGTATACTACTACCAAATTCTGGGCCACTGACCAACAATATCTTGTCAATCAGCCATGCTGTTGTACAATGTTAACAGGATTATGAAATGTATGACAGAAATTCAATGCCCAAGAGCCAGAAAATAATCTTTTAGTTGCACTTCACATACTGCTATACTTATTGGAGTAAGAAGTCTCTTATTATTTCTACATACCAAAAAATACTTGAAAAAATTAGAAACTAGCGAAAGAGTAGTAGCACTGCTGATATTTGAATAGTGTGAAGAAGACTGAATAGCTTGACTTTATTTTATTTTAGAAGACAATAAGTGATATAGTCTTTAGGTATGTTGAATTATAAATTAGAATATGTGCATTAGCTATAAATATTTATTAAGTATCCCAAATCTGTAAGGCATGATCTTGGGGACTATAGGAAGATGTAGCATTCTCATCACTTTTGTCATTAAGTTTATCATCTAGTTAGACAATCTTTGTAAACATAAAATATTAAGCACATTTATAAGAACATTTAATTATGGTTTCCTATAACAATGCAAGCAGTATCATAAAGGAGAACAAAATAAATTTCCAAATAAGTGGAGATAAAGCTGTTCAGAGAATAATGATGCTCTTTTATTCTCCAGCATCATCAGAGTAAGAATAAGGCAAAATGGTTCAAGCCTTCTCCTCTCTTCCAAGGAACTGGAATAATTGACTTTCACAATCTCCCTGATTTGAAAACCCATATCATAATATGGATAGGTGATTTAAAAGGACAATCATATGAACTGGGATGTGAGATTCTGAGTTATTCTTTAAGTATGCTAGGTAACCTCTTATCTACATTGGAGTAATGCATTTGCTAACATAATTAAACAAAAAAAAGACCTAGGTAAACATGTCATGAGGTCAGCAAGTTATCTGTGTATATTTGCTTATAGTTTCAGATTTAATGAGTCACAGAAAAGAAATGAAAACAAGTAAGTCTAGGCATGAGACAGTTAGAAAGGCAAATTTGAGACTCCAGTGGAATACAAGATCCTGGAACAGCAATCACTTTCAGTGCCATATAAAGTAGTATATACCGCTGAGAAAGAGCGTTAGAAAACTTCTCGTTTCAATTTTGGCTCTATATAGAAGCAGAGCAAGAGGTGTCATAGGAAGACATACAATCAACAAGAGCAAGAAAATAAAGTGCACAAAGATCAACCCAAATAGACTGAAAATATTTAAATGATCAGATTCAAACCTTAGGTAGGCTTATTCGTTTTGAAAAGTAAAAGAGTAGAGGATGAGGACATTTTTTGTGCAGAGCAAAATTTTAAAAGACTATCACAAAAAAGCAAGCATATTTATAAAAGAAACCATTAGAAATGCAATGTTTTACTTTGAAGTTATAAACCTAATAGAATTACACATTTTATATGAAAGTTAACATTTTAATTTATGCATTTTTTAAAAATTGCAACCCAAAATAAGTAATAAAGGAATATATAAATAAATGATAGAATTGAATTTTTAAAAATTAGAATGTCAGTAGTTTTTCTCAATTGGACTGAACTATCCTGTCAGAAGATATAGACTGACAAGGCTGTAAATGGCAATATTATAATATAATTATTAACATATGTTTTTGCCAGACACAGAATGAAATATAGTGATCTAGAAAAGCTACAAGCAGGGAAAAATTAACAACAACAAAAACAATGGTGGAACAATACAAATAGGTAAGTTGACATTGAATGATAGAATTGAATTTTAAAATTAGAATGTCAGTAGTTTTCTCAATTGGACTGAACTATCCTGTCAGAAGATATAGACTGACAAGGCTGTAAATGGCAATATTATAATATAATTATTAACATATGTTTTGCCAGACACAGAATGAAATATAGTGATCTAGAAAAGCTACAAGCAGGGAAAATTAACAACAACAAAACAATGGTGGAACAATACAAATAGGTAAGTTGACATTGAAGAAAAAAAGTACTACTAGAGAAGAAGAGAGTAACTTCATAATAACAAAAAGTTTAAACACCAGTTTATAGTAAGTTATAACAATTCTATAGTTATATGCAGCCAAATTACAAAATATATAAAATTATATGCCATATTTACATTAAATCAGTTGTCTCAGTAATTGATAGATTCTTCAGGGAGAAATGATCGGTAAGAATACAGAAGTGACTTTCTGATGTTTAACTTGGTAGTTTTGTTCAGGTGTAAAATTAGGGATTTATACTAAATGTTTTCAAGGGCTAATCAACCACGTTGTAAATCTAATCATTTAGAAAATGAAACACATATATTATGCACACAGTTTGAAAAATCTGCTGTATGTGTCTATATTACCAAGTAAAATCAAGTTTACTTTAAAGCTAAGAGGAGAGTCATCCACTTAGTGTAACCCTCTAGTGAGTGGTCTGATAAAGTAAGAAATCTTTTTTATGAGCTCATTCATCATCTCCTAATTTATGCTTTAGGAGTTTGGATTTATTTAGAATGAGTTTCATTAAAATTACCTGAAACCACAGTTCAATCTATTAGAAAGTATTCCCACCATAGTAATTGACATCAAGTGTACTTTAATGAAACAGGATCCCTGTCACAGATTAAATAGACAGTGCTTAATTTTTTCCAGGTTCTATCACAAAAATGACCGTATAGCATTGAGATACACAGTAATTCAGGGAAAATTACTTTATCAATATTATTTCTTGCATTGCTCTGAAAAGTGTGTCTGGTTGTCAAGTTGAATTTTTTTTAGCACACTTGGAGGCCATCAATCGAAATTTTTGCTCTTGTGTGACAAAAGGATGGAGGTTAAGGTAATGCTTTCTATAATCAGACTGCCATTCCACTCCTTTCTGGTTGTTTGACATTGAATATACATCCTAACCCCTCTGTTTTGTTCTTAACCCCTTATATCACATAGCTTTTTTCTCCAAAGTGAAGCTGATGATAATCTTGCTGTTATAAAATAAAAGATGAAGAAATAAATAATATAATAGATAAATGAAATGAAAGAGATGTAATAAAAAAGAGATGAAACATTAAAAAAAAAAAAACTAACAATGTGCCTTGTAAAAATGTATGCTAAAGTTGTACCCATTTTTACCTTCATTATTGTCATCAGAATGATAATACAGTTCAACGTGCTACAGTAGATACTAAAAGCACATCACATATATCATCAAACTTTGATCTTCATTGTCCTCTGAAGGGACAATTTCTCTATTTTTAAAGATTCTTAAGATGTCAAAGAAAATTACAGACAAACGAGTCATCCACCAAGGGAACAAAAGATCAATGCCATACTTTGGCACTTAGTGGCCTCAAAGCATAGTGGTTTCCATCTGAATGTGGAGAGTTGATGAATTATTTAATATCTTAATGTGAATACATTATTTTATTTGAATCTATAGATTCTTTTAATAAGTCAAATGATGCAAATTCTAGAATATATTCTGGATTTTTCTGTTTCAGACCAGTGACTTAATTCAATTAAGTTCAAATGAGCAAGTTCAGATTTACAATAATCAATTTTGTTGTTAGATCTGGGTATCTGCAAAAGCCCATTTCTGCTTTCTTGTGTCAACAGAAGAACCCACTGTTTGCAAAAAAACAGTAATAAACAATTTTGGTTTAAGACACTTGACAGAATCAACAAAGTATTTCCAAATAGTAACCCCAATGGAGAGTAGACAATTTTCTCTTAAACTTTTTGTGAACTTTGATTTGCAAACTAGGCAGAATGTTTGACATTTAAAGGTCCAGGAAGCAAGTTCTCATACATACAGAATCACAACATGCCCAGGCTATGCTTGGGGATATTGACTAGCATGCTTAAAGAACTCTTGGGAAACAGTTTTTCATGAATCTCTTATGTCTTCCTTGGAAGAGAGGCACTGGCTGCCTATAGTTGAGTGATACTTTAAAATACTTTAATATATTTGTATGGTAAACAGTCTTAGAATATAGAAATTATGTGTTTGTCCAAAGCTAAAGACAGATTTGATTACAGTCTTGGAAGATGGAGATGGTGTCTTCCTGTGGGGCAAAGGGCAGGTATGCTCACTGCCCGTTATAAAAGTTTTGAGTCCTTAATCTTGGGATTTGTCTTCTATAATGTAACTCATTGCATGTGTAGGTGTAGTTTGTCCCTCTTTGGGTTGCCTTGTGAGAATTAGGGCAGAGGAAACTGGTACCAAAAACACTGATACTCAGGCTGATGCAATTTCTATGAGTGATATTCTCTCCTTCATCTCTGACTCATGGTTCTTTCGAAAGCCTGTTGCAGGCTAACTTGTTAGCTTCTAAGTAGGGTAAAGTCTCAGCCTTTTCACAGTTCTTAACAGGAACAAGCTGGGTATGTTATTGAAAAATTATAAAAAGGAAAATATTCCTTAGCTTAAAGTTTGAAAATAGATAAATTCCAACCTGTTGTCACATAACAATGTGCAACATGTTTTAAGCTATATGCTAGTAAAATTCAAGATAAACTATTTCTAAAGTTGAATAATATAGACAGCATTACAATAACAAAATAGAGTTATTAAAAACATAAAGAACAAGAAATAGAATTAGTTCTTGGTAAACTTTAATCAGAGAAAGTTATACTATAATATTTAATTATGCCAAATTCTGTTGGAGGGAGAAAGAAACTAACTATAGAATTTTACCAGATAAAATTTTGCTCTTTCATTCAACAAGCATCTATTAATTGATTAATTCACTCAACCCTTTCCTTTCTCAGTGCACAGAAAATGTCAGACACATATTGAAGCCTGGCAGTAGAATAGATACTTTAGCTGACATGTGGTTTTGTATTAGTTTTTCCCATGAAGAATAACTACTACTAATACTACATGCAATGATACAAAAATTTACCACCTGCTATCAACAACTCTGGAGGTACTGATATTTCCAAATACATACATTTATGAGAAGTTAGTGTACAAATAAAATTTCATAAATTCAAAAATTCCAAGCATGTATAAATAAATAGATAAGATCAATAACATCATAATAGTTATTCAAGTGACTCATGAAGCCTCTGCCAAAGTGGATCTGAAAAAATTATCATTTTACAATAAGTGAGAACAACAGTGAAGAAAGTATAATACCAACAGTCCATCTAACTGATGCTTTTTAAGCTCCTACTAAGCACATTTTATACAATCTCTCTTTTAATAAAATGTAATAAATCACTATAATAGCATATAGCTGTATAGTGTAGACATAAAAATAAAATCAGACCCAAATAACTTTTGTTTGCAAAGTAATTATGCATTGTCATAGAGAAATGTTGAGGATTTATGAGAAAATGTATTCATTCAACAAGAATATTTGAGACCTACTATTTGAAAGTACAGCTTTCAGCTTTGGGAGATACATTAATAAAAGAAAGAAATACATTCCCATCCCTCATTTATCTACATTCTAGTGTAGAAGACTGGTAATAAACAAATTACTTAAGAAAAGTGATGTCATATACAGTCATACATCACTGTCATACCAGACAGTGATAAAGAAAGAAGGAAAAAAGTAACGTTAAGAAATGGGATCAAGAATGAAGTTTTGAGGAAAGGTGCTATTTCATACCAGTCAGTTACAGACTTCTGACAAAAGGACATTAGAAGGTAGGACTAACTAGCAAGGGTGACAAAACCATGTAAATAATAGGGAAGGGGGTGCTAGTGAAGTAAACCAAGCCAAATGATGTATATATAAGGCCATGTAATGGTTTTGATTTTATTTGGCATGGCCTGAAAGGATGAATAATGAACAAAGACTGTCAGTTGGCCAACATGGAAAAATTGTTGTCCCTGACAAGAGATTCATTGGATTTATGAGAAGGAAATTCCAAGTAACCAATAAAAATGCCTACAGGGGTTCCATATAATGCTAATCATTTCAATGTCACATTCTTTAAGATTATTTGATATCTCTCCCTTTCTGAAAACCTCCAGTATTTCTTCTACTCTTTTAATCGCTGGTGTTTATCTGCATAAGACTTCTACATAACTAACATTGTACATCTATCAGCCAACCCAAATCTGAACGCACATATTTTAACCTTCTCTCTGCTTAAATGAAGAAGCTGTGTCATGCAACCATCTAGAACCAAATCCTCCATTTTTGCAGCAGTATCTGTAGATAGGATCTATCCATTCTCGCCTTCTCCAGGACCTTGTTCCTCCCTCATCTCACCTTTAATGTAATTCTTTTACTTACTACTTTATTATTCTCATTAATATTAAACACAGTATAGACTCCCAACATTTAAAATAAAGATCTCATAATCCCATTATAGTCTCATTAATTTGCTCACCTTTACAGAAAAGCTCTTCATAAGAGTTGCCAATACTTACTCTTCCCTTTTCTCTCTACCCATTCTCTCTTGTATCTGTTCTCATCAGCATATTATCAATTTTATATTTTTGTAAATATATATACAGAAGAGTAGAAAAATATTATTGTAAAATATGTTTATGAGTTTTCATACCAAATCTAAAAAACCTATTTAGATAAAAGTTGAGAAAAAAAAAAACCTATTTAGAAAAAATGGAGAAACACTTTCATTATTGAAGCAAACAAACCGAAGACAAGCAAACAAAAAAATTGTTCATAAGGTATTAACTTTACACCGAGATAATTTCCTTAATAATACTCACCACTTACCTATTTTATATAATAGTTTTTCAAAACCAAGGTTTTCAAAATGGTGATGATCTCATTTTTAATATGAACAGAGGACACAGAATGCAAACCTGAATGTTCGGCTTGTCTTTTATCCTATTCCAATGTTTCCTTTGTTATCACCCTCAAATAGAACCCTCAAATGAACAATAGAGTAGACTAAAGCAAGAGGTAAATTCTAATTATTTTAAATCTATGAGTTTGCATAATGACTGTAATTGCTGAATGAATATATGCACTTCATTGTTAATTATTTTTCTAAATGAAAGGAAAAAATTGACATGTAAAGAATCTTTCAGAGAAGTAGGCAGAGAAAAGATTTCTTTTCTGTTTCAGACCAGCCTGTTTTCTACTAGGTCAAAACTCTCTCCAAAGGCCACATTTGACAGTGTGACTGCTAATGCCAAGTCAAGACAAGAAAATCAGGAAGGCTTTCTCTCGTAGACTGATGACCTTTTTGAAACCTAATACAAAATAGGATGCATTGAAGGAAGCATCTGGGGATTGCTCAGCATACATTTTGAAGCATTCACTTGCTTTACGCAGTAAGCAAGGGAAAATGTTACAGATGTTGCAGATGTGCTGTTTTCAACTTGGGGAAATATTATAATAAAGCCTGAAAAATTAAAAAGTAGTAACAGTATGACATTGTTGATTTATTTACTTTTTAAACAAACAGGTTCAGATGATTTTGATTTGACTTTTGATTACCAAAGGAAGGTTCTATTGGAACAAAAAGTATTGATAGTAGAAATATGGGGTTTACCAAGCACTTTTCTTGAAATGCCATTTTGCTTATATAATTTTGTTTTTCCTTAGTAAGATCAGTAAGAACATAGATGCACCTTGGAATCAGCAAAGTGTTGTATAAGGCAAAGTTTAAAAAATATTTTGCTTTTATTTTGACTAAAGCAAATCTAATATTTTTAAAAAGTTCAGCTAAACATAAAGAAACAAAATACCTAATATTTCTCTAACATCAGTTACACATGTTACGTGTGGGTATGTATGTATATGTGTGCACATCTAATTTATTCTTTTTACTATTTCATGGTGGTCTATATGGAGAGAAATTATAAAGTGGTATATGAAGCATGGTGATCAAAGGCCACATTTGACAGTGTGACATATGGTATGAACAATTTCAGAGGGAATTTAGTATAAATACAAACATATTTTGATTTTCACAATCGTTACTTACTAAAAAATAAAATTGGATTGAATTTAAATCAAATTAAATTAAATTTGAAATTCCATTTCTTAAATTCATTAGCTATATTTCAGTGGCTCAATAATCCCCAATGGCTAGCAGCTACCATATTGAACAGTGCTTATTATACAACATTTACATCATTGCAGAAAGTTAGTTCTATTGGACAGCACTAATCTTTATTTGAAACAGACCTTTTGAAAACTTTGCATTTATTTTCTCCCTGCTGTTCTTTAACCTATAAGGGCACACTGCTACGAGATATACAAATGTCATAGTTTTATTTAATTGAATACATTTTCATAATATAACCTTTCAAAACACTAGATATAAAAGCAAAATTTCTAAATCACATAAAAGACATCTGTGGAAAAGTCAGAGCTATAACATATTTAATACTGAACTGTTCAGTGCCATCCAAACTAAGATTTTGAATTTTGTTGAAAATATTTTTGAATCTTCTGAGATGATCACTTGGTATTTCAACTTCATTTTGTTATTATGGTGAATTACTCAAATTATTTTGAATGTTAAATTAAGCTTATATTGCTGAAGTTAACCTCATTTTGTCATGATGTCTTGTTCTTGTTTCTTTTACATATAACTCTACTTGATATGATAATATTGTTTAAGGATTAAGGAATCTATTTATATTAAGGATATTCGTCTATAATATTATTTTCTTTAATTTCACAGTCAAGTTTGATACCAGGGTTGTTAGCCTCATAAAATAAACTGTAAGTGTTACCTCCTGTATTTTCTAACAGATGCTGCACAATATCATTATTATTATATTCTAGTTAAAAGTTTGATAAAATTCTCCAGTGAATCCATCTGAAGTTTTCTTTATAATAAAGTTTTTAATTATGAATTTAATTTACTTAGTAAATTAGGACTATTCATATTTTATATTTCTTCTGTCAAATTTAGTAAAGTGTATCTTTCAAGGAATTATGTTTTCAATCTATTGGTATGACTTTAGTGTTTTACATTTATTATTATAAACTTGTTTATGTTTTTTTATCTTTTTTTATTTTTTTATTTTTTATTTATTTTTTACTTTTTTTTGAGATGGAGTTTCGCTCTGTCGCCCAGGCTGGAGTGCAGTGGCCGGATCTCAGCTCACTGCAAGCTCTGCCTCCCGGGTATACGCCATTCTCCTGCCTCAGCCTCCCGAGTAGCTGGGACTACAGGCGCCCGCCACCTCGCCCGGCTAGTTTTTTGTATTTTTTAGTAGAGACGGGGTTTCACCGTGTTAGCCAGGATGGTCTCGATCTGCTGACCTCGTGATCTGCCCGTCTCGGCCTCCCAAAGTGCTGGGATTACAGGCTTGAGCCACCGCGCCCGGCCGATTTTTTTATCTTTTTAATATCCCTAGGCTATGTAGTGATAGCCCCTATTCAACTCCTCATAACAGTTTTTGTATTCATGCTGTCTCTTTCTCTCTCTCTCTCTCTGTCCTCTCTCTGTTGATTCCCATCTCATTTTACTGTAATATGTCCATTGAATATTTTGTCAGTTTTATTAATCTTTTAAAATGTCAGCCTTTGGATTGTTTTTGCTTGATTTTCTTTTGTTTTCTATTCATTGTTTTCTCTTGTATTTATTATGATTTCCGTCTACTTATTTTGAATTAATTTTCTTCTCTTTTTTTAGCTTCTTAACATTAAAATATAGGTCGTTTTTTATTAATTTCATTCATGTTTTATTAAAATACAATAAGTCACATTTTGATGTAAATTCTTATGATTTTGAAAAAGGCATATAGTCACATAACTACCACAATAATCAAAATATAAAGCAGTTCCATCATCCCTGAAAATTCTCTCATATCACTGTAGTGACTCATCCCCATCCCCCATCTCTTGTAATAACTGACCTTTAAATGTTCTATAATTATAATTATTTTTAGAGTCTCTTATAAAAGGAATCAGACAGAATGTAATCTTTGATTTTTGCTTCTGTTTCTTAGCATAATGCATTTCATAATTATCCGTCAGGTTGCCTATTGTAGTAGTTCGTGCATTTGTATTGCTGAGTACTAATCTGTTGCATGCGTCTATCAGAAATCCATTTAACTGATAAAAGATATTTGGATGGTTTCTAACTTGTGCAACTTTGAGTAAAATTACTGTGAACATATACATAAAGTTATTTTTTTTTAAAAAAGCATAAGTTTTCATTTATTTTGGGTAAATAACTGGGAATGGAATCACTAAGCTATTAGTAGCTGTACGTTTAAATCTAAAACATTGCCAAACCCTTTTTCAAAGTGGCTATAAGATGTTGTTTACCCAACAGCAATTAATAATAGTTACCTTTGCTCTACAGCCTTGTCAGCACTTGGTATTGTCAGGTTTTATTTTATGCTATTTATATTCATAATGAAAATCTTACTTGTCATCAGAATAGCTTTTTGGTGAAATACCTGCTCAAATGTTTTGTCTATTTTTTATTAGAGATATTTTATTAACATGAAGTTTTCAATATTCTTCTAATTTTCTGGATAAGAGTTGCCTACCAGGTAAATGATTTACAAATATCTTCTCCTGTTTTATGGCTTGGCACAGAGCAAAAATATATATCAACTTTTGATTTATCAGCTTTTAATAGATTGTGATTCAGTCATTGCCTAACTCTGTCTAATTCAAGTTTACAAAGATTTTATCCTGTATTTCCTTCTAGAAGTTTTATATCTTTACAACTTATATTTAGGATTTACACTTAACTCATTTTGAGTTAAGTTTGAGATGCAGTGTGAATTATGAAATGAGGTTCATTTTATGATATGGATGCCCTATTTTTCAGCAACATTTGTTGAAAAGACTGTCCTGTCTCCATCGATTTAGCTTTGCAACTTTGTCAAAAATCATTTGACAATATAAGCATGAACCTATTTCTGGGCGGTATTCTATACCATTGACCAACATGTCTTTCCTTTCCCCAGTGTTATACTGTCTTGATTGATTGTTGTAATTTTTATTAAGTATTAAAATTGAGTAATATAAATCCTTCAGCTTTATTCTCCTTTTCAATTTATTTTAGCTATTCTACCCCCTTTGTTATATTAATCTTAGAATAAGCTTATTAATAGCTGCATAATATTCTGCTAGAATTTTGATTGGGATTGGGTTCATTCTTCTGATCCAGGATAGGATATATCTCTTTTCTTATTTGGTCATTCCTTGGTTTTTCTCATTGTGGTTTGTAGTTTTTGGCCTACAGATCCTATACATATTTGTTACATTTTCACATAAGTATTTTGTGTTTGGTGTGTTATTTAAATTATAATACTTATTACATTAGATAATTATATATATGTATATGTGTGTATGTAGATAGATAGATAGATAGATAGATAGATAGATAGATAGATGATAGTTGGGACTCAGACATAATATCTCAAAATATGGTGCTTTGATATGCTGAACTAAAGCAGAAGCCTCAAGGTCTCTCTCCGACCTTCCCCCATCTCCTTGTCTTTCTGTTCCTCTTTTCTTGCCAAAGCACTGGGAGGGGCTGCTTCTAGAAGTTTTCTTATTTGACTGAGAAAATGCCAAAAAGAAATACAATTGTCTTATAACCCCCTCCCCAGAAATCTCATTAAATAATCAGGAAAGACTTACCATAGGACAAAAGACTAAAAGTCTCTATGCCCAGGACACCATACCCAGACAGACTTCTCTCCTAGTCTTCTGAGCATGAGAGAGATTACCTGGAAGACTGTATGTACATAATAAGACAACCTCTGTTCTCAGTGTACCTGTCTGTCACCTATAATTTGTCCACAAGCTATTGTCTGTCCTTGCTAGCCATTCATTGTCCAAAAGGGATCATCTGCAAACCACTGTCTGGTATTCAGGCTCATTCATTTATAGCAACCCCTCCCCACTTTCTTATTCCCAGTGGAGAGGTAACTAAGTATCAACCATCTGGCCCTTTTTTGAGTTTTCATAGTTCTTGTATGGCTCCTGTGTTTATGTATATTAGTACATTTATTATGTTTTCCTCTTATTAACCTGTCTTTTGTTACAGGGGTGTTGGCCATAGCCTTTATAATGAGGAAATGGATCATCTCCTTTCTACCCCTATGCACATATATGCATACACCTACAAACATTTACATTTACATTTCCAGTTGTCTACTGCAAGGATATAAAAATACAAATCCTTTTGTAATATTGGCCTTGTATTCTACAAAGTTTGTATTCTACAAAATTAATCTAATCTAGTAGTTATTTTTATAAATTTCTCTATGTAGACAATAATATCTTTGTAGAGCCAATTATATCCTTTCCTTTTCAATTTTGATGCTTTTATTTCTTTTTCCTGCCTTAGTCTACTTGCTAAGACTTCCATAGGAGGTTGAACACAAATGAAGAGAGGGCATTCTTATTTCTGAACTCAGGGAGAAAGTATTTCATTCTTTTATCTTTAAGTATAAGATGAGCTACAAGTTTATTTTGTAGACAAATTTTATCAATTTGAGAGCATTCAATTCATAGTTGAGGGAATTTAGTTTCTAGTTCATTGAAAATTTTGTCTTGAATGTATCTTAAATAATATAAAATATTTTCTTCATCTATTGATGAACGTGTTGGTCTTCTACTTTAGCCTTTTAATGAGATAACTTACAGTGATAGATTATTGAATATTAAACCAGCCTTCTATTTCTGAGATAAACCTTACTTTGTCATGGTGTATGATTCTTTCATATATTGCTGTAGTTGTTTTACTAATGAAGTGGTCTTGTTTTCTGGAGTAAATACCTGGGGTTCATGATCTCACACCAAGAAGATTAAAGGACAAGGACACACACAAGGAGTGAGTTTAGGAGCAGAGGTTTAATAGGCAAAAGAAAGAGAAAAGAGGATATCTCTTTCCCTCGCAAGAGAGAGGGGGTTCCAAAAGGAAAATCCAGCCCACAGCCAAGTGCACCAGATTTTATAGGCAGGCTTGAGGAAGCAGTGTCTGATTTACATAGGGCCCACAGATTGGTTGGACCAGGTGTGACCTTTATATAGTATTCGGGGAAGCTGGCCATCCCACCCTAATCTTATTCTGTAAATGGGCTTTTCACTTGGCTGGTGCTATGTTGTCTGCTCCTCACAGTACACGTGGCTAGCAAAGAAGAGAAGACGGAGCCACCATTTTGAGCATGCCTAGACCCAGGTAGCCTTTTCTTATTGGCATAGCTGCTGGCATTCAGCCATCCAAGCTTCCGGCTATTCTTGTCTATGTCTGCAGCTTGATTTTACAAGCTGCTCTTTCTTAGGAAAAAAAAAATGATTTTGGAGCTGCTTTTTATTAAAAGGAAAACCTTACCAAGGACCTTGTACCCTCACTGTCTGCCAAACTAATTTCTTCTGAACTCTTATATCACTAATATTTTGTGAAAGTAGTTATTTGTTTGCTCATAGACATACTGATCAGTAGTTTTCTTGTGATGTGTTTGACTGGTTTACTGTAGGGATAATGCTGCTGTGAAAGGAAAATAAATCTTGGGTCCCCAAAATCACTATGCCAAAGGGAAAATCAAACTGGGAACTGCTTGGGGCAAAACTGCCTCCAATTCTATTTAAAGTCACCCTTCTGCTCACTGAGATAAATACATATCTGATTGCTTCCTTTGGAGAGGCTAATTGGAAACTCAAAAGAATGCAACCATTTTTCTCTTACCTACCTAAAACCTGGAAGCCCCCTCCCTGCTTCAAGTTGTCCCACCTCTCCTTCAAGTTTTCCTGTCTTTCTGAAGCTAACTATTGTTCATCTCACATGTGTTAATTGATGTCTCATGTCTCCCTAAAGTGTATAAAACCAAACTGTGCTCTGACCACCTTGGTCACATGTCGTCAGGACCTCCTGAGGCTGTGTCACAGGCGTGCATCCTCAACCTTGGCAAAATAAACTTTCTAAGTTACCTGAGATCTGTCTCAGATATTCAGGGTTCACATTTTGGTAACCATGGAGGGACTCTGAGTGGAGATGCCCTGACCTTTGGCAAACCTCCTGTCTGTGCTTAGTACCAGCATGAGCTAGCTTTTATGGCTCAAACCAATAGGACAATTTTCTGGGGTCTGGGAGCATCCCCTCCAGAAAATCCTGATCTCCAAAAATTTAATCGAGATTTAAAGTTATTTTGCTGTCAACTGCCCCGCCCCTGCCTTTTTTTTTTTTTTTTTTTTTTTTTTTTTTTTTTTTGGAGTTTTACTTGCCTCCAACAAGGAAGGCAAGATTTCCTGCTTCCATGTCGATGCAAGGCAGGAAAATCCTTTATGAAGTTTGAGCTCATTCCCAGCAGGGAAGATGAGTTTGTTTTTTCCTGCCTCTAGGATGGTAGAGAGCAGCCTTCAGCCTGAGACCCATTCCTAAGTAAATAGTTGAATTTACTTAGGGGTTTGGTCTTGGCTAAAGTTTAACAACCAGCTGATTTTTATCTCTCCTTACCATTAGAGTGCTTAGTGATCACATTGCTGGAGTTTGTTTTTGTTGTTTGTTCCAGTCTTTTTTTCTAGTTCTACTTGCTTTGGTCAAATCCAAGTGAGAATTCCAAATTATGGATAACAAGGGTTCTCTTATTAGGCTAAAGCTTCTCATAGCTGCAAAAGAGGAAAAAATGAAAAACAAACCTTGTGCTTGGTTTCTGTGTTTTCTTTCTGTCTTAAAAAATATTCTTTTGTTTACTTTTTCTCCATTCTATACCTTCTTCCCCTTTGCCATCTGCAGTACCAAAAAAAACTAGAGAAGAGTTCTAATGACTTGAATTCACCCCTTTAAATAATTCAGAACAAAGGCACCACTCACTCCTTTTGAGGTGTTCTGTTTTCTTTGTGGAGTTTCAAGAATCATAGGCAGATTCTTCTTATATCTAAAGCTCTGTTTTCTTTATTGCATGACCTGACCCCTTTGTCTTTGAGGGTAGCAGAGATGACCTTGTACTGTGAGAGGATTTGACCTTGGTGTGTGTAATGGCAGATGAGAGCTACAAAGTTAGGGGTGGCTGAGTACGGTTTACAGGAGCACAGTTTACAGGAAGTTTACTTGACTGTATTTTTTTTTTTTTTCTCCTAGGAATTTCCTATTTAAGGATCCTAATTCTAGTTCAGAGATGCATTCTAAAGGGTCTTCTCTATCGCTGTTTTTCTCAAAATTAATCCTGATTTGGCTTGTCTGTGTGCATTTGTTTGAGGAACTGAACTGTTGTTTTCATAAGTAAATGAGAGACTGAATTTTCTCAGCTCCAAAGAGAAAGGGCATTGTGCTCGCTCCACGTAGCTGAAAAGCACCCCTGAGTTACCAGGAGGCTTGTGGCAGTGTGCAGGGGGTTGATTCCCCATGACATGCAGCAACCTTACTGAGAAATCCCCAACAAAAATATTTTTTTAAAAAGGCTCATCCAGGAAATTCATATAAGGGCTAATCATCTGATGTCATGAACTCTCTGAGAGGTCAAAGACTTCTGGAGAGAGAAACTGAGACACATAAGAGGGGGAAACAACTTAGCAGTGACAAACTGTGGAGTCCTTCCCACAAGCAGCACCCATCAATCCATCACACAAAAATCCTAGGCCACAGCTCAATTCCTCCTTTT
>NW_016812850.1:105481-132486 GCF_001698545.2 Rhinopithecus bieti
TGCCTGTACGCTTACAGCGCCGAATTGGGGTGGGAGTTACCCGATTTTCCAGGTGTTGTGTGTCTCAGTTCCCCTGGCTAGGAAAACGGATCCCCTTCCCCCTTGCGCTTCCAGGTGAGGCGATGCCTCGCCCTGCTTCAGCTCTCGCTGGTCAGGCTGCAGCAGCTGACCAGCACCGATTGTCCGGCACTCCCTAGTGAGATGACCCCAGTACCTCAGTTGAAAATGCAGAAATCACCGGTCTTCTGTGTCGCTCGCACTGGGAGTTGGAGACTGGAGCTGTTCCTATTCGGCCATCTTGCTCCGCCCTCCACAAATAATCTTAAGAATGAGGAGTAAACAAGAACGACCTCCTTTTGAGCACTTCATAGGCTTTATGGCACCTCTACTTGCCAGAGTTTATGTAAAATGGAAGTAATATGGTCTTTATGCACATTTATATTAAGAGAAAAAAGGCCCTGAGGCCATCCTGCAAGCTGTAGTATTCCTAAGTTCTCTTTCTCCCTGTTTTTTTCTGCCTGCTTTAAATCTGCTGTTACTATTTTTTTTATTAAGACAAAAAACACTGTTTGGATTCAAAAGGTTTTTATTTGCAAGCTGTTGAGTTTGTATTTTTCTCATGTCTAAGGTTCTGAAGTAAAAGCTATAGGATCTTTGTGTGTATATGTGTGTGTGTGTGTGTGTGTGTGTGTGTGTGTATTTAAAAGGCCTTTATAATCTCCATAATTTTATGTTTAATTGACAATTAAATCCATTTTAATTTCTCTCTAGCACACCAGACTTTTTCTTTCCATACCTTATGATGTAAATTTTGCTTTTTGATTTTCACCTGAGTTGTTTACTTTAATATGTAAATTTAAGGCTATTTAGCTGACAACTGACTAGGGTAGTGAAACAGGTTATCAAGAATTTGAAAGTCTAACATAGGAAAAAAAGGCTTTTATGAACCTATGCAATATACTTCTATTGGCATGCCTAATATGTCTATGTATTTATGTGCTCTGTACACAATGTTTCCCTACTGAAAATACGTAAAAGAGTTCTAATTAATTGTCTTAAGAAAACAAAAGCACTTGAATCAAATGCTTTATCAGGAAAAAAGAAATGACTTGTCAAATATTTTCTTAAGTTTATGCTACTTAAGTAAAACCTTTAATAAATAAGCTAGCTTTAAAATTATTTGTAACATAATATTAGAAATGTTGTAAGAATTGGCAGCATATATTTTTATTTGCATTTATTAATCAAGTAATTTCATACCTTCCCTGCTAAATATTAAAAGGTATCAAAATTTGGCATAGGAGTTACAAAAATATAAACTCACCCCAAAGAAGAATGATTTTTGCTTAGGTAATCTTTAATAAATAAGACATTTATATTGGTTTAATGAAAGTAGCTACATCTTGAATCTAGTAAGATTATCATAACTTCTAATCTTGTGGCTTTGGTCATGTAGTTCACAGGCAGTTTTTTTTGGGGGAAAGGACTGTTACTGTCTTGGTTTCAAAGCTGAACTGTAAACTAAATTTCTCCCAAAGTTAGTTCAGTCTATGCCTAGAAATGAACAAGGACAACTTAGGATGTTAGAAGCAAGATGCAGTCAGTTAGGTCAAATCATCTTCACTGTCTCAGTTATAATTTTGCAATGATGTTTCCATAACTTTAAATGATGTCTATAGCAGTATCCATAAATAATCTACATAAACAATTAAAGTAAAATAATTAGGTAATTAGGTAAACAGAAAACTTATACAGTAAATAATTGGTTAGAACAATAAAATTATTTTAAGGGATTGATTTACTCTAAATAAATTGTAAGAGATTTTAATTTTTTTAAACCCAAAGTTCAACTATTATTGCATCTCACTGTTTTTGGTTTTCTCTTCTTCTCATTTTCCACTCATTTAAGTTTTTTTCCTCAAGTTCTCTTTCTTGTGGCCCAATGCTAACAATGTTTTCATAAAGGTCTAAAGAAAATATTTTCTTCCAACATAATATCCTGTGCAGTGCAGAAGGTCTTTTCTTTAGCCTTTTGGTAACTGGCCTAACAGATCTTATGGTTTCTTTAAATAATTCCTATGCCATTATTATTAAGTATTGTTTTGCTTAAGAAAAAAGAAGCTGAGATTTAAAAAATTATTTTAAGTTAAGGTTATTCAATCTACGTATCTTTCTGTATGTGCTTTTAAAGTCCTTGTGACATTGAGTTAAAGGGCTTTGACTCCTGGGTCTAAAAGGGAAATCAAGTCCTGCTAAATGTTAAACACTGAGAGCAGTTAAAGCCTCATCTTTAGGCCCAGTAGAAGATGCTAATCAAAATAAATGTCATTACTGAGACAAAGGGTCAGAAATTAAAGATATTCAGCTCCTCAAGTCCCAGAGACTATTGTGGAAAAGATTGGCATGTGAGATTGTAAGGGCTGATTTTGAGAGATAAAATAAGTTAAATTTCTCTATAAATTAATCATTAATATCAAAGGCACATTGATGCAAGACCAGCATATGGGCTCCTGTGTCAGATTAACAAGGTTTTCTTAAAGTATTAACTGACTCCTTAATAAAGGTTATAAAGGTTATACAAGGCTTAAGAAAGTTATATCTTATGTTCAGGATTAAAATTTTATAGATCGTTTGTAACATTGTGAAAAACAAATTTAATTGGCCTCATGCTGTTTTCATTAGAGCCTATTGTTTGGAAAATTCAGTCTCCTCACACAGAATGAAAGTTTTGTCTTTTTTTTTGAAATCCTTCACTTATTACTTTGGTCAAATGAATGATTTATTTTACATTGAACTGTAATATCAAGTGTTTTAAACCTTTGATATTTGACAAAATTTCAAAAATTATAAATTATGTATTTTTCTGATCCAATTAATCCTTTAAGATTTTAGTTTCCCTAAAGTCCAAAAAATAACATAATTTGCTTATTTGGTATAAAATTATACAGGACACATTGTCAAATATGAAATGGTGTTTAGTTTTCTTTGGGCTGTATTTGTATAAAAAAATTCCTTGTTAATTGTGTCTTTGACTATGGCTGCCTTAAAATTTCTTGTTATCCATGGACAATTGTCTTGTTTTGGTCCTCTTTAAAAGGTGGTTTTATAATCCACTATAAAACACTAACAGGTGCTCCTGAATGCAGGTTTCTGATAACTTTGGATATTGTGAAATCAGAATAGGGGAAAAACTTTCAGGACTCATGGAGAGCTGAAATGTTCATGCATATCAAGCAGAACAGGAATAACTGCATGGACTGAACTAATAGAAGACTGAAGTAATGTTTTTGACTTTTTGCTTAAAACATTGCTGATCCTTTTGTTTTGTTTTTTCAGAGTCAAGAAAACTTTTCTTTTGAGCTATTGACAGGTTTTAACAAGTTAGTATACTCCTATAACCAAAATTTGGAGCATATATTTTTCTCTCTACCTGATTTCTCTAGATTTTGGAAACTATTTGTGACTTATGGCAATACAGTTGTTTGCATAAGTGCAGTAAGAATCTGCTTTTATTTGTAACAGGACACAATTGGAGAAACTGGTTATTTTACCAAGACTTTGACTGGAATCGTGCGCTTTCCTTTAAGGAATCAAACTTGACTTATGGAGCCAATACAAGCCCCTTGGAATAACTGGCCTCATACCTTGTCTACACACTCCCTGTACAGGATTCCTGACTTGTGTTAAGTAAAGAATGTCACTTTCTGACAGGCCCAGAAGGCCCAAGTTTATCTTGGGACCTCAAGAGGAGAGGAATTTACCCAACTCATAGTTATTCGATCGTACAAATCCATGGCTAAGTTCAGATTTTAAAAAGTCTCATCTGAGATTCCTTCTAAGGAACAAAATTACATCAAAGCCAATTTAAAAGCCTATGTAAAAAATAATTATTCTTGCTGCAACATATACAAATAATCAGGCCTAGTATAATAAAACAAATCAGTCCTACCGTGATTTGTCTTTAGTAAAAATGGGAAACTGGAGAGATAATTATTATGTTTCAAAAGCTATAATACACCTGTAGGTGTTAGGTTGGTGCAAATGTAATTGCATTTTTTTGTCATTAAAAGTAAATTCTTAAAGCCCTGTGAACTGAAGTTAGAAAACTTAAACTTTAGCAGAAAACAACAACAACGTATTTACATGCATAAGCCACTTTCATACCCACCTACTGATGTATGAACTTTAGAGTAATGTGGCCTTTATTGATTTTTGAGGACTATTGTTTTGTTTGTTGTCTTTTTCTCCCTTCCTCCTTCTCTTCATAGGACATAAAACTTAACAACCTGCTAAAATGAGCTTTCCTAATAACTCAGGACCTACCTGCCTAGTAATAAAAAATACTAGCTATGAAAGATCAGATGAAACATGAGACCAGAGACTCATTTTCTTCTAAAATGCTTTCTCCAAAAGATTTTATAAAAGAAAACAGGGGAAATGTGAAAGGAAAATAAATCTTGAGTGCCACAAATCACTAAGCTAAAGAAAAAAGTCAAATTGGGAACTGCTTAGGGAAAACCTGCCTCCCATTCTGTTTAAAGTCACCCCTCCGTTCACTGAGATAAATGCATATCTGATTGCCTCCTTTGGAGAGACTAATCAGAAACTCAGAAGAATGCAACCATTTATCTCTTATCTACCTATGACCTGGAAGCTCCCTCCCTGTTTCAAGTTGTCCTGCCTTTGCTCCGAGTTGTCCTGCCTTTCTGGACTGAAACAGTGTTAATCTTACATATGTTGATTGATGTTTCATGTCTCCCTAAAATGTGTAAAACTAAATGGTGCTCTTAATATGTTGGGTACATGTTGTCAGGACCTCCTAAGGCTGTGTCATGGGCACACGTCCTCACCCTTCACAAAATAAACTATCTAAATTAACTGAGACCTGTCTTAGATATTTGGAGTTCACTTTGGTCTCATAAAACACACAGGAAATTGATCCCTCAATTCCTGTTTTATAGAGTGTTTATTACTTATCCCTTAGATGAGCGGTGGGATTTGTGAATAAATACATCTAGGTCTGGGGTTTTACTTTATTGAAAGATTTTAAACTTAAATTTTAATTTACTTAACAGATTTGGAATATTCCAGTTATTTTCTTATTGAGTTAGTTTTGGCAGTTTATCTTTTAAGGAATTGATCTGTTTCATCTAAGCTGTCATAAGCAGATATAAGTTGTAATATTTTCTTATACCTCAACATATGTAAAATATCCTTCATTCTTTATGCTCATAATTTATGTCTTTTACATTATTTTTCTCATCCTTTTACTAAGAAAACAACTTTTATTTAATTTATTTTCTCTATTAGTTTTGTTTTAATTCTATTGATCTCTTCTATTCTTTTATTATTTCTTCTATCTACTTTGAGTTGAATTAGCACTTCTATGTTTCAGTTTCTTAAAGCTTAAGTTTAGACTATTGATTGAAGAATTTTGAGAGAAGGGCTGACTTTAAGTCAAAGCTAGAGGAAAAAAGTTAAAATCAATTAAAAAAAAAGACACTCCCCCATTACCTTTTCTATTTAATAAATTCCTTTTCCAGATGCCTCTGGCCAAATAAAGGTGATTCCTCTTGAAGTTTTATCTGATCATTCTTTCATCACAGCTCTGTGAGGCACCTGCCCTCAGCTCAAAGCCACAACAGAATATTGAATAAATAAAACTAAATGAATAACTCACCCTTGTTATCCATTTCTTCGTGTATTCACTTCCCTTCTGAATGCATCTGCTTATTATTTACTTTATGGAGGCCTCAGATGCTTCTCCTTGTATTTTGTGCCGATATTTTAATTTTGATCATTGGGAAGGAAAGGCTTTCACTGGACTTACTCTAATCCAGCTGGGTTTAAGGGGTTAATCTCTTTTTTAAAATAGCAAAAGGAGAAAAATACAGAGATGTATTTATATTTGACAATATATTTTCCATATTCACTGCTCTTTATTTCTCTGTGTAGATTCTACTTTCCATTTGCTTTTATCCTAGAGAATGTCCTTTAGGATTTCCTAGTTTGGACATTTTGACATTGAATTCCTTTAGCTTCCATGTATCACCATTTTAAAAATGATTTTAATACATTTGTAAAGATATCATCTCCAGATATACAACTTAGGGTTGATAAGTATTTTATTTGTTTGTTTGGCTTTTGAAGATTTCTTCTCTTGTATTTTGGCCTTCATTTTCTTTGGAAATAAATCAGCTAGCATTTGCATCATAGTTTTCCTCTTTGAAGTATGTATCCTTCTTCTCTGATTTTTGAGTTTTTCTTTAACTTTGCTTTTCATCAGCATAGTTATGATATTCCTATGCATGCTTTTCTTTGTATTCATCGTGCTGGAGGTGCAGTAAGGTTCATGAATCTCTAGGTTATAAATAATTTTTACCATATTTGAGAATTTTTTTATTCATTAGTTTCTTGAATTTTTTTGTGCTCTAATATGTATTCTTTTTTTGAGACTCCAATTTCATGTAACTGTACGTCTGATAATGTCCCATAGTCCTAACTGTCATGGTGGCTCTGTTTGTTTTTCACTTTATTTTTTCTGCTATTCATATTAGATAACTTTCATTGATTTGTTTTATAGACCACTGACCCTTTACTCTGGTGTCTCCAATTCCATGTTAAGTTCATCCAGTGAATTTTTCATTTCCCATATTTTATGTTTCAGTTCTCAAATTTCAATTTGGTACATTTAAAATAGTTTTCATTTCTCTGCTAAGATTCCCCATATGTTCACTCAATATGACCACCCTTTTTGTTACATTCTTGAACATATTTATAATAGATGTTTAAATTCCTGTCTGCTAATTTCAACATCTGGGAAATTTTGGCATCTGTTTCTATTGGTTCTTTCTCTTTTTTGTTTTTTATTATGTGTCACATTTTGCTGCTTTTACTCATGTTTTTATGTTTTGCTCCACATAGTTGATAATACATTATAGTGAGTTATAAAATATATTTTCTTACTTTAAAATATGTTGTTTTTTTTGATAAGTTGATAAGTTATTTTGGGATCTTTATGCTTATTCAAGCAGTTTTACTCTTTGTAAGGAGGGAACTACTTTAATTACACTACAGCACAGGGTGGCCGACTATGGCCAGATGGCAAAATTCATTGGCCCGTTTTTGCATAGCTCAGAGCTAAGAATAGTTTTTACATTTATAAAGGCTTGTAAAAAAAAAAGATGAATATGTGACAGACACAGGTAAAACTATTTGTTATCTGGCCCTTAACAGAAAATATTTTCCAAATGTAATAATATTTTCCCCACCATCAGTGTCTGGCTCTTTTGTTGTTGTATTTGAACACTGAAGAGGCTCAGCAACATTCCTCCACCTGGTTGGCTAGAAGTTATATGACCTCTGATATTTCAGTTCTGCTGTCAGCTCCTTAGCATCTTCTCTCTACAATGCCTGTGGAGTCTTATCCAGTGTATACAAAGCTCAGCTCTCTGCCATAAATCTGTCACTGAATTCCACATGAAGATTACTAGGTCACCCCTCACCCACTGTACAGATATCTCCTCTTGTCTCTATCGGGGGAAATTCAACCCCAATAATTCACGTAGGTTCTTTTCTATTTCCCTAAGTGTCAGCTGGTCTGAGACATAAAGGGAAAGAGTTCAAAAGAGAGAAATTTTAAAGCTGGGTGTCTGGGGGAGATATTACATGTTGGCAGGTTCTGTGATGCCCCCTGAGCCGTAAAACGAGCAAGTTTTTACTAGCAATTTTCAAAACAGAGGGAGTGTACAAATAGGATGTGGGTCACAGAGATCACATGCTTCAAGGGTGACAAAAGATCACAAGGCAGGAGGTCAGGGTGAGATCACAAGGTCAGGGTGAAATTAGAATCACTAATGAACTTCCATGTCCAGCTGTGCACACATTGTCACTGATAACCAAGGTTCAAGAGCAGAGAACCGGTCTGACTAGAATTTGCCAGGCTGGAATTTCCTAATCCTAGCAAGCCTGGGGGCACTGCAGTAGACTAGGGCATGTTTCATCCCTATCTACATCTGCATAAGGCAGGCACTCACACGGCGGCCATTTTAGAGGCTCCGCTCTGGGAATGCATTCTTTTCCCAGGGCTGTTAATGATTATTATTCCTTACTGGGGAAAGAATTCAGCGATATTTATCTTACCCGTTTTCGGTAATAAGAGAAATATGGCTGTGCTCTGCCTGGCCCACAGACAGTCAGACTTTAAAGTTATCTCCCTTGTTCACTGAAAATTGCTGTTATCCTGTTCTTAAGGTGCCCAGATTTCATATTGTTCAAATACACATGCTCTACAATTTGTGCAGTTAACGCAATCATCACAGGGTCCTGAGGCAACATTCATCCTCAGCTTACAAAGATGATGGAATTAAGAGATTAAAGTAAAGACAGGCATAGGAAATCACAAGAGTATTGATTGGGGAAGGGATAAATGTCCTTGAAATCTTCACAATTTATGTTCTTCAGCCATGGCTTCACCTGGTTCCTCTGTTCAGGGTCCCTGACTTCCTGCAACATGTCCCTCATGCTCTTTAGCCCCTTCAGCAGTCCCGACATATGATCTCTGCTTTCTCAGCTCTGCAAGATGGCCAGCCTGCATGGGCCCCACCTCCCTCCCTGCACTGGGGAAAATAGCCCCAGCCTGGCATCCTAGGTGAGCACAGGACACTTCCCAACAACTGGATGTATTTACTATATATAGTTTGTCCAGTGTATGGTTGTGTACAATAGGAGGGCAAGTCTCGTACCAGTTATTGCATTATTATGGACAGTAACAGGCATTCTCCCTGTATTTTATATATCCCTTCTCTTATTCCACTCTCCCAGGCTTACTGCTTTTTATCTATCTGTTACATGAAACTTTTCAATTACAGAAAACATCAAACTCATTCTCTCACCAGAAACTGTTTTGGTTACTCTTTTCTCTACCTGAAATGTGTTTCCTTTAATCCTCATGAGGCTAGCACTTTTTATATCCCAGCTTAGCTATCAGTATCTTACAGAGGTCTTCCTTAAATATTCTGCCAGAATTGGCTTGCTTAACCCCTCCGTCCCTTCAGACCTAGCCTTAACCTAGTCTATTATACCAAACTTCACATTATCTGCAGTACTTGTAGATAATATACTTGTTGTTTGATTATGCTTGCTTATTATCTGTCCGTCCTTCCATGTGAATGTAGGCTTTATTTGATCAAAGTATTTTTCAACCTTGTTCACTGATAAGTTCTCAGTGTCTAAAACATTACCTGAAACATAATAATAAAAAGCAGAACAACAATAAGAATGAATATTTATATAATACTTACAATCTACCAGGTATGTAACTACAGGCACTTTTACACATAGTAACTTATTTAATTCTTGCCAAGATACCATGAGGTAGGTACAGTTACTTCCTCTATTTAAATATGAACAAACAGAGAGAGGTTAAGAAATTTGCTGATTCATAAAATGTCAAATAATGAAAGTGGAATTCAATCTGAGGAACATGAAAGATACTAAAAACTGTATGCCTTATAAATAAATCTCCAAATTGCTTTATTAAATAATTACATGTATGCAATTTTTCCCTTTGCATAAAATTAGAAATAAACATAGATGTTTTCTTTTACTTAGGAGAGGGTAAAAGGTGATTGGGGTGATAAATGTTTATTTTGTATTATGTACTTTGTGATGTTTCTAATTTTGTATAAGCACTATTGTGTATAGCTTATGGATTAATTTCTATATTTTTAAACTTCTTTATTAATACAAACCTCATCAACTAATTTCATATATTCCTGCTGCCTCTAACCAGAAGACATACTAATTTCTCTTCTAACTAAAATGAAATGTAACTGGCCATTAATACTGCCAGTGAAAAGGAAAAGTGCCAGGAAAAATAGGATTAAGCAAGAACTAATTGGAAGAAAAGAAAGGTTGGTTGAAAAATAGGCCCACTATATCTTTTTATCATTACTCTCAAATATTTTCAAAATGACAGGTGTGCTATACAAAATGCTAGTTTTAAAATACAACTGTATGACGATATCAAATGCGGAAACTTTTCACAGTATCATAGGTAGAACCCAATCACCTTTACCTTCTCTTATTCCAAGTCCTTCTCCCCAAAGTCTACCAGTGTTACCATTAGGAAATGACACAAGAAAACTTTCGTCATTAAATTTTAAAACATTTTAGGCCGGGCGCGGTGGCTCAAGCCTGTAATCCCAGCACTTTGGGAGGCCGAGACGGGCGGATCACGAGGTCAGGAGATCGAGACCATCCTGGCTAACATGGTGAAACCCCATCTCTACTAAAATACAAAAAACTAGCCGGGTGAGGTGGCGGGCGCCTGTAGTCCCAGCTACTCGGGAGGCTGAGGCAGGAGAATGGCGTGAACCCGGGAGGCGGAGCTTGCAGTGAGCCATTGCACCACTGCACTCCAGCCTGGGCAACAGAGCGAGACTCCGCCTCAAAATAAATAAATAAATAAATAAATAAATTTTAAAACATTTTAAAGTCAGAGGTGTTTCCGCTTTTAGATAGGGTCAAATAACTAGAGACTAGTGTTCCTATCAGACTAACAGGAGAAACAGGAAAGAAAGAAACAAACAAAAACCAGAAATAATTTATTAATGTATTTGAAGCTTCAGAGGCACACTGAGAAAGCGGAGGTTTAAGACTTCAGAGTGAATTAACTAAAAGAAATAAAATGACTTCTGCAGCCACATTTTCCCAACGGTATTTGATAGAAGAAGGATATACCTCATTCTTGAAGTGTCCAGGATTAGGGCTCAGAGAAACTAACAGACTTTTTGGCAGAACTAGGGGCTTTAAATTTGTACTGTTTCCCATGGGACAATTGTCAAATTCAAAAGCAGGATAAAAGGCAAAACAACATAGACAGATTTTAAAATATCTAAATGAAAACGCTTTGAAAAGTAAACTATTTCCATTTTACCTAATGTATCAATTTTCCAAAATATTTCTTTTAACTGTTCATAAAATTTAGATACAATGTGTTAGATGAAGCAGTTTTAGCTGTAGATTTTCTGAAGTTTTAATTTACTGGTTTTATTTCGTCTTTAGAGACACATTATAAAAGCATGCAATTTAATTAAAACTAAGATTTCTGGGTATTTTATTGCTCTTTACTGGATTTTCAAAGTTTAATTTGCTTACAGGGTTTTCCTAATTTTCTAATAGTATATTTTGCAGTTATATATGTCCAGTAGTAGAAATGTCAATGCGGTGAACATTAGTCGTTATAGTCATTATTACTGCTGTGACAAACAAATTACAGCAAACTTAGTGGCTTAAACAACACAAATGTATTATCTTACATTTCTCTAATGTAGTAAGTCTAATACAGGTCTAACCAGGCTAAAATGCAGGGCTGTATTTCTTTCCAGATGTTCTAAGAGGAAATTTGTTTCTTTGCCCCTTTCAGCTTCTAGTGGCTCACCATATTCCGTGTCTTATTGTGCCCTCTCCTCATACCTCTTCCAAACAAGTAGAGTTACATCCCTTCTGACCATTCACTCTTGGAACCTCTCTTCACTTGTAAGGACCCTTATAATTAGATCAGGCCCAAACAAATAATACAGGATAAGTCCCCTAATTTAGGCCAGTTGATTAGCAAGCTTAATTCCATCTGCAAACTTAATTGCCCCTTGTCATATAATCTGTCATGATCATAGGTTCTTGGGATTAAGATGTGGATACCTGCACAGGTTGGGGATGGAGTCATTATTTTGCATACCACAGTTATTGAAATGTAGACCTATACAACTAGAGAACATATTGTATTTGAGACATTGGTGTAAGAATGGTAAAAAAAATAGTTAAAAACTAGAAGAATATAAAAATTGGTCTTCAAAATTATATAAAATTAAAAGTAACTTAAACAATCTCACCTTTAGTAAAATACTTAAGTATTTGATTTTTTTTCTTTGGATTGTCCTGCTTCTTTACTGTAGGTCTTATGGGCATGGAGAAAGGTACTTTGGATCAGATTTCCCTGAGTCTTTAGTCCTTATATTGAATCCTAAGGGTTTGCTAGGAGTTTTTTTGGTCGGGGGAAAGGAGAAAATTCTGATCAGAGTCAACCAGGTGTGCAAAGCCAAATCATCATTTTGTCTTTGGGGAATGACTATGACCAGAAGGCAGGCTTAGTATAACGCACTGACAGGACATGAAGTTGGAAATATAGGCAAGAGTTTGATAATTTTTACCTAAGTTATGGTGATTGTATTACTTTTAGTGTATAGAATCCCCTTGTAGGATATTATAGTCGAGACTGACTTTAGAATGGAGGCGGTAGGAGGTAATAATGATGGCCAGTTATAAGACCTGTGATTGTATGGGTGAAAATGATACATCGGAAAACTGTATCCATAGGTAAAAAGATTATGAAGAAAATCTGAGACATTTAGGAGTATAGTAACAATGACTTTCTCACAGATCATATATAAAGAGTAAGAGTATCATGGTAATCCCCAAGGTTTTTAGCTATAATATTGCATTTCATCAAATAGGAAATAAGATAGGAGATAGTTTTGGAGGGATAAGATGGGCCACTTGAAGACACTGGGTATGCAACGTGCAAACAGAGATGTTCAGTAGAAGATCTGGAGGTCTTGAAGGAGACAGGGAAAAGACTCATGGATTGAGGATTCATGTCTACTTAGGTGATACTAGAACCTATGGGAGTTGATTAGGGAAGAAGTGTAGGGATGCTTAGCTTAAGATAAATGTGTCACTTGTGGTAATCAAAAGGTCTGATCATCCTAAACTGATGTAAAGAATTATCTATATATATGCATTATTTTGGGCAAAAACTCGTAACTTTCATGAGACTGTCAAAATGATCCACAGTCAGATTTATAAGATTTATAAAATACTTGTAGGGACAGAACATTAATGTTTAAAACATAGTAAGAAAATGGAAATGGTAACTAGAGCCTAGTTTTTCAGAATGTTCAATAGAAATAAAAAACATATAACTAAGCCAACAGCTAGAGAAGTTTCAATATCTAAGGTAGAAAGACATAGAATTATGGGCTTTTCAGCTGAGGAAAATGGGTACATAGAGAGGGAGACTAAAGGCTCAGGAGAGAGAGACTGAGGGTTGTGAAAGAGAGTAAAATGTGATCAGGCCATGAGAAGATTGAGGGGCCAGAAAGGAGATGGAAGAGAAATTACCTTTGCATGAGAAGTGGTGTACTTTCTTTTCCAAGGACACAGAAAAGCATGCAATGATGCAGATATGCAGTTTCTCAGTGAGCTTGTGTTTGTATTTGTGTATGTGTGTGAAAATTTTGTGTGAGGAGGCCAGAAAGGTGCATGAGTCTACTGTGAATTTTGTAAAATTGGAAGCAGAGACATTTAAGAATAAGGAGAGTCAAAATTTTAATTTATATCAACTTAATAGAAAAGTGAAGTCACCCAAGGTACTGCGACATAACTGCTAAGCAAAATTACATCTATGCTTTCAAAGTAGAAAAAATAGAGTTGAGAAACAAATGCTTGTTTTTATCAAGCATTAAACTACATGTAAAACATACAATATTTGCTCCCTATGTGTTTTTCTAAACATATAATTTTAGTTTCCCATTTATAGCAGTAAAAACACATACATGGTTTCTCTTTGCAAACTTGATGTTCACTGGGAAACAAACTGCAGATACAGGCATAGGGAATTAAATTGCTTTCACATAAAAAGTCCATGTTTCTGTTTTAATGAGAAATTTATGCAGCACCTTCTGCACTGGTATCATCTGCTCAGCAGTCAAGCTGCCAGTTAAATATAATAGAGACTTCCCCAGAAATTTGCTTCTACATAGAATCACATTTTCTAAAGTGGTTCTTGACATTGCATATAAAATCTCCATCTTCTACTTGTCTTATGTACAATTCAAAGTAGTTGCATAGGTAATATATGTGAAAGTAGCTTTTGTTCATTTAACTATTAATTCAGATGTCAACCTGTTTGCCCACTTGGGAAATACAAAATGTGTTTGTCATTGGACCTGTTGAGATAGTTAGCACATAATCAGAATCCCACAAGTAAACAGTTCTAGGAAGATACTAGGCTAGAATGCAGCTGTCTCCACCTAAAAGACATAGTATAATGCAGACAATATAGATAAGATTCCATTTAACGTGCATCTGTGGCTGTATATTGGTGATAAAGTCTGTAAATATAGCACTTAAATATAACATTTGTGTCTGTATCATGTTTAAACCAATAATACTATCAAAGTCAGGAATTGGGAGACTGTGGCCTGTGGGTCTAATTATTTTTGTCTGTTTTTGTCAATAAGGTTTATTGGTTATTGGATTACAGCCAGACAATCGTTTACATAATGTTTATGACTGCTTATGTGTTAGAGCTGAGTAGTTGGGACAGAGACTTGATGGTCCACAAAGCCTCAATACGTAACTTTTACAGAATAAGTTTGCCAACCCCTAGTCTAAGGAATGGGACAAACGTGTGTATAAGCACATTGACATAACCATGAGGGAAGCATGTTAATACAGATTCAGGTAAGAGAAAACATTTGTAGAATACTTTATAAAAATTTTTGAATAACCACTAGCATTATTCATTCTTACAAAAACTTATCAGGTACATATTATTGTTGTAACTGTTTCAAAGGTAATGGCAAGAAGCCCACACCTGGAGTGCATGATTTCTGCTACTGGTAGCAGAAGTGTTTAAGTGAAACAGTTAAGCTACAGCACCAGGGTTTGAATCCAGGGTCCTGCAATTACTAATAACATGGCCCTGGCCAAGTTTCTTAACATCTCTCTTCATACAGAGTCTTCATCTGTAAACTGGGGATAACAAACCCTAACAGGTGGTTTGCTATGATGTGAGTTAATAACGAGAAGCTCTTGGAAAGATAATTTGAGAATGAAATACTGTATAGCAAATAATAGCTATTCTTAGGGTCAATCATCAGATCTTTTAATACTCAAATGGCTATAGAGTCTTCCCATTATGCCACATCTGCTTATAAGCTCTGCATTTCAAGTTGTCTGACTCTCTGAGGTTGTTTTGGACACCAGATGTATTTCCTGCATGTCCAGAAATATGTCTCAGGTATGTAAATAGGCAAAAACAAAACTTTGTTTTGGTCAAGTAGCAATTGTTATTAAATATCTATGATATTTAAACAAATACAAAATTTTCAACTTGATTTATTTCTATTGTCACAAAAGAAATGAGACATGTACTAAATACACTAAAATATTTAATTATATTATTTTTAAACAACACTTAAGTAATACATTTTTATTTGTGCTTTGGTAGACTTAAATAGCTATTTTATTCTTAACAAATAGTATGAGTACAAGCCTAACCTAAGTCTCCAGTTGCATTTTAAATTAAAAAAAAAAATGAGTATTTGCCTGTTTCACTGCCTTTACATATAGAAATTGCTAACTGCCTCTAAATCAGGATGATGCCTGTGCTTTCTCAGCATGAAAATATTAGATGATATGCAAATTAAGCTCAAAAGAGTCATAGCTTCATCTGTTTGCAATGCAGACAAGGACTTATCTTAGTAAAATGCCATGTCAAACTCTAAATTTAGTGGTTTCTTTTGGCTCTAGAACTTGCATTAAATTATATGCTAATGCATTCTTGAAAGTATTGGAGAGCTTAATATTGACACAGAGTAAGATTAGTCTGTGTCATAAATTACTTCACTGGTGACCCTCAGTGTCTTGGGGACTTTCCATTGTGGAGGCAAGAGATGTTTTCTGTAATATTTAATACTTGTAAAAGAGAAATGGTTCAGATTAACAAACATTCAATATATATAACTAGAGACAAATCCTATCAGGAAAGGAAAAGAGAATGACCCTTTACTTGGCCTTTATCATAGGTAATTCTACGAGAAATACCACAAAAACTAAGTAATCCATTTAAGTGACTACTCCTAAGTAATTAAAATGATCTGTGATATAATTAAATGTGTAGTGAAATTTTAATTGGAAATTAGAGCACTGTGTGTTAAGCACAAAAACAATTCATTCAACTTATATAAAGTTGATATTTTCTACAGTGCCATGTATAGAAATTGCATGGTAAATTTCAAATAAACATTCTATTTTGAATTATCATTCATAAAATTATTTCCATGGAGAGTCATATGCAAAAAATATGTAAAATTTACTCTTCATGTCAGAAAATCACTTGATTATCCACCTAATCATTGTTGAACAAATACCTTTTGCTGTGAAGAAAAAAATTGCTGAAAAACATTTCACTTTAGAATGCCATCATTTCAGCTGGGAAATCAAGGCATCTATCCACATAAAGTATCCAGAACACACAGCACTCTTAAATCAGTAACATGCAGGGCATTCTATTTAATATTGTTCTACAGAGCATGATGTCTTTAATCATTAATATTTATTGAATACTTCCTAGTTTTAGAGATTATTCTGGGCACTTGAAGAAATCCAGCATGGAAAAGTGAGAAGTCCCAGTGCTTAGGTTTATTCACGTGTGCAGTGTAGGCTGCTGAGAACTAGTTGCCATCATAGTCAAGTCTTACAAGTAACAATGGTTTGAAGTTAAGGCAATTACGTTGCTGTTTCAGTCTTATATTCTTCCCTATCCTAATTGCCAAGACTTAACTTTCGTGAACATTAATTTTTATGAACTCTTTGTAACCCTACTGAAGAGGTGAATAATGATGGCATAGAATGAGTCTTTATGTACTTTTTATTATAAGTAATAAAGAAGAAAGACTTTGCTTTGTTTTATTGACTGAGGAGTTATTTCCATTTCCCCTATAAAAAGTCCCTCTGTCCTTTAGAATATGCTATTAAATAGTGTGTCAATTTGATGATTTAATTTTAAATACATGACTTTATAAGGACAAAATAACTAAAAGGACGGCTAAAATGCTACATTTTCATTTACAAATTTTTACCAATTACTTTACGACTCTAACTTACATATTTACAGAACTGAAAGTTTAATGAATCTCTCTTTTTATTATTCTAGAAATCTGTCAAAGAAAGGTAATAATGCTGAAAGCTGCAAGTCTGTGGATAGTATCTTACAACTTTAAAAGTGAAATTATATTTTTGATGGATAATAGTTCATTATTGATCCACAATTAATTAAGATTACTGATACTTGCTAAAAAGTCATTTTCTTTTGTTTATCTCACCTTGTGCTAGAAAAAACAAAACACTGAGAAATAAATGGCAACTCTAAATGCAGGGTTGAGAAGATACAGGTCTTGTGAAATACATACAGATTACATACTTTTGATGGAAAACTTTTGTGTAGTTGTTACAGACTCCCAGGAAAGAATATTCATTGCAGTGTAAATTTGATGAATGGGTTAAAATATTTGTAGAGCATTCTAAAATTTAAGGTCAATATTGTAAAGGCCTTGAAAATTTGCATTATCTAGGCTGTACAAAAACTGAATTGAAAATAAAAACAGCAGTATATTCCATCAGAAGAATAATGAGCTCCTTCCCAAGGCTTGTTTTGTTAACCTTCTCTGGTCATTATCCCCACTGTCCATTGTGTAGAATAAATAGTAATTTACTAAAGCAGAGAGCTTTTCTTGGCATTCTTTGACTCTAAAGATGTCCTAAGCAAGAAATAAAGCTTGTCATGATACAGTACACATCAGCCTCCCTGTAGATTGGCCAGGCTACCGCCATTGCAAATATATCTTGTGCAGGTTTCTAAGAAATTGCGACATTTTGTAGATCATATAGTTTTTTTTTTTTCATTTTTTGCCGTCTTTGGGGCTAAGTGAAAGACTAGATAAGTAAACTAATCTATATATGTAAATATGGCTGAACAGTCGAAAATCTATTAATAATACAATTCAACAGAACAATGCTAAGAAAGACACTACATATTATCAATTATCATGTTCATAAATGGATCAAGAACTGGATACAATGAAATACCCATTTCTATTTTAAAAGTTAATAATAAAAGAAATACACAGATGTTTTCTAAACATATTTTACGGTAGAGGACAAAGAAAAGTTTTCCTCTGCCCCCTGTCACTTAAAATGAATTGACAACAGGCACATTCATACGTGAGGAAAACACACAAATTGGTTTAACATACATAAGCACTGGAGAATCACAGGCGAGTGGTTACTAAATAATTCAATGAGGTACAGATGTTTATGTATCTTTCTTCATAAAGGAAGAAAGATGGGAAATTGTGACCATTCTGAAGGGTAGTAAATGACGTGCAGGGGGAATGTTTCAGGCCCAATACTTAGACAATATTTAGTAGATGATTGTCTGGGAATTGAATTGAAGAGGACTGGAGAACAGACTACAGTATGGGACAAAGATTGTCTGGTCTGTACGTGTAGTATTTAATTTTCAATCTCTTCCTCTGTGGTGTGAGTTTTAATCGTTTCTGGTTAATGACATTTCAAGGAAAGAATAGAAGGCAATTGTGTTCTTTGGTAGGTCCAGTTTCTAGGTTGATAAGGGAGCTTCAGAGAAGAGCCTCATCCTGTGCTTTGAGAGAGACAAAGATTGAGAGAGGGCAGGGGGCAAGGTCAAAATGACTTTGAGGTTGCATCTTTAGTTCAGCATGTCAAGGGACCATATTTTGGGTGCTCATTTCCCAAGCACCAGTAATGCACATACCTGTATATGCACATACATATACATACATACACACACACACACACGCACGCACACACCCCTCTAAAAATGTGACCATCAATATTGATAGTTGAATGCTAAAGCATGTATCTGTAGTAATGTTTGAATGTAAAGGCATAAATCTTTAAAATCAGAACAAATCTTTTTAACTCTACTTCTGAGGCAGGAGAATACGGTCTGGGGGCAGGGAACCTAAGAACTTTCTAGAACCAAATCAAACAGAAAAACCTCAACTTTCTAAGACCAAGTAAATAACTTTGTAACTTCACTTCAGCTATGACAGGAAACATCCAGTTCATTTGCATAGGGTTAGGGTGTACATCAAGTAAATAACTATGCAACTTTGTAGCCTCTTCGTTTACATAGGGCATAGGCCAAATAACCAATGGGGAGCTTCTATAGGATATTTAAACCCCAGAAAATTCTGTGACTGGGCCTTTGCGCTGCTTGCTTGACCCGCTCCCACCCTGTGGAGTGGCCTTTCATTTTCAATACATCTCTGCTTTTGTTTCTTCATTCTTTCCTTGCTTTGTTTGTGCGTCTTGTCCACTTCTTTGTTCAAAACGCCAAGAGCCTGAACACCCTCAACTGGTAACACTTCTACAGTAGGAAAAGTTTAAGTACATCATATTTGATAGGCACATTAACTTTAATGTAAATTATTTTATGGATATGTATTGAATAGTAGTCTTCGATAATACAGAGACTTTACAAATAATGACTCTCCAAAGCGTTTCTTAGATTCTGACCTAGATACATTGATCAGCCAAGCAGATAGCGGTAGTATTTCACTTTGAGTGGAACTTTAAATAAATAAACACTCTCTCTCATGTCCTATGCTATTTACAAATTGTGCATTAGCTTAAGTAGTCACTGGATGTCAGCATTGTTGTACTAAAATCTACTTGCCAGTATTATTTTTGACTTGCTAGTTTATAATTCTTAAGTCTCACCAAAAGTAATTTTCTCTATTGTTTTGATCTGAGAAACAAAGGAAAAATGTGTATGATAAAACACAAAGGCCTCTTAGAAAATGAATAAGTTATCTTTAAATATCAAGTATCTGTTATGTACAATTTATGACATTTGAGGCAAAACAAATATCTATTGATAAAAAAAAAAACTAATCCTTTTTGTCACCAATATGCCACAGTTTGACCAGGACACACCTCCTCATAGGAAAGGTGGAGGCAAAACTCTTTCTCTCTTTCTTTCTTTTTTAGAGAAGTGGAAAGATAGCTTTATTCTTAGCATATGCAATGATATTTTAATAAATTTTAATTGCAGCTTACCGTAGTTTTATTTTAAAACATAAAAGTACTTTTAAAACTGTCGCATTGAGTTAGTTGCTTTACACATATAAACTATACGGTAATCAGGATGAAGTGATTCGACAGAGATTCTGGTAGTTATTTTGGATTATATATGACTCATAGCATCCAGGTTTCATCCATGCCTTCATTATGCAGTGAGAAATTTGTCTTCATTTCACTGTAATATGTACAGAAATCTCCCCAACGAAAGGAAATAAACACCCTGATGCACCACATGACCTCCCATCTATAATCCCCTTTATTTGCTGCATTTGGCAGGAGAATGCTGAGAGAAAAGGTGCCTGTGAGCACACAGAACATGTTCAAAGCAGAGCTCTTACCTGAAGCAAGAGAGAAAGACCACAGCAGGTAACATCACAGCCACTGGCAGAGTCTGTGATACAGGCTTGTGGACTTCCACATCATTCCATGAAAGTGACATTTGAAGATAATACCTTGATCAAACACTAAAATGCAAAGAACCGGTAATAATTACCCTGAAACATAAAGATGTTCTGGATCAGGGCAATATGCCATTCATAGTAGAAGAGCAGAGTGGATCTGGGTGATTTTCACATCTGCATTGGTTAAAGGTTTATCAATATCTTATCGAAGGAAACCAAAGTCCAATTTGAGAAATCACTGCATTCTCTTTGAAATGAATTACACATATATACATTAAAAAACAGCATCTCACAAGTTTGTTTATTATCTTAAGTATCTGCCCTTTGGATTTAAGATTTTGATGCTAAAGTGGGAAAAGTCAGTGACATGGAGGACACTTAAAGCAATGGTTCCCAAACCTTTTTGTCTAGGAATATTTTAACTCTTAAAAAAATTTAAGGACCCTGAGGAGCTTATGTGTGCATGAATTTTAGCTATCAATATTTGGCAATTTAGAAATTATACCTAAAAATATTAAAAGAAATAATTTAATAATTTAACACTGAAAATAAATTCATTACATTTTAACATAAAATGTTTTAAATAAATAACTATATTTAACAAAATCAAAAAATCAGTAAGAAGTTTCATTTCTTACATTTTTGAAAATCTGTGTTTTAGCTGGCTTAATAGAGGACAGTAAGATTCTTCTATCTGCTTCTTCAATCAATTGTGGTATGTTATATCGGTTGGTACATGTGGAGAAAATCCTTTATCACACAGACATGTAATTAGAAAGGGGAGGAGCATTTTAATAGCCATCTCAGATAATTATGAATATCCTTCTTTTGTATGAAATCAAAACTTAAACAAATTGTAGCTCTTAAAAAGCAGTTGCAATACAGAATTCAGAACTGTATAGATACACTTTTCTACTTTTGGGGTCTTGCATTAAAATTCATTTTAATCTATCTTACACAATGAATGGATATTTTACTCATGATGATTTTGTAAAATGCATTGGTCATGTAAGAACTACTTGTTCAATGGGTTATCCAGCTTTTCCAAATACTGACACACTTTAATATCAAAAATCGTATTTGTTAATAAAAGCACAGACCTCATTAGAAAAGTCTTTAAAAATTGGAAACCTATCAAGCTTATGGTGGCAGATAATGTTTTCCATAATTCTAGAGCATATACAGATTAGAATATCTCAGCTTTTATCATTAGCTATTTTCTAGTGGTTTTTTATTTTTATTTTTTAATTGTACTTTAAATTCTGGGATACATGTGCAGAACATTCAGGTTTGTTACATAGGTATACATGTGCCATGGTGGTTTTCTGTACCCATCAACCCGTCATCTATATTAGGTATTTCTCCTAATGCCGTCCCTCCCCTAGTCTCCCGTGCCCTGAGAGGCCCCGTTATGTGATGTTCCCTTCCCTGTGTCCATGTGTTCTTATTGTTCAACTCCCACTTATGAGTGAGAACATGCGGTGTTTTGCTTACTGTCCCTGTGTTAGTTTGCTGAGAATGATGGTTTCCATCTTCATCCATGTCCCTGCAAAGGACATGAACTCATCTTTTTTATATCTGCATAATATTCCATGGTGTATATGTGACACATTTTCTTTATCCAGTCTACCATTGATGGTCATTTGGGTTAGTTCCAAATCTTTGCTATTGTGAACAGTGCTGTAGTAAACATATGTGTGCATGTATCTTTATAGTAGAATGATTATAATTCTTTGAGTATATACCCAGTAATGGAATTTCTGGGTCAAATAGTATTTCTGATTCTAAATCCTTGAGGAAGTCAGGTAACAACAGATGCTAGAGAGGATGTGGAGAAATAGGAATGCTTTTACACTGTTGGTGGGAGTGTAAATTAGTTCAACCATTGTGGAAGACAGTGTGGTGATCATTAGCCATTTTTAAGTCAAGTGTTCACATTATTCATTTCTGAAATAATACCCACCAAATGTCCAATACTGAATAGCCATAATTTGTGTGTATCATTCTTTCAATTTAATGTTCTAAAGGAACATTTAACTCAGTTGCTTACAACTTAAATAATTATATAGATTTTAATTTTTTTATTTTGTTATTGTTTTGATTGTTATTATTTTGATATTTGTACAGCCTGTTTGTTATTGTTTTTCCTCTGAAACAACTGTCTCACGTTGGTATGCAGCAGAAGAGCTTGATGTGGACTGCTTTGTTAGCCATGTAGGGGTCCTCCTCTGAGACCATGTGACTCAACATTGTCCATTGGATGATTTCTGCAAAACAGCAGAACAAATAGCTCCAAGAGCTTGTCTCTTCACAGAAATATCAAAAATCAGAGATTCTATGACCTTCAAAGCCTAAGGTAGTCATGATATGGTTTTCACAGAAAAAGTTGCTGACCTCTGAATTTGATCATTAGACTCATAGACATGATGCACCTTAACAATGTAACATGGCTTAGTTCAAAATGCCCAAGGGAAGTAGATTTGAAATAACTTCATGGTATTTATCCAGTCTCACTCTGTCACCCAGGCTGGGGTACAATGGCACGATCTCAGCTCACTCCAACCTCTGACTCCTGGGTTCAAGCAACTCTCCCGCCTCAGCCTCTTGAGTAGCTGGGATTACAGGCATCCACCATCATGCCTGGCTAATTTTTTTGTATTTTTGTAGAGACGAGGTTTCACCATGTTGGCCAGGCTGGTCTCAAACTCCTGACCTCAGGTGATCCGCTTGCCTTGGCCTCCCATAGTGCCAGGATCACAGGTGTGAGCCACTGCACCTGGCTGAACCTTTTGCTTTTAACACAATAGTAAAATTCTAGTTTCTTTTACAATGCCTGTACACCACTCTGTAGCCTAAAAAAAATTGTGATTTCTAAGCCAATTAACCTCATTACTGATAATAATTAAAAATAAAGACTCTATAATATTTAGTAACTGTCAAACACTGAGTAATTATGAGTGATCCATCAAGGCAACTGTCAAACAGCCCATCCTGTTGACTGCAGGCAAATTTTTTACTAATAAAGTAATAAAAATCCAGACTTTCCTGAGTTTATACACAGCAACTGATGCAAGCAAAGATCCAATCTTTGAGCTGTCTACTGAGGGCACAGAAAAGGAAATAGATTATTCCTACTCATTTTAAAAGTTAAGGTTCATTTTGTCTTGCAAATGCAAACAAACAAACAAAAAAAAACAAAAATCTTATTTGACTGTGATGTTAAAAAAGTGAACACATGTATGAAGAAATTCCTACAGTTTTTGTGCTTGGCCAGCCTCAGCTCTGTTTTATTATAATCTCTATATGCCCTTTAATTATTTTAAGCTCTATCTGACTGTTAAGGAGTGAAATTTACATCCCCCAAGTATTCACATATTGAAATACTAATCACCACTGTGATGGTATTAGAAAGTGGGGCTTTTGAGAGGTAATTAGATTGTGAGGTGGCGCTATCATGAATGGGATTAGTACCCTTACTAGATAAAATAATATAGTTTTCTCTTTCTTTTCTCTGCCATGTGAGGATACAGCAAGAAGACATCCATTTGAAAACGGGGAAGCATGTCCCCACTAGTCACTTGATCTGCCAGGGCTTTCGTCTTGGCTTTTCTAGCCTCCAGAACTGTGAGAAATGCATTTCAACTTTTTAAGCCAACCATTCTGTAGTATTCTGTTGTAGCAGTCTGAGCTAAGACACTGACGTAGAAACTAAAGCACAAACTCTTGTGAGTTCTGAGTTTTCTGCCCCTACATAGTTAAATTATCTATATTCCTGACAGCTTTCCTGGTCAGAACTCTCTTTCATAATGGATCTTAAAATGAATTGCTGCCAGTAGAGCAGACTATCAATTTAAATACATCTATAGGTACTATGAAATACAACTCTTACTGGGTTTGTGAAGATACCTTCATATAGACAGGAAACAGCATAATATGATATAATTAATAGATAATTTGTTTTGTGGACAATTTAGTCAGTAATCTTTCTCCCTGTATTTATTAAACCTAAAGAGTAGGCCAAAACATTACAATGTAGGTAGAAACATAAATTATTCTAAGGGATAATTAAATCTCTTCTTCTGTATATAATCATTAAATAACTTGTATGGAGGAAATGTTAATGTAGGAAATATTTGCAAGGCTTTTGCTTTTAAATTTAGAAATTTTATGTTCCAGGACTCTGCTAATAGAATTTTAAACTTCATCTTCACAATTTTCTAAATAATGTAGAATAGAAAGATGCTAATATGTATGATAGCTCATTATCTTTTGAAATAAATTATATTTCTTTAATAACTTGAAATAAGAATGAATAATACCATTTTGGAGCAATTCTAAAAAAAAAACTAGGATAAAGAACATTGCAAATTATATCAACTTGAACTTCAAATATTGTATGTAATGAAGGAACTTTAATTTACAGTTCGATAACAAGTTCTTTCTGCCATTACGTAAAATTTACAACACCCAACCTGTGGATGCGTAAGCTAGAGTATGAAGCGTGTATTAAATGGTTAAGTATTTCATTTATTAATGTCATTCTTGGCAATAAATTCTTCACTGCTGAAGAATCATCAACACAATGTTATAAAAGCATAAATTATATTTATAATGAACTTAAGACTTTATCTAAAACATCTTAGACACAAGTACATATTAATTTTAAAAATCTCCAGAAGAGATAATCCTATATATTCCTTTCCCAACTTCTAGATTATGGACTCATTCTGCATAAATTAACTGCATTGTTTTACTTTATGTATTAGTCTGTTCTTATACTGCTAATAAAGACATATCCAAGATTGGGTAATTTATAAAGGAAAGAGGCTTAATTGACTCACAGTTCTGTAGGGCTTGGAAGCCTTAGGAAAATTCCAATCATGGCAGAAGATGAAGCAAACACATAGCAGCACCAAGGAGAAGTGCGGAGCAAAGCGGGGGAAAGCCCCTTATAAAACCATCAGATCTTATGAGAACTGACTCGCTATCATGAGAGCAGCATGGAGGTAACCACCCATATAAGTCAATTCCCTCCCATTGGGAACTACACATGTCACGTGGGGATTATGGGAACTACAGTTCAATATGAGATTTGGGTGGGGATACAGCCAAATCATATCAACTTATCCATATGATGTGTGGTATCCTGTTATCCTGTCCTCAGGAAAATAGAGGTATTGGCCAAAATAGATCAATATTTAATAGGAAGTCATAACATGTTTCCCTATAAAATTTAACTTATAATTCTAAGAATTTCACTTAGCTTATCTTCCTCATCTAGCTCAAATGTCATCTTCTCTATAATATCCACTATAAATATTTTGTCTTTACCATGCAATTATAAGCAGATTATTTTGGTGTCCTGCCTAGTTATTTCATGTCTGTCTTTACTTGTCATACCAGTCAAGGACTATGTGTTTTATATTTTGGTAGCACTTACACACTTGCAAGGAAAATATATCACACTAGTTGTCATGTTTAAAATATGGCCTTTTAAAATAAAATCATCAAAGCAGCAGGCTACAACGTCAACACATAATTATCAGTTACATTTTAATACACTAACAATGAAACAAATTAAGAAAGCAATCCCATTTACAAAAGTATCAAAAAGAATAAAATACTTAGGAATTAAGCAAGGAATTGGAAAACTCATACACTAAAAATTACAAAATATTTCTGAAAGAAACTGAAGAAGACAGAATGGAAAGACATTCACATTCATGATGTAGAAGGCAATATTATAAGATGTCAGTGCTGCCCAAAATGGTCTAAAATTCAATACAATCCCTATAAAAATCCCAGTGATATCATTTGCGGAAATTGGAACAAAATACTAAAATTTTATGAAATCTCAAGATATCCTGAACTCTTTTCACAAAGTTCTTCTTGGAGCAAAAGAACAAAGCTGAAGATCTCACATTTCCTGATTTCAAAACTTACTAAAAGTCTACAGTAATAAAAAGAGTGTGGTACCGGCATAAAAACAGACATACATACCTCCATAGAGAGTCCCAGAATAAACCTTCATGCATATGGCCAAGTGATTTTCAACAAGGGTGCCAAGACCATACAGTGGGAAAATAAGAGTCTTTTCAGTAAATGGTGCTGAGAAAACTGGATATTAAAAGAAAATAGATCAAAAGTATAAATATAGATCTAACATTATAAAACTTTTAGAAGAAAACAGAGGATAAAGCTTTACGACTTTGGCGTTGGCACTGATTTCTTCGATATGACAATAAAGGCATATGCAAAAAAAGAAAAAATAACAAATTGGACTTCTAGAATGATACATTCTAGAAGTAATTCCACTTTTAAAATAGAATTTAATAGTGTCAGGAAGTAAACATTTTAATGTTTCTGCATGGATAGGTCTTTCTGAGGCTAGAAAACTGGAATCTGGGCTTATGAGGAGAATTTGAAGCTAATAGTAATTAGACCATCTGAAGAAATACACCTGCTCAGGGGGATATGTTTACTTTTCAGAGAAAAAAATTGGAGCTGTGAAGGTATTCCAGGAGTCATCAATTCAGAGAGGCTTATTTTTTCCATGCAAATATTAATTTTATATTTGAAAGGATAAGAATCCTAGATCTTTCCCTTTTTTATACTAAGGGGTATTTTTTT
>NW_016812850.1:133962-147303 GCF_001698545.2 Rhinopithecus bieti
AACAACAGAAGTGAAAATAAACCTCTTGGCACAATATAAGTCAGTGAATACTATCAAAGTAAAAAATCAGTGTGGTCCCTAATTGCTAATGCCTAAGGCCTGAATTAGCGTATTTTATGCATATCAAAAATCCTTTTTTCCTCTGTTTTGTTTCCTAAATTCAGTGTTTGGGAATACATAATACAGTACCTAATGCTTTTCTCTTTTCATCTTATTTTCTAAATTAATTTAAAGATGGACACAAGATACAGACAAATGGTAGTTTTTAAAAATTGCCTTTATTATTGATGACAAATGTTGGAGGGTATAACTTAGGCATGTGTATTCAGAAAAGTGCGTAAGACTTTCATAGGATGTCATTGAAGGCCTTAGAAGGAAATAAAATTTACCTCATATAGTTCAAATGAAAATAGTTTTATAAGTGACTTCTTAAAGGGAGATGTAAAAAAGGACAAATGATGTTGAGAAACCTAGGGACAAAAATGTGTTGAAAGTGATTGCCAACCTTTGGGCTGAAGAAGACAAGGGAAGATACGGTGAAGCTGGAAGCTCACTGGGCATCAGAGCCACAGGGAAAGGTTTCCTGGTGGGAGCTGTAGTCACAGAGGAATGACTCTATGGCCAGAGATGGACTTTCCCCCTCAAGCCCACGTGTATCTCTTCTCTACAAGGGTTTTCTCCACCACCACACCCAGGAGCTTGCTGAGACAGACAGACATGGCTCTGAATAAAGTCAGGAAGTGGCAAAGGGAACACAGAATTATGTAATCAGAGCCAGCCTAAACATAATAGAAAAGGGAGTCAGTATTTCTGTCCTCTGAGGAAAGGATTTTGGCACATGTTCCATATGGTTTCTCAAGGTTGACTCTTACTTGCTTCTGGTGGCACTACACTAGAATGATCAGATTAAGTAAATAAAAAATACACGGCGCCCACTTAAAATTGAATTTTAGACATACAGTAAATAATTTTTAGGTAAAGGTGTCCCTTGCAAAATTTGGCATGTACTTATATGTAAAAAAAGTATTTGCTGTTTATCTAAAATTTAAATTTACCTGGGTGCCCTGTATTTTATCTGGCAAGCCTCTACCACACTCAATAACACTTCTCCCAGAATCCAATATGTGCATACTGAGTTCACCTTTCAAATAAATAGGCACTCAGGTTATTATTTCAAGGTTTGGTTTTGGGAAAATGTTTTGCATGTGATATTACCTGATACAGCAAATGAAGCATTAGAAAATTTAGGGAAAATATTACAGTAAGACTTGGAAGAAGAAGAGATCAGTTAAAACGAGGTGAATACATTTTGTGACTATTTTCCATATGAAATAAAGAAGCAAACTAATGATGAGCAATTCCTCAGTGAGCTGATGCTGCCTTACCATTGATTAGAGGAATGAGTATTCTCTTACTGTAAAGACTGCTGTTTTAACAAAGACTCATTGGTACCATTCTACCTAATTTTGATAATTAAAGAAAGCAAGAGCAAAGACTTGGAAATAGAAATCAAAGTAGAGAGTAGAGTTTCAAACTTCCTGTATAGGGAAAATAATCCTGGAAGAAGAGTAAAAATAGCTATTGGTGCCAGGGCATGTAATCTCACAAGACTTCCTAGGAGAGATTTGAAGCCATCTGCTGATTTCATAGAATAATGGCTCACAGTGGTAAGCAACGAATCTTTTGATTGATTGATTGTTTTGTTTCTTTTAGTTTCAAATATTAGGGCTCAATTTGCACTATTTCTTAGATGCTCTAGCAAAAATATTCTGTAATATTTGTGGCAGAATAAGAGCAGACATTTATAAAAGGGGGAAAAAGTTGTGGCAATATAAATATTGGTAATGTTATATATGTTTTGTGAGATATGATATTTATTCTAATGTCAGAATGCATCAGTGGTATAAATATTAGGAATAAATAGGAAACCCAGCCATTACTGCTCAAGTTACTGAGGTACAGCAAAATACACACTTAACCAAGTTCTGATTGAACCTGCTAATTGGGAACCTCAAGAGTTACCGAAGTGGAGAGCTGTGATAAAATTCAAATAGCTCTGACTCCCTGGAGAACAAGAGGATATTGGATTTTTCATTAAAGAAATGATGCATGCAGGTGTATAGATACCTTCAAACTCTTCATATAATAGGCCTGCCTGACCTGTAAAATCAACAATTGATAGGACTTGATGACTCTCAATGCTCAAGAAAGTCATTTTCTAATTGCATCATTGTCAGTCACTATGGGAAAGGAAATTCAGTAAGGTGGAGGGAAGTTGCACAAGCTACTCTCTCACGAATACTTTCTTTTCCATTCACTTTTTTCAGGAGATAGCCATAAATAAATTGTTTTATATAAGAAGAAATGAAACATATTTTTGCCATGATTTCCCAAAATATGTTAATGCACCAGCTTTTTGTCATAGTGTAACAAAAAATTACTATAAAATTACTACAGCTAAAATTAATTACATTAATTTACTATTGTATAAAACAATTTTTAAGGAAGAGTGCATTCTTAATTAGATGTTATTAAACATGATATCCCTATGTTGGCTGATAAATAATTGTATCAGCCAGAAAATACTACAGAAAAGTTTAATTTGTATATTTTTGTGAGATATGGGTGTTGGCTAAAGAGAGCTCTGGTGTTTGGATTTTCTAGCATGATCCAGAAGAAGATTGGCATTTGCAATATGGGACACAAGTGACTAATATATCTCACTACTTGCCTGACGAATGACAGTTATCTCAACTTTACCATTTATTGGCTCTGAGATCACGGCAAAATTATTTTCCTCTTTGTCCTTTAGTTTCCTCATGCATAAAATGAGGATAATACAGTCACTGAGTTTGTTATGACCAACAACTAATGTATACATGTAAAGAGTTGAACAGTGACTGGTGGCTAAGAAATGCTTACTAAATACCATCTAATTCTAGTTCTTTTTCAGATTATATAAATCTTTTGCCTTTTACTAAAGAAATGTTCAGCAAATATTAGCTACTGCATTGCTTTGGGGCACTGGTCAACACTGAACTCACCAAAGAGTTGTTAAATAACTGAGAAGATTCCAGTAAAATACTATGTCAAGAAGGAGAAAGAGCAAGAGCTAGAGCAAGAGAGAGAGAGAGAGAGAGAGAGAGAGAGAGAGAGAGAGAGAGATCCTACTAAGGAGAAGCTAAAAATTTTACTGATTAAATATGTAAATTATACACTTAGTAACATGAAAAATGAGTAAGGCTGGATCTGAACATATCCCTAAATTCATAGGCAAGACACAGATGCTTCCCTAGTCTGACTAAATCTCTAGACAATTTATCTCCAGAAATAATATTTGAGGGCCATGATTTTAAAAATTGTATTTTAGGTGGGGGGAGGATGAGTAGAAAGTCAGTTTTATTGAAATGTAATTTATATACAATAACATTCTTCATTTTTCAATATGTAATTTAATAAGTTTAACAAATATATACAGATGGGTAACTACTATCACATACAAGATATAGGATATTCCCATCATGCAGAAAGTCAAGCACTTGTAATTAGTCCTTTCTCCTCCCCTTGGTCCCTAGCAACTACTGATACACTTTTTATTATCACACAGATTTGCCTTTTCCAGAATGTCTTTTCTTTTTTGTGTGTTAAAATTGTTTATTTTAATTTTGTGAGTACACATAAATGTATATATTTATGGGGTATATGAGATGTTTTGATACAGGCAGGCAATGTGTAATAATCACATCATGGAAGATGGGGTACCCATCCCCTCAACAATTTGTCCTGTGTGTAACAAACAATCCAAATATACTCAGTTATTTTATTTTATTTATTTATAATAATTATTATTGTTTTTATTTTTGAGACAGAGTTTCACTCTTATTGCTCAGGCTGGAGAGCGGTGGTGCCATTTCGGCTCACTGACACCTCTGCCTCTCAGGTTCAACCGATTCTCCTGTCTCAGCCTCCTGAGTAGCTGGGATTACAGGTATGTGCCACCATGCCTGGCTAATTTTTGTATTTTTAGTAGAGACGGGGTTTCACCAGGCTGGTCTCAAACTCTTGACTTCAGGTGATCTGCCTGCCTTGGCCTCCCAAAGTGCTGGGATTACAGGACTGAACTACCATGACTGGGTGGCTCTTAGTTATTTTTAAATGTACAATTAAATTATTGACTATAGTCACCCTGTTGTGTTACCAAATAATAGGCCTTACTCATTGTATTTTTTTGTATCCATTAATCATCCGTACCTCTTCTCTACTCACTACTACCCTTCCCAGCCTCTGGTGACTGTCCTCCTGCTCTCTATATGCATGGGTTCAATTGTTTTGATTTTTAGCTCCCACAGATAACTGAGAACTTGTGATATTTGTCTTTCTGTACCTGTCTTATTTCACTTAACATAAAAAGACCTCCAGTTCCATTCATGTTGTTGTAAAGAATGGAATCTCATTCTTTTGTTGTGGTTGAATAGTCTTCCATTGTGTATACCTGCCACATTTCCTTGATCCATTCATCTGTTGATGGACACTGAAGGTGCTTCCAAATCTTGGCTATTGTGAACAGTGCGAATATGGGAATGGAGATATCTCTTTGATACACTGATTTCCTTTCTTTTGGGTGTATACCTAGCCGTAAGATTGCTGGACCACGTGGTAGCTCTATTTTCAGTTTTTGAGGAACATCCAACTGTTCTCAATAGTGATTGTACTAATTTACATTCCCACCAACAGTATACGAGAGTTCCCTTTTCTCCACCTCCTCACCAGCATTTGTTTTGTCTGTCTTTTGGAAATAAGCCATTTTAACTGGGGAGGGATGATATGTTATTGTAGTTTTGATTTGCATTTCTCTGATAGTGATGTTGAGCACCTTTTCATATATCTGTATGCCATGTCTTTTTGGGGGGAATCTTTATTCAGATCTTTTGCATATTTTTAATTGTTTTATTAGATTTTTTCTATAGAGTTGTTTGAGCTCCTAATATATTCTGCTTATTCATCTCTTGTCAGGTGAATAGTTCGCAAATATTTTTTTACTATTCTATAGGTTTTCTCTTAACTTTGTTGATTGTTTCTTTTGCTGTACTTCAAAGTTTTCACTTGTTATGATTTCCTATGTCCATTTTTGTTTTGGTTGCCTTTGCTTTAAGGTATTAAGAAATCTTTGCCTAGACCGATGTTCTGGAATGTTCCCCCAAAGTTTTACTGTAGTAGTTTCATAGTTGGAAGTCTTAAATTTAATTCTTTAACCCATTTTGATTTGATTTTTGTATATGATGAGAGATAGGGGTCTAGTTTCATTCTTCTGCATGTCTATATCCAGTTTGCCCAGCACCATTTATTGAAGAAATTGTCTTTTCCCCAGTGTATATTCTTGGCACCTAGAATTTTGTATAATCTAAATCATACAGAATATAATCTTAATTTCTGGCTGTTTTATCTTAATACAATATTTCTTAGATGCATTCATGTTAGTGCATGTAAATAGGTTATTCCATTTTATTGCCAAATAGTAAGAATTTCATTGTATACATGTACTATTTTTTCTTTATCCATTATTGTTTTAATGATCACTAATTTGTTTCTAGGTTGGGATAATTGTTTAAACCTCCTTCAAATATTGCATACAATTCTTTGTATGAACATATATTTCATTTCCCTTGGACAAATGCCTTAAATGTATCTTTAACTTTATCAGAAACTGCTAAACTATTTTCCAATTGGCTATACTATTTTCCATTCCTACCAGCAATGTATCAAAGTTCCAGTAGTTCTTTCATATCCTCACCAATACCTACTCTTGGCAGTGTTTTCAATTTTAGTCATTCTGGTGGGTGTACAGTGGTATCACATTATTGTTTTAATTGGTACTTTTCTATTGACGAAAGATGTTCAGCACTTTTTGGTAAAAAAGTGCTCTTCTTGGTAAAATGCCATCACTGTATGAATCTTTAAATTTACAGACATGGAGATGAGTCTGGTTTACTTATTGTAGTGCCCTTTGAACTGAGAAAGGCTACGTCTTAAAGATTGTAAACATGCATCTAACCAAGGTAAATATTCTCATAGAAGTAAGAAACACAAGGTTAATTCAGTGTATTCCCTTATTTTGGCTTCCAGCTCATACAAAAATGAAAAATCCCTAATCTTATCTACCCATAGACACGTAGTGTGAAATTGGTAAGTGGCCTGTATAAGCAAGCTGATAACAGACGTATATGTTGTTAAATATATCCATTTCATGAATATCTTAATAGGAAAAAAGTCTGGGGCTTTCAATGTTTGCTTTTCAAAAATGGAGAAATCTTACAGAGGTTACAGAAAAACTCATCACCAAATTAGCAGGCGTGCTACTATTTTGGGCATAAATCCTCAGCACCATGAGGTTTTAGGTAGGTCATAAATGGCATTAACAGATTTTTTAGTTTTGGTTTTGGCTACTCCTCTAAGAGACCTTGACAGAGACTGAGATTGAAGAATGCAAACTCTGGAACAAATGTCTGATTTACATATCAACAGATTAGGAAATCAACATTTCAAAGCAGCAATGACATAGGAGTAAGCCAGTTATAAAGTATGAAAAGTGTTTCATAACCTGTATCATCTGAAAATAGCATTTTGATTAAAATCAGAAAGGATAATTGAAGTAATTTTATATAAAAGGTGGCTGACAAGGAATGTTTGTCTGGCTTTTCAGGTATAGGGAGTATAGTTGCAAGGTCTTGTTGCCATCTAAATGTATCCTAAAAGATTAAGTCAGAAATGCCAAAGTGAGAATGAATACATTGAATTAACTTTTTGACATTTTTAACAGAACCTCTTTACTAGGACCAGGGCTTAGATCAATCATTTCCAAGGTCAGTATAGTAGATAGACGTCAGAAAATGATGCCAAGTAATTTAAATGGGAGAAGATTGATGTATAGACATTCATCTTTTCTAGAGAAGAAGAATTTCCACGTTGATGTTTATATATTTTTAACACTTGAAAATGATTTGGGAGTTGTTTTTTAATTTAATAATGTTAGCCCAACACCCATCCTTTGTAATGTGGAAGCAGATGAGAGTATCAAATTGTCTCCTGTTTCCGTACAAGGGTCTGACTTAGACTGGCTACCACAGGAGAACAATTTGAAGTGAAACATGAAGGTCTAGAATGAACTATTGAGTTACTGCATAAGGTACTCATATTTTGACATTTTACCCTTAAGGACAGTTGACAGCAAGAAAGTTACCTTTTGTAATCTTTATAATCATTTCAGTGCTCACTTCAATAGGCATCAAAGCAAGGCTCTGACCTTAATCCAAATAAACCAAATCATGTCAAAAGCAACACAATTCATGCAATGTGTATATATTACAGTAGATTAATCTGGATAGGCAATGATGACCTGATATTACTGAAGTAGCAATTTGTATCCGTTTCAAAAACATCTTAAAAGGAAAAAAAAAAAAAGGTCTGGGCTTTTTATTAGTCATAAAAGGTATTACTGATGTAGCAATTCGTATATTACTAATGCAGCAATTCATATATTACTAATGCAGCAATTCATATATGGTTTTATATTGGATTAGGATAACTAGTATGTTAAATAGTGTTTCATTTTATTTTGTTCGTATCCACATTAGGACACCAGTGAAAATGATACCAAAATATTTATTTGTATATTTCCCCAACTAAAAAAAAGCAAAAGCAGGAAGAAAAATGAAATAAAATAGAAAAACAAATCATATAAAGGGACATTAAGCTACTACTAGGTATATGAATCAACCAGAATGATTTCACGATCCTTCACTACTGGATTCCACAGAAAGGAGGTGGCAAGAGCTTATCTGAGATGTATAGCCATACACTGCACATAAACATAAAGACAGTTGCTTAAGTGAACAGAATCTGAAAGTGATCACATTACACAATTAAAGATCTAATGGTTATATGATACATGGAGAAACAATATGGTTTCAGGATGTCAAGTAATTATATTTTATAGAGATTAAACACATAATAATTATCTTCTATCTATAAACACATCTTTACTACTGCTGATATTATTCATTACTTTGTGTAAACACAAATTTCCATTTGGTATTGTTCCTTTTTTCTGAAAATATTTCTCTATCATTACTTCATGTAAAGGTCTAAAGGCAAAGGATTCTTTTAGCTTCTAATTCTTTGAAAGAATCTTTGATTTTATTTTGGAAAGGAAATACACTGGTTCTATTATTCTAGGCTGAGTATATTCTTTCTTCTTTCAGAACTTTGAAGACATTGTTTTATTATCTTCTGTTTTGCAGTTTTAAGGAAAACTATGCTTTTATTTTATCCTTTATGAGTAATGTTTCCTCTCCCTGACTGTTTTAAGATTTTTCTCTTTGATCACTAGTTTTAAGCAATTTATGCCTTTTATGTTTATTTTACTTGTGATTTATCTAACATTTTGGATATGTGGTTTTAAATATTTTATCAAATTTGGAAAATTTCAACCATTCCTTTTTCAAGTACCAGCCCCCCACAACACCCCATGGTAGATTGCTGAATGTAGTCTCACAGGCTATGAATGTTCATAATATAAAATTCATAATATACCACATATATTAAATATGTATGTAGAGAGAGAGAAATAGATAATAGCTAGATCTATATATATACAGAAATACAATGCTATTGTTACTCTGCCAAATATTATCATATACAATTACTCATGTGTAGGGGAAATTTGGGGGCCAATAATGTATACTTTTTTCCAGTCATTTCCCTTTCTTTGGCTCATTTTTAATAGCTTATATTCCTATGTCTTAGCGGTAATATTTATTCTACACTGTGGAATCTGCTGTTAATCCCATCAGATTATTTTTCATTTCAGTATATCTCCAAAATTTTCATTTGTGTCTTTTTAAAAATATTCCTTTCTCCCTTTATTATGATCTCAGTTTCCTTGGTATTCTGAAAATATTAACAACTATCTTGGTTGATTTATCCCCCTTCCACCCCCAACTCCCCACAAACAGTTACATCTCATGTTTTCTTGCTCCTTTTTTTGTCTAGTAATTTTTATTAAATATAAGACATTGTGATTTACACTGATGCACACTGGATTTTGTTGTATTACTTCAAAGAATGTTGGACTTGCTTATGCATGCAGTTATTTTACCTTTGAATAAATTTGATTCTTCCAAGTCTTAACTGAAAGTTGTTTAAAACCAATTCCAGAGCAGCATTTGCTTTGGGGATAAATTAGTTCTACTACTCATTGAAAGTCTCAATACTTTCTATATAAAACTAGCTTCTCTCTGGCACTCTGGCCCACAAATTTTAGACATCTTCAACTCTATAAACTCTAATATCTGTCTTTTCAACTTAGACTGTTCAGCTCCATTTGGGCTTCCCCTCCCTGCTCTGCAGCCAGAAAAAAATCAGTAAGCTCAGAAAACTATGGCAAGTTTCTCGTTTGTTTCTTTCCAACATTGCCTATTGTCTACTATCTGAAAACATGTGTCCAGTTTTCTAATTTCATGCAGCAGGAATGCAATCCTCATAGCAGTTAATTCCCCATTGGCAGAAGTAAAAGGTAAAAACACTGTTTTCTGAAAGCTTTCGTTTTCTCTGTAGTAGCCAGACTAAAGCCAGTCCTAGTTTTTGACTACTCAGAATATGAAACAAAACAAAACAAAACTCACTGTATATCCACACAGTTTTTGTGTAATGCTTTGATTTTGAAATATTGTAATTATGAATGTATAATTCACATAGATAATACCCATTGACAAGATTTCCAAAATAACATATATATTTTACATATTATATATTATATATGTTATATATATATATAAGCTTTATTTGGAGAGTAAATTCTGGTCACTGTCTAAAGAAAGCAGCACAGAAGCAAATTAATCTTAGGAAGATTTGATAGGTATAAAATGTTAAATGTATATAAACAATTAAAATTATAATGTATCTTACATCATTTAATAAGTAAATAAGAAAGGCATGAATTAAATTTTGAAAAATAGCTGGGTGTGGCAGCACACAGCTATAGTCCCAGCTACTCTACTTGGAGGGCTGAGGTGGGAGAGTCACTTACGTGGAGAAGTTCAAGGCTGCAGTGAGCTATGATGGTGCCACTGCATTCCAGCCTGGGTGAGAAATCAAAACCCTGTCTCAAAAATAAAATAGATAAAATTATTTTAAAATAACTAATAAAACTAGAAACAATAATTATGCAATGACATACATATATTTTATGTATTATTACTTGCATATATATTGAAGATTATATATTGGGCACTATACAATGTGGAGAAAAAACACTTAAGTGAGGTGGTCTTCAGCACATGTTTTGATAAACCTGCATACACAAATACTTTGGCTGTGTGTGTATCATATGCTTTACGCTTGGCTTGTGGAATTTTTTATAAATATATACACACACAATATATAATGTACATGTATAAAATAAACATATGATATGGTGTATATAATATGTATATGATATATATCTACCATATATATTACATATATATGTAGAGAGAGAGATAGATGATAGATCTATATATACATACAGAAATGCAATGTGATTGTCACCTTGCCAAATATTATCATACACAATTACTCACGTGTAGGGGAAATTTGGGGGCCAGTAATGTATAATGTCTGTCTCAGCAAATTTTACTGATTTCCTTGCTGTATGACCCAAGTGTTCTGACTTATTTTTGTATCTTGTGCATAAGTAAATGCTGCTTATTTAACTGCATATAGGTATTCTGGATTCAGAGGATCCATCTCTATTGCTGATTACTTATATTAATTCTCAGTTTCATTATCTCTAATATGGAATATTGTGCTAGATTTTGCAGGATAAATTTTAATGGCCGTTTGGACTCTACTTTCTGTTTCATGAGTACTATAATATTAAAATGTTTTCACTTTTGCCTTAGGATATATAATACATATACACAAAGCACACAAAACATAAACAGCTCTGTGAATTATCACAAAGCAAATACCCACGTAGCTCCCAGTCAAATGTAGGATATTGTCAGAAACTAGACATCTCCTTATAATCCTTCCCAATTTTGTCCTGTTCCTTCCTCTCACAAAAAGGAAATATTGGTTCTACTTTTAATAGTATACTACATAGAATAATATAGAAAGCATGCTTTTGTGTTCAGCATATTTTGCTCAACCTTGTGTTTGTTTGTAATATTTATTCATGTTCCTCTTTTCACTCACAAAATTTCCCAAATATACTTCTATTGTTATCAATCCAGATATTTAAAATTATTTTGCTGTGTTAAAAGTGTTGCTCTTGTATCCAATTTAGTTTAACACTAAGTCATCATCATCAAGTCATATACTAACCTTTTAACATCTGTAAGGCAACGTCCACTGTAAACAGCTTCATTATGCTATATGTTATTAAGAAAAGAAGCTGTTAACTAAACTATAAAATACTAATTTCAAATTACTTAAAATTTTCATAATACATATGTAAAATCTCTTGTAGATATATTCATACTGTGATGTTTTATGACATATCATCTTTGTGCAAACATAAAAGGAAATTAAAATAAATTCAAGAGATTCTAACTTCTTAATATGCATGATTTAATACTTCTTAATTATTAATATTTTCTTAGAGTTGGCAATGTCTAAAAGTTTTATGCAGGATCAAAGTCTGTGTTGTCTGAGGCATTTTGAACACAGCATTTCTGCAATGTGCCACTTTCACTTTTCTGCAAATTTAGATGCTGATTATTTTCTTGATCTTATAAGTGTCAGGAAAGGTACTTGGAGAACCACCAAGATTCATATTTTCTATAAGTAGTCTTTAAATAGTTTCAAAACTTAAAAAAAGGATGTGTTTTGGTTTTCCTGCTATATCATGTGCCACATGATCAAGTTTGCACATGTGCTTACAGTAGTAACTGTAATATCTGTCTCCTGACCAGTATTAAGTATAAATACTTCAATTATAGGGAGCAAACTGATTTCCTAAAGTGAAAAGTGCATCTAAGAATCAATAAAACATGAGTTAACTGACTTTATGTATATGGAAATAGATGGGTACTCATGTCATAAGTTCAGAGTTTTCAAATATCTTTAACCTTGAAATGTGCTCCCAGGTTATTTACAATGACTCCAATTCTATAACAATTGTTAGCTGAAGGCTTTGCATTGTCCAATGGAATGCCTTTGCATTGTCCAATCTTTGGAAATTAAGTTTAAAACCTCTGAAAAAAAAAATACAATTTTAGCTTTTATCCTGTTTGACTAAAGAGGTAATTAATCATGCGCTAAAATGTGATAAAGAGTAATGTGCCAGAAAGCAGTGAACTTGATTTTCTTTCCAGTGCTAGAGTCTTCTACATTTAAAACATTTGTTTTCTTCAACCAAATTCATTTGTAAAATAAGCAGAGCAATAAATTTACTTCATAACATTAAGATAATAAAATGGAACAATTCATATAAAGAGTTTAACCTACAGAAAATACTTATTAAACATTCAATGTATAAAAGATATTATTAGATTTATAAGATTTATAATCTTGAACAAATCACTTCATTTCTCTGAACCTTAACATTTCTTTGCAAAGCAAGAAAGAGAAGCTCATTTCTAAGTTACTTTCACAATTTTTAAATTTTTTGTGACTCTAATCTTTAGGTAGTTTTTGGTTTCATAGTACTGGTAGTGGTGGTTATTGCTATAAAATGCCAAACAATATATCGGAATTCATAGGCAACAAGAAAATGCTGGATGCTTCAAAATAATCTTTTCTCTTATGACAACTTTGAGAAGTAACTCTGTGAAGGGTGGAGAGTACTGTGTTGAATATTTACAAGCAGCAATACATGAGAGAATGATTGTATACTTGTAGGCTGCTCAGAAACTGGGTGGCTCCTTCTGCAATTGGCCAATGCAACAAATAAAAATAAAAATCTAACCGGAAATGTTGAGATTTAGAGACACGTAAAAAGTTTTTACATGTTTGCCTAAATTTCAAAGTTACACTTTATTTTAATATTTTAAGAGAATGTAGGCTGTTAGGATTCTGCTGAATAAATTTGTACCATATTTAACTGTTTGGCAGAAGGATTAACTTACCTGACCCTTACTAATTAATTAATTGGGAAGGCGTAAATTTTCTAAGTACTAACCACACATTCACCTTATCTTTATTATCTTTTTCATGCTAATCTCCAAGGCAAATTCAGTGTCATACTATTTATCAACCCAATCCATCTTCAGCTGATAGAATTATAAAAATAATTTTTTGATGTCAGAGAAGCTTCAAAAAAAAATAGAAATTTTGTTCTCTTAAGAATTCACTATAAACTTT
>NW_016812850.1:147384-155858 GCF_001698545.2 Rhinopithecus bieti
AATTTTGTCCTGTTCCTTCCTCTCACAAAAAGGAAATATTGGTTCTACTTTTAATAGTATACTACATAGAATAATATAGAAAGCATGCTTTTGTGTTCAGCATATTTTGCTCAACCTTGTGTTTGTTTGTAATATTTATTCATGTTCCTCTTTTCACTCACAAAATTTCCCAAATATACTTCTATTGTTATCAATCCAGATATTTAAAATTATTTTGCTGTGTTAAAAAGTGTTGCTCTTGTATCCAATTTAGTTTAACACTAAGTCATCATCATCAAGTCATATACTAACCTTTTAACATCTGTAAGGCAACGTCCACTGTAAACAGCTTCATTATGCTATATGTTATTAAGAAAAGAAGCTGTTAACTAAACTATAAAATACTAATTTCAAATTACTTAAAATTTTCATAATACATATGTAAAATCTCTTGTAGATATATTCATACTGTGATGTTTTATGACATATCATCTTTGTGCAAACATAAAAAGGAAATTAAAATAAATTCAAGAGATTCTAACTTCTTAATATGCATGATTTAATACTTCTTAATTATTAATATTTTTCTTAGAGTTGGCAATGTCTAAAAGTTTTTATGCAGGATCAAAGTCTGTGTTGTCTGAGGCATTTTGAACACAGCATTTCTGCAATGTGCCACTTTCACTTTTCTGCAAATTTAGATGCTGATTATTTTCTTGATCTTATAAGTGTCAGGAAAGGTACTTGGAGAACCACCAAGATTCATATTTTTCTATAAGTAGTCTTTAAATAGTTTCAAAACTTAAAAAAAGGATGTGTTTTGGTTTTCCTGCTATATCATGTGCCACATGATCAAGTTTGCACATGTGCTTACAGTAGTAACTGTAATATCTGTCTCCTGACCAGTATTAAGTATAAATACTTCAATTATAGGGAGCAAACTGATTTCCTAAAGTGAAAAAGTGCATCTAAGAATCAATAAAACATGAGTTAACTGACTTTATGTATATGGAAATAGATGGGTACTCATGTCATAAGTTCAGAGTTTTTCAAATATCTTTAACCTTGAAATGTGCTCCCAGGTTATTTACAATGACTCCAATTCTATAACAATTGTTAGCTGAAGGCTTTGCATTGTCCAATGGAATGCCTTTGCATTGTCCAATCTTTGGAAATTAAGTTTAAAACCTCTGAAAAAAAAAATACAATTTTAGCTTTTATCCTGTTTGACTAAAGAGGTAATTAATCATGCGCTAAAATGTGATAAAGAGTAATGTGCCAGAAAGCAGTGAACTTGATTTTCTTTCCAGTGCTAGAGTCTTCTACATTTAAAAACATTTGTTTTCTTCAACCAAATTCATTTGTAAAATAAGCAGAGCAATAAATTTACTTCATAACATTAAGATAATAAAATGGAACAATTCATATAAAGAGTTTAACCTACAGAAAATACTTATTAAACATTCAATGTATAAAAGATATTATTAGATTTATAAGATTTATAATCTTGAACAAATCACTTCATTTCTCTGAACCTTAACATTTCTTTGCAAAGCAAGAAAGAGAAGCTCATTTCTAAGTTACTTTCACAATTTTAAATTTTTTGTGACTCTAATCTTTAGGTAGTTTTGGTTTCATAGTACTGGTAGTGGTGGTTATTGCTATAAAATGCCAAACAATATATCGGAATTCATAGGCAACAAGAAAATGCTGGATGCTTCAAAATAATCTTTTCTCTTATGACAACTTTGAGAAGTAACTCTGTGAAGGGTGGAGAGTACTGTGTTGAATATTTACAAGCAGCAATACATGAGAGAATGATTGTATACTTGTAGGCTGCTCAGAAACTGGGTGGCTCCTTCTGCAATTGGCCAATGCAACAAATAAAATAAAATCTAACCGGAAATGTTGAGATTTAGAGACACGTAAAAGTTTTACATGTTTGCCTAAATTTCAAAGTTACACTTTATTTTAATATTTTAAGAGAATGTAGGCTGTTAGGATTCTGCTGAATAAATTTGTACCATATTTAACTGTTTGGCAGAAGGATTAACTTACCTGACCCTTACTAATTAATTAATTGGGAAGGCGTAAATTTTCTAAGTACTAACCACACATTCACCTTATCTTTATTATCTTTTCATGCTAATCTCCAAGGCAAATTCAGTGTCATACTATTTATCAACCCAATCCATCTTCAGCTGATAGAATTATAAAATAATTTTTTGATGTCAGAGAAGCTTCAAAAAAAAATAGAAATTTTGTTCTCTTAAGAATTCACTATAAACTTTTCATTGAAACTTAATTGCAAAGTTGAAGTGAGCCAGAGTAGGTATTTGAATTGGAAACATGGTAATATCTTTGATCTACCATCATAAATAAATAAGCTGTTTTAAGAAATTAATTTTCCATATACCTGAAGCTTATTGGCTTAAGAACCAACGCCTTTCGGTATTATATCTTGGTACTTGGTAAAGGTTCTTTTGCAGCTTACAATTTAGTAGTAAGACAAAAATTTGTACATAAATACAACATTTATGTAATATCAGACATTTATAGAGGCTGTAAACGTGTGAAAAGCTACTTTAAATATTCTGAGTTCATAGTATTTATTTAATTAAAGAAAGTTATTGGGCACTTTCCGTGTGTCAAACACTGAACTAGATAATATGTAAACACAAGAGTTACATTTCTGCCTTAATGGAACTCACAGTTTAGTAGAAAAGACAGACAATAACTTCAGCAAGGTTGCCATTTGTCTTCCACTGTTTATTCTCCCCTTCTTCTTTACCGTTGAGTTATGTTGGCATGTGGCCACCAAGCTAGACTACTCTTCCCAGCCTTTCTCTCAACTAGCTGTGACCACACAGCTAAGTTTCAGCTAATGGGATGCAAGTAGAAATAGTGCCTATAGTTTCCAGTATTAAACTCTTTGCCTCTACCTACTTATTTTCCCCTTGTCTGAGAGCAGGTGAAAAATGAAACTGTCTTGAATTCCAAGGTTAAAAACGACATAAGGAAGTTTGCAGAGCCTCTGCTCCAGATCAAAATCATTTACCTCTGGTTTGTTTTGTGAGTGAGAAATCAAATTCCATCTCTTTCGAGCTACTGAATGGCAGGGTCAAGTTTTTGGTGTTGCTTGTTTTTTAATAGTAACTGTGCTTGTATCCTAATACACACAACTCTAAATTGTGTTAAATGGTATAAAGAAGAGAGCACAGTGATTGAGAGAAAAATAGTAGGAGGCAAATACTTAAGATTAGGGAATTAGTGAGGGCCTCTCTAAGAAAGTAAATTTAACTTGACATTTAAAGAATAGGAGTTAGTGTATGAGGGTGGGTATGCAAAGTTCGCACAGTAGAAGGGATTAGGGACATTTTAGGAATCTCTGACAGTTCAAAATGGGTACAACTAAGAAATAATGTGCCAGGCAGGTGAAGGACAAGGCTGGAGATAGACCATGTACATCTTATAAAGTGTTTTCATTTACTCAAAGTGGCAGTGGCAAGAAGTAAAAAGTCATGATTTTGTTGCCATTTTTTAAAAAGCTACCTGACTTTTGAACTGTAGAATGTGCGTTGCTTGGAACCAAAGTGGAAGTGAGAAGATCAGTTAGGAGAGTTTTTGATCTAGGTCAGAGATGTTGGTGTGTATTAGTCTGCTGCCAATAAACATATACCTGAGACTGGGTAATTTATAAAGGAAAGAGGTTTAACTGACTCACAGTTCCACATGGTTGGTGAGGCCTCACAATCATGGTAGAAGGCAAAGGAGGAGCCAAGTCACATATTGCATGGTGGCAAGCAAGAGAGAGAGCATGCACAGGGGAACTCCCCTTTATAAAACCATCAGATCTTGTGAGACTTACTATCATGAGAACAGTATGGGAAAGACTTGCCCCCATAATTACCTCCGACTGGGTTCCTCCCATGACACGTGGAATTATGAGAGCTACAATTCAAGATTTGGGTGGGGACAGAGCTAAACCATATTATGGTGCCTTTAAGAACACTTTTATACTATATTATGTATGAAAAGTCCACTTTAGGGAGGCCTGAATCTTTTAAAATACTAGAAAATAAACTGGTAGACTCGTCAAAAAATTTGATCTTGCTTCTCTTTAGATCAATTGTAAATGCTACTGCATGTGCCTCCACTCGCTGATGATACATGACTCCCCTTTGGTACTTCCCTGACATTACCAGTATCATACTATAACCGTGTTGTTCTGACTTACATTAATTAAACTTCTGGTTTTTCCTGTTTTTCCAATTTGAATCGCCTTTCAAGGCAATCAGGCACTCTTTCTATTAAACCATCACTGTATACAAAAGACAAACAGGCACTAAGAGCATGTAAGAATGGAAGTGCTTCTAGAGTTCCCATATTATATTTTAGAGAATGTGACATTCCATAATAATCCAAAAGGATTTAAAAATCTCATTTTTTATTTATGTGCCAGTTTTCCTTAATTTTTTTCCAGTCTAAACTATCTGAGAGAGATCACTGTAGAAAAACATCCAAAGCTTTTCAACTACATGTTCCAGTGACATTACACTCAATTTAAATGTTTTCCTAGGAATGTTATCTGGGTCTGTAAAGAACTTTAGGAGTGAGAATATTTTATTCTGTAATTTATTCAGTTTTAAATTAGCTCCTTTGACTTCGATTCCAAAGATAGCCCGTATTGTCCCACAGCAAATTGATTGTCTGGAGGTCCCAAACTGTCAAATTCAGAGAATCACAGTAAAATTGAGGATATTTTCTGTAGTTCACCAATCTAATTAACATGATCAGTCAGCTGAGCAAACTGTCACACTAGCAAGTCAATTGTTAGGGTCATTTCAGGTATTTTTAGATTAATGTCTTTAATAACACAGGAAACAGTGATGCTGATCTTTAAGGAAAGGTAATAAAGAATTGTAACTGAGAAGAATAGTCCTGTCAGCTTCCCTTCTACAGTCTATATATGATAAATTTAATTTACAGTGTGAGCAAAAACATTAAAGGAACTTTGGCTTATCAATACTTAGACTCAGCAGGATTTTTCCTCAAACTTTCTCAGGGAATTACATGAAACTATTTTTGTAAATATTCTTTTAACATTCAAGTCTTTTATATGTGAGACAAATTTAAATGGATATGGAACAGTACTAAATATACAAATATTGATTGCAAAGTTTAAGTCTTTGGATATCGGAACTACTATTTCATCAGTTCCTGTTAGCTCTATGGTGAAGGTATACATGGCTACTATTTCTACACTCACTGAAATGGGTCAAACTAACTATGGCCTGAGAAGGACTCCATACTTCTATATTTGAGTGCTGGTGGATGAACCGTAACTTAGCTTAATAGGCAGACAAGATTGAAAACCTAATTTAGAATTGTGTGCCTGTAACAATAGCTGAGTCTTGGCCAATCCCAGTGGCCACACTTCAACTACTCAGACTCGTAAGTGTTCAAACTGTGTTCAAATAAGCAAAATGCCAACCTGTAACCCATTCAGCTGTTTGTGTACCTCACTTTCGACTTCTCTATGCCACTTACCTTTTATTGTCTATAAATTTGTTCTGACCACAGGCATCCCTGGAGTCTCTCTGAGTCTGCCCAATTCATGAGTTGTTCATAGCTCAATTAAACTCCTTTAAATTTAATTTGGCAGCCAGGTGCAGTGGCTCACACCTGTAATCCCAGCACTTTGGGAGGCCAAGGCGGGTGGATCACAAGGTCAGAAGATCGAGACCGTCCTGGCTAACAAAGTGAAACCCCATCTCTACTAAAAATACAAAAATTAGCTGGGTGTGACGGTGGGCACCTGTAGTCCCAGCTACTCGGGAGGTTGAGGCAGGAGAATGGTGTGAACCCGGGAGGTGGAGCTTGCAGTGAGCCGAGATTGCACCACTGCACTCCAGCCTGGGCAACACAGTGAGACTCCATCTCAAAAATATAAATAAATAAATTTAATTTGGTTAAAGTTTTTCTTTTAACAGATGGTGTCAGAAGCAGGTTCCAAAGTAGATCATCTAGTATCTCCCAGGAGCATTGAGTGAACAAGCAAGGTACCTGCCAGACCCACCTATGTCCTGTGATCTCTGAGTAGCTGGGGATCATAAGTTCTCTCTGGATTTCACAGCTCCACAGATTTGTGTTTTGAGCTCTCTGAGTTTATTTGAGTAAATTTCGATTCCAAACTGGGTTTGGAAGTTGCAACAGAAACTAGACTGGGCCAGGATGAGATTTGATTCAATAATTAACTGGCTTGGATCCAGAGGCATCTTACATTTGACTAGGTCAGAAAGAAACTAGTAGTTAATTGTAATATTGCAGTGTTTGTAAAATTTGGCTTTTGGAAAATCATGGGGATTTTTGTGTTCTACCTCTTGGTTTTATTTTTCTTGCATGCTTAGCTAGGAAAAAAATCATAGGTTAAGTAAATCCAGGGAACCTAAAAGCAAAGGCAATATTTTAGGTAAAAATTGATTCTTAATTTCTGAAAAAACTGAGTTCCTTCCAGCTTATACACTAGGCCCTGGAGGCAGCAAAGTCTTACAGAAATGGTGAAATCTTACTAAAGATAACTTACAGTAGAACATTCCAAATGGACAACAATGCACGGAAATGCATTTTAAAAAGCAAAGATTTTCTTTTGTTTTGTGGCTCGTACCCCAGGGCTATAGTGTGGTGAGCAGGGTCACTAGGGTACCTCAGGGAAAAGAACCCAGAAGCCTAGTATACCAGCAAAAGGGTAAGAATCTTACCAGTCAGACTTCTGGTCTCTCTCTCTCTGTGCAAACCAGTTGAATGAATGGTAAAAATAACTATTTATATCCTCTGCAAAGTTATAATTAATGAAAGATAAGAATTCTGAGGCTAGTCTTAAGCTATAGTGAGTCTGGTGTATTTCGTGCTGTGAATTTGTTTTTCTGTGTTGGGGGTACCTTAGGATAAAACATGGGTTTATGACCCCATAAGCTTGCTGCTCAAGACAGTCCAGCAAGCTGGTCCATAACAAATTTCTGCAGGTCCCTGAAACAAACAAAAAACCCGAATGAGGTCTCCATGTTGTATTATGTCATTGGGAGCTTGACCTTATAACTATGTGGTGGTAATTTCTCTTCATCTCTGCTTTCCAGGGAACAACAATTTTAGGACACAAGTTACAGTTAGCTCTAAAAATTAGCTTGAGTAGGTAAAAGCCTTTGTAACCTGAAAATGAACTACTCTAGACTCCTTCTGGGAAGGGCAATAGACACTGCCCAGTGCTGTAGCTCAGTTGGTAGCCTCTTGTCCTTTCACAGTGGCAGCCTGGGTTCGATCTTGGCTTAGGAAATGAGTCCTTTGGTTTAATACCTGTGTGACCTTTACCATTTGTCAAGGCCTCTTCCCATTCATGAACAACTTCTAGTTTCTCTTCTTAAATCTTACTTTCTCTGAGCTACCTTTAAAGACTCCAAATTTTGTAAAAACGGATTACCACTTACTTGAAAATACCTCATACACTCATGGTTAACTCATAACCTTAGTTGAGGCTTGTTGGTTTCACCTGTGAAGTAACGGTTGCTAAAGTTTAAAAGCCAGAAATACTGGCTGTGGCTAAAGTTAGGTAATAAGAAATTTTAAAGTACTTTTTTTTTTTTTTTAAAGGGAGTGCTATGGTTAAAACTCAGCTTAATTAAAAGTGGATATCCAAGCTACAGGTATATTTAAAAGGCCTTTATGTCTTTTCTCTCCATTGTTCTTTTTTTCTTTTCAGTTGACTGAATTATTTTTCTCCATTTTGTCTTGCCACTCTTAATGCACACATGAGAGGCCCTAAAATAACTTCTGATAGCCTGGGACTCCTTGGGAAAACAGACAAGGCTCCACTGACCACATTTTGGAAAAAAACAAACTAACAACAACCACCAAAAAAACCACTTCTGTTTTCCTCATGGAACCCCAAGAATTAAAAGTGGATAGATCCTTCTCATAATCTGTTTTGCCTTCCAGCTGTGCCTGCTTATTAGGCTTTAGAAACTGTATGTTTTCCTAGTCATTTCTTGAAGGGCTCCATGCTAAAGCCAGTAATCCAATTAAGAAACTTAGAAACTGTTAAATGAAAAAATCTTAAAGCTACTGGATCTTTTTCTGTCTGTAGTAATATATGTGTTGTGTGTGTAATATTTATATAAAAAAGCTCTAATTGGCTTAAAGAAAAGTACGTGCTAAAATCCTTTTTTTTTTTTAAATAGAAACTAATGTCTTTTAGTTCGTGTACCTTTAGTAACTTGGGAAATAAAAACAGCTTTAAAGATAATCGGCAAAATAAAAATATTTGGTCTGAGTTACGCAGGTCAGTAATTAGGTTTGCTCAATGCTTTAAGATCATAAACTTCTTTGACTTTAAAAAACTGTTTAATTTATTTTGGAGAATTAGATTTAAATAAGGCCTGAGGACATGCCCCCTAGCTATGGAATGCAGGCTATAAAGAAAAGAGATTTTATATAAGAAA
>NW_016812850.1:156672-170913 GCF_001698545.2 Rhinopithecus bieti
ACAATAAAGACAAGAGACAGATTGTTTGGAAAGCTGAGTCTTCCCTCTATCAATCAGTAAAGGTGTTTGCCTTTAAAAAATTTTTGAGTTATCATTTTGGTGAAATGAATGACTTATGGAAATCTGGAATTCTATTTCATAATATCAAGTGTTTAAAACATTTAACCTATTTGATAGGCTTCCCAAAATCAAATTTCAGCTTCAAAATTGTCTTTTCTAACCCATAACTTTGAGATGCTACAGATGGCCCTGAAGCATTCAAAAGACAAGTAAACAGGATTATTTGACATTATATAATGTCAAATTATATAACACAGTAGAATCTGCTATGATCCTGGGGGATGCCTGATTTGAGAATTGTTCATTCCTCAATTAAACTCCTTTAAATTTAATTCTGCTGAAGTTTTTCTTTTAACATGAGTAACTGAGAATTATTAGGGTAACACTCAATGGGTTATGATGCACATATTAGGATATATAAGCAGAGTCAACTTGAATGTGCATAGGTTGCAAATCAGAGCTTATAGAGAATTATGATAGACTATTGTTGGAATTTGACTATTTTCCTCCTCTGTCCTTCTATCAAATGCATTTTGTCATCTTGAAAAAGTGTCTATTTTCTGGAATCCTAGTGTAAGTAAGTTCCTATCTTGACCATGCTTCTGTAGCACTCCCATATTTTAGAGAATGTAACATTCCATAATAATCAAAAGGATATAAAATATCTCATTTACTTTATAGTTATGAGCTGGTTTTCCTTTAGTTTTCCCAGTCTAAACTATATAGGAAAAAGCATTCTAGGAAAATGTATCTAAAGCTTTTGAACTAATGGTTCCAGTGATATTACACTCCATTTAAAAGTTTTCCAGGATGGGCGCAGTGGCTCACACCTGTAATCCTAGCACTTTGGTAGGCTGAGGTGGGTGGATCACAAGGTCAGGAGATTGAGACTGTCCCGGCCAACATGGGGAAACCCCGTCTCTACTAAAAATAAAAGCTTTCCTAGAAATGGTACCTAGGTCTGTAAAGAATTCTATAGCTGAGAATATTCTGTGTGTAATCTATTCAATTTTACATTAGTTCCTTTGACTTTGATTCCGAAGATAGGCCATCTTGTCTAATAGTGAAGTGATTGTCTGAAGGTCCCAAACTGTCAAATTCAGAGTATCACAATAAAACTTAGGTTATTTCCTGTAGTTCACCAATCTAATTAATGTAACCAATCAGCTTTATAAACTGTCAATAAACTATATAGAATATCCAAGATCTTTTTGCCTGAGAACAATTTCAAATTCAACTGTTTGTCCAAGCTTGCCTTTGCCTGGCTTTGTCAAGGCCTCAGTTTCATAAAATATTTTATATTTGTACTTAGTGAAGGTTTCTTTTTCTAGCAACCAAAATTACAATTCTTCAATACACAACTAGATTTTAAGTTGCTATAGCAAAAGCACAACCATCTAGAGCTTCAAGTTAAAAGGGTGGTTCAGTACTTTTAACTCATATTTGTATGTATATGTATGTACATATATATGTGTGTATATATATATACTTAGTATAGTGAGTATAGTAAGTGCATGTAGTCAATAAAAAATAGATACAAATGAAGAATGTGCTGCCTTATTTATAAAATAAATGTATAAAACATTGTAAGTTCAGGATATAGAGAAGAAATAATAACACATTAAAAAATAAAGTGGAAGTGCAGGTTAAAAAAAAACACTTTTCCTATAATATCCTTTAATAACTGTTGACTATTTTTCTTATGCGGGATTTTGTATGGTTTTCTTAATACTATTCTTTACAGTTTATATTTGTGGTTCTGTATCCCTAGTGATAGTCTATATCATTTGAGAACAGGACATTTATTCTATTCTTCTCATTTTAAAACTTAAACATTTGCATGTTTGCACTACCATTATTAACTGAATACAGAACAGAATAGTTGTTGGAATGCAATACAAACAGCCTAAAACTCTCACTGGCTAATAAGAACAAAAGTTTAATTCCAGATTCCACTATACATTCATTCTGGGTGAACTGTGAATTTGTTCCATGTATATGGTGCGTAAGAGAGAAGTTGTGCATGGGAAACCTTCTGCAGGCTCTATTTTCTTCATAAGTAACACTTGTTACTGACTCTCACATTTCATTAGATTAATCAAGACAAATGGCCAGATGTGGTGTCAACGCATCTAGAAAGTACAATTTACTCATATCAAGGAAAATATAAGACAGAAAAATAAGGATTTTGAGAAAAATACAATCTACCACAAACTATATTCGCTGAAACCATTTACTTAATTCCTCCATTTCGCAGAGAATCTATTACACAGAAATGCAAGTAGCCACATATGTGTAAACATCTACCACACTATTTGACATATTGTCAACACTCAATAGTTATTTTCCCTTCTACATTTACTATTCTAAAATAACTTACCTTCCATGTGGTAGGTGCTCAAAGCCATTTTATGTGAAGACAATAATTATGAAGTTACATCCATTTCATACATACACACTTATCAACATATGCCAGAATAAATCACAGTCTTTGTTGTTAATGAGTCCTATCTGATGGCAGAAATAAATTGAAATTGTCTCATTTATGCTATTACTTTCCTATAGATTATAACTCGCAGTCATGTATGTTCGCCCAAAAAGCAGAGCCTCAGATGAAAACCTATATTTTGCCACTCTATTGGGGAATGCAATTCCTAGAAGTCAAAAGTGAGAGGAAAGGAGAAAGAGTCAAGAAGAAAATGTAAGTATGTGGGTTTATTAATGGCTGACTACGACTTAGAATCAATTCATATGATTACTTGATATTACAGAATTTCCTTGAAACTTTTAAGAAATGCTATACCACAGGAAGTCCAGCTTTAACTTAAAGATAAAAGAGAATAATTTATCCTTCTGATCTTCTTTCCACTGATCAAAGGTTTCCCCCACAGGTATTAATTCCCCAGTGCTTGTTTGTTGTACATATGTGAGTGTCATTCCAATCTTATGGAATTGCACACATTAGAGGCAATAGCAAAACCTCAGGGAGGGAGATAAAAGTTACAAGACAATGGCTTAAGATGAGGCACTGCTGAGGTTCTCCAGGTGATGTTGGTTGCTGTGACAGCATTTGAGCAGAGTCCACTCAGAGTTGGTTTCTTTAGTGATAAGTAGTACAAAATAATGGTGAAAAATTTCAGTGGCAAATGAGTTTAAAAAGATCTAGGCTGGACATGGTGCCTCACACCTGTAATCTCAGCACTTCGGGAGGCCAACGTGGGCAGATCAGGAGTTCAAGACCAGCCTGGGCAACATGGCAAAATCTGGTATCTACAAAAAATGAGCAGGTGTGTTGTTGCATGCCTGTAGTCCCAGCTACTTGGGAGGCTGAGGTGGGAGAATCACCTGAGCCCAGGAAGTTCAGACCGCAGTGAGTTGTGAGCATGCCACTATACTGCAGCCAGCCTGGGTGAGAGACGATGCTCTGTCTCAAAAGAAAGAAAGAAAGAAAAAGATCTGAGCTGGTGAGATGTTTTGTCTCTGTGTCCCCACCCAAATCTCGTCTTGAATTGTAGCTCCCACAATTCCCACATGTTGCAGGAGGCACCCAGTGGGAGATAACTGAATCATGGAGCAGTTTTCCCAGTGCTGTTCTCATGATAGTGAATAAGTCTCACTGAGATCTCATGGTTTTACCTGGGCTTTCTGCTTTTGCATCTTTCTCATTCTCTCTTTGCCTGCTGCCATCCATGTAACACAGGACTTGCTCCTCCTTGCCTTCTGCCATGATTGTGAGGCTTCTCCAGCCATGTGGGACTGTTAAGTCCAATTAAACCTTTCTTTTGTAAACTGCCCAGTCTCAGATATGTCTTTATCAGCAGTGTGAAAATGAGCTAATACAGTAAATTGTTACAATTAGAGTGGGGCATTGCTGAAAAGATACTCACAAATACAGCAGTGTCTTTGGAACTGGGTAACAGGCAGAAGTTGGAACAGTTTGGAAGGCTCAGAAGAACACAGGAAAATGTGGGAAAGTTTGGAACTTCCTAGAGACTTGCTAAATGGCTTTGATAAAAATACTGATAATGATATGGACAATGAAATCCAGGCTGAGGTGGTCTCAGATGGAGATGAGGAACTTTTTGGGAACTGGAACAAAGGTTACTCTTGTTATGTTTTAGCAAAAAGACTGGCGGCATTTTGCCCCTGCCTTAGAGATTTGTGAAACTTTGAACTTGAGAGAGATGATTTAGGATATCTGGCGGAAGAAATTTCTAAGCAGTAAAGCATTCAAGAGGTGACTTGGGTACTGTTAAAGGCATTCAGTTTTAAAAGGGAAGCAGAGAATAAAAGTTCAGAAAATTTGCAGCATGATAATGCAATAGAAAAGAAAATCCCATTTTCTGAGGAGAAATTCAAGTCAGCTGCATATACTTGCATAAGTATCGCAGAACTGAATGTTAATCTCCAAGACAATGGGGAAAATGTGCCAGACCATAGCAGAGACCTTTGTGACAGCCTCTCCCATCTGGTTTTGTGGGCAGGGCCCAGGGTCCCTGTGCTGTGTGCCATCTAGGGACTTGTTGCTCTGTGTCCCAGCCACTCCAGCTGGCTGAAAGGGGCTAATGTAGAGCTCCGGCTGTGGCTTCAGAGGGCACAAACCCCAGGCCTTGGTAGCTTCCATGTGATGTTGAGCCTGCAAGTGCACAGAAGTCAAGAAGTGGGGTTTGGGAACCTCCGTCTAGATTTCAGAAGATGTATGGAAATGCCTGGCTGCCCAGGCAAAAATTTGCTGCAGGAGTGGGGGTCTCATAGAGCACATCTGCTAAGGCAAAGCAGAAGGGAAATGTGGAGTTGGAGCCCCCACACAGAGTCCCTACTGGGGTACCACCCAGTGGAGCTGTGAGAAGAGGGCCACCATTATCCAGACTCCGTAATAGTAGATCGACTGACAGCTTGCACCATGTGCCTAGAAAAGCTGCAGACACTTAATGCCAGCCCATGAAAGCAGCCAGGAGGAAGGCTTCACTCTGTAAAGCCACAGGGGTGGAGCTGCCCAATACCATGGGAACGTACCTCTTGCATCAGCATGACCTGGATGTGATACCTGGAGTCAAAGGAGATCATTTTGGAGTTTTAAAATTTGACTGCCGTGCTGGATTTCTGGCTTGCATGGTCACTGTAACCCCTTTGTTTTTGCCAATTTCTCCCATTTGGAATGGTTGTATTTACTCAATATTTGTAACCCCACTGTACCAGGAATTAACTAGTTTGCTTTTGATTTTATAGGCTCATAGGCAGAGGGGACTTGACTTGCCTTGTCTCAGATGACACTTTGGACTGTGGAAATTTTGGTTAATGTGGAAATGAATTAAGACTCTGGGGGACTGTTTGGAAGGCATGATTGGTTTTGAAACGTGAGGATATGAGATGAGCTAGGGAGGGGTCGGGGCAGAATGATATGGTTTGTCTCTGTGTCCCCACAACAATCTAATCTTAATTTTACTCCCATAATTCCCACATGTTGTGAGAGGGACCAGTGGGAGATAATAGAATCATATGGGCAGTTTTCCCCATACTCTTCTCTTGGTAGTAAGTCTCATCAAGATCTGATGCTTTTATCAAGGGTTTCTGCTTTTGCATCTTTCTCATTATCCCTTGTCTGCTGCCATCCATGTAAGATGAGACTTGCTCCTCTGTTTTCTGCCATGATTGTGAGGCTTCCCCAGCCACATGGAACTGTAAGTCCATTAAACCTCTTTCTTTCATAAATTGTCCAGTCTTGGGTATGTCTTTATCAGCAGCATGAAAATGGACTAATACAGCTGGCATATAGAGAATTACAATATAATTTGTTTTCCATGAGAACTCCTTTAGCATAAAAGGGGCTGCTATTAATGATTATAACTGGAAAACAGACAAAAGCCAGGGCAGTCCAAGGCAAATTAGCAGGTGTAGTCACCCACTGCATAAGATGTTTTTGATTTAAAAAAAATCTCTTCTAGTATATTGAAAAATTCCTACGTAAATAAAGGCAGTGAACACTTTGATCATTTTGTAGGAACAAGATATTGTGAAATACAAAGCTTCTCAAAAGATGTGTATTCTAATGCTGTATCGGCCCATTTTCACACTGCTTTGAAGAAACACCTGAGATGGGTGATTTATAAAGGAAAGAGTTTCAATTAACTCACAGTTCTGCATTGCTGGAGAGGCCTCAGAAAACTTATAATCATGGTGGAAGGCTCTTCACTGGGTGGCAGGAAGAAGTGAATGCAAGCAAGGGAAATGCCAGACACTTATTAAACCATCAGATCTCATAGGACACTCATTATCACAAAAATTGCATGGGGGAACCACTCCCATGATCAAATTACCTCCACCTGGTCCTGGTCCTACCCTTGACATGAGGGCAGTATAGGGATAATGAGGATTACTATTCAAATGAGATTCTGGGTGGGGACACAGCCAGTGATATTCTGCTTCAACCCTTCCCAAATCTCGTCTCCTCACATTTCAAAACATAATAACACCCTTCCAACAGTTCCTCAAATCTTAATTAATTCCAGCACTAACCCAAAGCCCAAATCCAAAGTCTCATCTGAAACAAGGTAAGTCCCTTTTGTCTATGAGCCTGTAAAATCAAAAAGAAGTTAGTTACTTTCTAGATACAATGGGGTACAGGCATTGTATAAATATGCCCATTCCAAGTGGAGAAAATTGTCCAAAACGAAGGTGCTACAGGCCTGTGCAAATCCAAAATCTAATGGGGCAGTGAAATCTTAAAGCTCCAAAATAATCTCCTTTGACTACATGTCTCACGTCCAGATCACACTGATGCAGGAAGTGGGCTCCCATGATATTGGGCAGCTCCACCTCTGGCTTTGCAGGGTATAGCTCCCCTTCCGGCAGCTTTCACAGACTAGTGTTGAGTGTCTACAACTTTTCCAAGCACACCGTGCAAGGTTTGGTGGATCTAGTCATCTGGAGTCGGGAGGATGGTGGTCCTCTTCTCAGCTCCAGTAGATAGTACCCCTGTCAGGATTCTCTGTGGGGGCCCCACCCCCTGCAGCAAACTTCTACCTGGACATCCAGACATTTTCATACATCTTCTGAAATCAAGGCAGAGGTTCCCAAACCTCAGTTCTTGACTTCTGTGCATTGCAGGCTCAACACCACACGAAAGCCACCAAGGCTTGGGGCTTACACCCTCTAAAGCAATGCCCTGAACACTGGAGCTGGAGCAGCTGGGACGCAGGGCACCATGTCCCAAGGCTGCACACAGCAGGGGACACTGTGCCTGGCCCATTCAGCCATTTTCCCCACCTAGGCCTCCAGGTCTGTGATGGAAGGGGCTGCCATGAAGGTCTCTCACATACTCTGGAGACATTCTCTGCCATGTTGTGGTAATTAACATTCAACTTCTCCTTACTTATGCAAATTTCTGCAACAGACTTCAATTTCTCCCCAGAAAAATGGGTTTGTCTTTTCTATTGCATAGTCCAGCTGCAAATTTTCCAAACTCTTATGCTCTGTTTCCTCTTGAATGCTTTGCTGCTTAGAAACTTTTCCCACCAGATATGCTAAATCATTAACTTAAAAGTTCTACAGATCTCTAGGGCAGGGGCAAAATGCTGCCAGTCTCTTTACTAAAGCATAGCAAGAGTAACTTTTGCTTCAGTTCCCAAGATGTTCCTCATTTCTATCTTGAGCCCACCACAGCCTGAACTTCATTGTTTATATCACTGTCAGCATTTTGGACAAAACCATTCAACAAGTCTCTAGGAAGTTCCAAACTTTCCTAATTCTTCCTGTCTTCTTTTGAGCCCTCCAAACTGTTTCCAACCTCTGACTGTTACCCAGTTCCAAAGAGGCTTCCATAGTTTTGGGTATGTTCACAGCAGTGCCCCACTACCTCAGTACCAATTTACGGTATAGTTCATTCTCTCACTGCTGTGAAGAAATACCCAAGACTGAGTAATTTATAAACAAAAGAAGTTTAGTTGACTCACAGTTCTGCATTGCTGGGGATGCCCCAGGAAACTTCCAATCATAGCAGAATACAAAGGAGAAATGGGTACCTTCTTCACTGGGTGGCAGTACAGAGTGAGTGTAAACAAGGGAAATGCCAGATGCTTGTAAAACCATCAGATCCTAGGAGACTCACTCATTACCATGAGAACAGCATGGGGAAAACTGCCCCCATGATCCAGTTACCTTCACCTGGTCCCAACCTTGATATGTGGGTATTATGGGGATTACAATTCAAAATGAGACTTTGGGTAGGGCCACAACCAAACCGTATAAAATGCTGGGATAATAAATAGATAAGAAGTTCCAACATTGCCTAAGGGGGTTGGGATTACCCAGACTCCTGCTGTTCACAAAATAATGAGACATCCAATTAAACTCCATAAATAGGATTCAAAACTAATAAATGGAATTAGAAATGCACACAGTTCATTCCTAGTTGTTATTTAAGTTTTAATTCTCTAGGTATTTAAATCAGGCAGTGCTACATTACCTATATAATTATTGAGTTATAATTCCAAACTGTAATAAATGATTTTTCCTACCTTAATGCTTGTTTTTCCTCAAATTAAGAATTTTTTTGGCCAGGCATGGTGGCTCACACCTCTAATCCCAGCACTTTGGGAGGCCAAGGTGGGCAGAGCACCTGAGGTCAGGAGTTCGAGACCAGCCTGACCAATATGGCAAAACCCCATTTCTACTAAAAATGTAAAAATTAGCCAGGTGTGGTGCCAGGCACCTGTTAGTCCCAGCTACTCAGGAGGTAAGGTATGAGAACTTCTTGAACCTGGGATGTGGAGGATGCAGTGGGCCGAGATTGAGCCACTGCACTCTAACCTGGGCAACAGAGTGAGACTCTGTCTCAAAAAACATAATAATTTTTTCATTTATCCCCATAGACTCATTTTCTCTTTGAAATCAGATACTTTGATTTAACAGTATCTGTTAATCAGATTTAACAATCTGCAATTGTTAAAATACTTAATTAGCCATTTATAAATTATAATTTTTGCATGGGATAATGATACAGAACTATTTATATGGCTTTTACTGGTAAATGTAAATTGTTCACATACCTCTCAAATACCACAAAAGAGTGGGAGATAGTGAAAATTTATTTCACAGGTATTCAAAGGGCTTGATTTTAGTCCCAAAACTGTCATTAGCACTGTGACAATGTATAAGTCATTTAAGATGTCTGGACAACAGTATGTTGTTAATTTAACAGAAGATTAATAATATATTCAGTCTATGCTATGCAGAATCATAGGAGTTCTATGGAATACTTTAATAATATTTTGGATGGACGTCATAATGAATGAATAATAATTTAATCTATAACTTCTTTACACATTTAAGGGTTTTACTAAAACTTCTCATTTTATCTGATTTACTGATTTGGTATCTGAAAATACTTCTATTTAGAAAGCATCTCACTTGCTTAGAAAACCAGGGGATCAAAATCTATGAAAATACCTGATGCTATGAAACTTGACTTTGCAACACTCAAACTAAAAACTGAAGTACCCTCCATAGTCATCTCTTGAGAGTAGCCAAGATATGTGGTCATATTGATGAAGGGATTCAATTATCAGTGACAGAAACTTGCACTGAAAATTAATATAAGTAAAATGAAGGGTATTGATCACTGTCAACTCAACAGGAGGGAACAAAAAGAGAAATAAAGAGGTCAGCATATTTGGAAAGATAATTGAAAAATGGAACACAGTATCTGCTTGATAGTTTCCCATGTCAGTTATTACAGTTATCAAGCCTTCAGAGGAAGCCAAAGAGAGCCAAGTAGCATTTAAATTAATGTGGACATGTAAGTTTAAACATAGACAAGTACGTTTTCTTTTTACCAAATCTATCAAATAATATATGAAGCTATTAAATTATATTTTAAAAATCTATCAACATAAAGCTCAAATTATTCTCAATTAAAAACTATGATAGTGTTTTAAAAATTGCATGTGTATGTGTGTGTATGTTTATATACAACACCAGGGTGTGGCACAGAAATAAGAAAAGATATTTTGAAGAGGGTGAGAAGGGCAGTTTTACATTAACCATGACACTACTACTCAAAACCTCCACAGCCTATTGCAAAAAGAGATACTGTCTGCACTATGGAAGAGAAGTGAAGTGATTACTCAATTTTGCTACAGACTACAGGACCAGTTCTGCCTCAGTGAACCCTGGCAACAAACCATTACTCTCAGACACAGTCTTCAAGCTAGCTACAACAGCCTCAGGTTCCAGGCTTGCCTTTGTGCCAAGTCAGTGCCCACAGCCCTAGGTTCCAGGGTAGCCCCCGTGGATTCAGGACACAGGTCCACTATCGTAGACTCAGATTTCCAATCTCCACCCTGCAACACCCACAGATCCAGTAAACAATAAAGAAAACAATCTTATTTACAATCATGTAAAAATTACTTACGCATTAATTTAACTAAGGAGGTAAAAATATCCAAACATGTAAAAGTATGTAACATTGATTAAAAAAAATTTAAGATGACACAAATAAATGAAAGATATTCCATGTTCAATAACTACAAGAAGTAATATTACCTGTAGTTATATCCATACTATCCAAAGCAATCTACATATTCAATGCAATTCCTATCAAAACTCTGAAGATAATTTTCCCAGAAATAGAAGAAAAAAGTTCTAAAATTGTTATGAAACCAACAAGGATCTTGAAAGCAAGACAATCTCCAGTAAAAATAACAAAGGCGAAGGTACCAAAGTATCTGATTTCAAAATATATGACAAAGCTATAGTAAAGCAGAATGGTGCTACCATAAAATTAGTGAACATAGATCAGTGAAACAAAATAGAGAGCCCAGAAATAAATTCATGCATTTACAGTCAATTGATCTTTGACAAAATTTTCAATAACACACAATGAGGAAAAGACAATTCCTTGAATAGTGTGAGAAATATTAGATATCCACGTGCATAAGAATAAAATTGGATCTTTATATTATACCACACACAGAAATAAACTCAAAATGAATGAAAAACACATAAGACCCAAAAGTATAAAACCCCTGAAAGAAAACAGAGAAAAAGCTTCTCGACATTGGTCTAGGCAATGATTTTTCAATATGACTCCAAAAGCAGAGGCAACTAAAGCAACAATAAACAAATAATAGGATTGCATCAGATAAAAAGCCTTTGCACAGCAAAAGACAATCAACAAAATGAAGAGACAACTTACAGAATGGGAGGATACATTTGCAAAGCATATGTCTAATAAAAAGTTAATATCTAAAATATGCAAAAATTCAAGCAACTCAGTAGAAAAAACAAAACAAATATTCTGATTTAAAAATGGGCAAAGCACCGGAATAGACATCTCCTAAAAGAAGACATACAATCAGCCAACAAACATATGAAAAAATGTTTAACATCACTAATTATAAAGAAAATACAAGTTAAAACTGGAATGAGATATCATTTCATAACTGATACAATGGCTATAATCAAAAGAAAAATGATAACAAGTGTTGGCTTAAGATATACAGAGAAAATAATCTATGTACGTTGTTAGTGGGAATGTAAATTAGTATATACATTATAGAAATAATTAAAAATTGAATTGCTATATAATCAATGCCACTTCTGGCTACCTATTCAAAGGAAATAAAAACAATATCTTAAAGACATATCTGCAATTTCATGTTCATTACAGCATTATTCACAATAGCCAAAATGTGGAATTAGGATGTGTATTGTTGGACGGTGATAATAAGTAATGCATTGATGTTGTTGGAAATCAATATTTTTATTGCTGTAAAGGAAAACTGGAGAGAAGCAAGGACGTAATGCAGTGATAAAATTTAATCCGTATACACTGATAATTTTTAAATGATTATATTTTTTTTTAGTTTTGATACCAAATGGGTACCCAAATCACTAATAGCTAATTCACAATGGGCTTATGTAATGTCTATATCTGGGGTTTTGAATATGAATACCATTTTCTACTAAAAGGGACCAGGACTCCTTTGTGAGCTGGCTGATTTCAGGTTGTGTGGAAAATACAAGGTAATCCTGGAATGTCATGTTAGGTCTAGAAACAAGAAAAAATTTAGAGCAAAAATAAACAACTCATTAGAAGAGACAGAAAACAAAATTTAAAACAGTACAGGAGAAAAAAGAAAGTATATGGGAAATCGTAATATGGAGACACATCAAAATAACACAGGTACTAACTTGAAAGAATTGCTGCTAGCTGAATGTGAGATAATTTGAACGTCGAAAGAGATAATGACTGTATAGACTGTAAGCTTAAAACCAGTACTGAAGAGACTGATTGATTGACTAAATTATGATACACTCACACACTGAAGTGCCATACAACTCTGTAAAAATAAGAAAAATATTTATGGATGTTAGGCTTAAAACCAGTACAGTCATTACTATACTTAAGAAATGCAAGAATAAACAAATCCACACTGATAATATTAAAAGGAGTTATCATTTTTTCCTAAGGAATCCAGCCAATAATATAGAATGAATATCATGATTTTACAATCACTTTGCAATTGATGATTCAGGCAAAGAAAAAATATATCCACAGATTCTCAAAGTTACCCAACAGATTAGTTACTAATACAATGGAAGAAAGGTGATTTCATAATGGAGAAATCTGATAGACAATAACTTAACCAAGCAATTAAACAACATTATAAATAATGGAATTAAACTGATACAGAATACATTCTGTGTCTCTTGATGTACTTTATTGGAAAGGCAGGGTATCTCTATGCAAAACTTTGCTAAAAATATTTAGGCTGAATTTAGTAATTAGAAAATAATAACAGACCAGGCACAGTGGCTCATACCTGTAATTTGGGAAGCTGAGGCAGGAGGATCACTTGAGGTCAGGAGTTTGAGGGCAATATAGCAAGACCTTGTCTCTAAAAATATAAGATAAACTAAAATTAGCTGAGCATGGTGGTGTGAACCTATAGGTTCAGCTACTTAGAAGGCTGAGGCAGGAGGATCACTTGAGCCCAGGAAGTCAAGGCTGCAGTAAGTCGTGATCATGCCACTGCATTCCAGCCTAGTTGACAGAGAAAGACTATGTCTCAAAAAAAAAAAAAAAGAAAAAGAAAGAAAAGACATGAGAACTAAATGCAATATGTGTTCTTGATTGAATCCTGGATTTTAAAAGACATCTATAACATATACTTTTGAAATTATTAGGATAACCCTCACATTTTAATATGGACCTTAAAATAGGTATTATTTTCAACAACAAAGGAAAAAATTAACAAAGGGAAGAGACAACCTATGGACTGGGAGAAAATATTTGCAAACCACACATCCAATAAGGGGTTAATATCCAAAATATGTAAAGCAAGCAAAAAAACATAAGGCCCAAAAGATTTTAAAATGGGTAGAAGATCTGAATAGAAATTTCTAAAAAAAAAGAAAAAAAGAAAAGAAAAGAAAATTGGCCAAAAGTTATAAGAAAAGAAGTTCAATATCACTAATTATTAGGGAAATACACTTTAATATCCAAAGGAGATAGCCCTTTCACACCTGTATGAATGGTCATTATCTAAAAGACAGATAACAAATGGTGTCAAGGATATGGAGAAAGGATAACTCATATACTGTGGGTAGGAAAGTAAACTAGTATATCCATTATGCAAAACAATATAGAGGCTCCTCAATAAACTAAAAATAAAATTTCTATATGATCCAGGAATTCCTTTTCTGGGTATTTACTCAAAAGTTTTAAAATCAGTATATCAAAGAGATATCTACACTCCCATGTTCACTGCAGCATTATTCACAACTACCAAGTTACAGAAGCAACCGAAATGTTCATTAACAGAGGAATGGATTTAAAAATGTGATATACACACACACACACACACACACACACCACACACATACACACCACACACATAATGGAATACTACTTAGACTTAAAAAGTAAAAAAAAACTTACCATTTGCGGTAACATGAATGAAGTTACAGAACATTATGCTAAGTAAAATAAGCCAGGCACAGAATGACAAATATGTTCTCACTTATAAGTGGAATCTAAAACAACAGAATTCAAAGAAGCACAGAGTAGAATAATGGTTATCAGAGGCTGAGGAGCTGAGAGCAATGGTAAGATCAAGATCAGCTCCTAAGCTTCAATTAGGAGGATTGTTTTTTTCTTTTGCTTTTTTTTTTTTTTTT
>NW_016812850.1:172380-177120 GCF_001698545.2 Rhinopithecus bieti
ATTTTGATACATTCAGAAAAAAAATCGATACTCTAATTTCACATTTGATTGATAACAAACTCTAAATTAGAAATTATACTCCTTCAGAATTTCACAGGCATTATCCTATTGATTTCTAACTTCTAGTAGTGATGCTGAGAAATTCAAACTTATCCTAATTTGTAACCCTCTGTATATCAGTTGTATGTTTTTGTTTTTTTTCTTTCTGAAAGCTTTTCTCTTTATCTCTTGTGTTTTGAAATTTCACGATATAATCTGGAGTGAAGCTATTTTCATCCAATGCTCTGGGCAATCAGAAGCACCTTTCAAGATGAAAACCCGTGTTCTTTAGCTCTGGGAAAGGTATTGGATGCTTTTGTGTGTGTGGTTTTCACACTTTTGTTTTCCCTATTAGATCTTACAGAAACTTCTATTATTTGGATATTAGACCTCCTGGCCTGATGTACTAATTGCCTTTTTATTTGTTATGTTTTCCCATATATATTCTCTTTTCTCAGCTTTATCTTTTCTAGTGAGTTGTTTACTTTTGCTATAATAAATACTTTTAATTCTCAAGACTCCTTTTACTCAGAAAGTTTTTAAAAATAGTATTTTGTCTTGTTTGTTGAAATGACTTTTTTTCCTTGTGAGATTATTAATGATACTTTTTATTTTAGAGGTTGCTTTTTTAATCTCTGATTCCTTGCAGATGCTTTATATTTATTCTATTGTTTTAAACTCTCTCTGGTAATTCCTAGTTGCATGTTCAAGAGTAAGAGGCTGACAATCTGTTTGAATCTATGAAAACATATATGAGACTAGCCAATCTTGGACTTCACTCTGATGTAATTTAGCCAAGCTGTTTCCTTGAGGGAACTTGACATTAATATCTTTACATCTTCCCTTTTCTGTAGGCTACATTTCAAAGAGAGATATGTTCTAATCTTGCTCACAATCTCTTCCAATCCATAGTCCCTCTGGTAAATATCCACAAGACAATAAACTTCTGATCTGCTAAAGGGAGTGAGGGGCAACTGAAATCGTCTGGAAGACAGAAAGGAATCCAGGGCCTAACTATTAATTCCAAAATAACTAGAAAATCACCTGGATTTTAGTTTGAGTTTTCAACTTTGAGCATTACCTGTAGATACCATTTCCTTAGTCTTTTGCTAGTTCTGCAGTGTGGATTGCTTTGTGGATTTCCTTAGTGAGAACTAAGCTCTGATTTTTTATCTTGCCCAAATTCCTAAGGGTCTAGGGAGTCATGCCCTACAAACTGTAAATTCTCATCAGATGGGTTTTATTTGACCGTATATATTATTGATAGGTGACAACATGCTAGCAGACCTTGCTCTCAGTGCCTCCTCGGGCTGGGCGTCCACTCTGGTGGCGCTTGGGGAGCCCTTCAGCCTGCCACTGCACTGTGGGAGCCCTTCTCTGCACTGGCTGCAGCAGGAGCTGGCTCCCTCCACTTGTGGGGAGGTGTAGAGAGTTGCAGGTGGGAACCAGGGCTGTCCGTGGCACTCACGGACCGGCGTGAGTTCCGGGTGGGCGCAGGCTCAGTGGGCCAGGCACTCAGTGTGGCCGGCCAGCGCCACCCGCCCTGGGCAGTGAGGGGCTTAGCACCTGGGCCAGCAGCTGCGGAGGGTGTGCCAGGTCCCCCAGCACTGCCGGCCCACCGACCCCATGCTCAATTTCTCACTGGGCCTCAACCGCCTCCCCATGGGGCAGGGCTCAGGACCTGCAGCCCGCCATACCCTAACCCCCACCACCATGAACTCCCACGTGGCCTGAGCCTCCCCAATGGGTGCCGCCCCCTGCTCCCTGGCGTCTGGCCCCATCACCTGCCCAAGGGCTGAGGAGTGTGGGTGCATGGGGCAAGGCTGGTTGTCAGCTCTGCTGGTGGCCCTGGCACGGGATCCACTAGGCAAAGCCAGCTGGGCTCTTGAGTCAGGTGGGAATGTGGAGAACTTTTATATCTAGCTGGAGGATTGTAAATGCACCAATCAGCACTCTGTGTCTAGCTCAGGGATTGTAAACACACCAATCAGCACTCTGTCAAAATGGACCAATCAGCTCTCTGTAAAATGGGCCAATCAGCTCTCTGTAAATGGACCAATCAGCAAGATGTAGGTGGGGTGATAAGGTAATAAAAGCAGGCTACTTGAACCAGCCAGTGGCAAGGCGGTCAGGTCCCCTTCCACACTGTGGAAGCTTTGTTTTTTGGCTCTTGGCTATAAATCTTGCTGCTGCTCCCTCTTTGGGTCTGCACCACCTTTATGAGCTGTAACACTCCCCCTGAAGGTCTGCAGCTTCACTCCTGAAGCCAGTGAGACCACGAACCGACCGGAAGGAAGAAATTCCAGACACATCTGAACATCTGAAGGAACAAACTCTGAACACGCCATCTTTAAGAACTGTAACACCCACCGGGAGGGACAAACAACTCTGGATGGGAGGAACGAACAAACTCTGAACACACCATCTTTAAGAACTGTAACACTCACCACGAGGGTCCGTGGCTTCATTCTTGAAGTCAGCGAGACCGATAACCCACCAATTCCAGACACATTATGACTTACTTTTCAATCTGACTCTGGCATAACATGAGACAAGGAAAAAAATATTTAACCCCAAAATCTATTTCCTTACGATACCTTGAAATTGCCCTGCAAAGTCTCTTGTGGGAAAAATCCACATTCTATAGAAAATCTCCTTTTCCCTTTGTTTTCCTTCCTCTATTCCCAGATCTAGAGATAATCAACTAAGAGCCAGGCACCCTTTTAAAGTCAGATAAGAAACAATTTATAACCTGCTCTCTCTGAAGTCTGCTGAGAGCTTTCTCTGCACAATAAAACTTGGTCTTCACAATCATTTATTTTTAACCTGAACATTCCTTTCTATGAATCCCCATTCTTTAGATAAACTCAACCGATTGTCAACCAGAAAATGTTTAAATCTTCCTGTAGCCAGAAAGCCCCTGCTTTGAGTTGTCCCGACTTTCTGAACTAAACCAATGGATTTCTTAACTGTATTTAACTGATGTTTCATGCTTCCCTGAGCTATATAAAACCAATCTGTGCCCGAACCACCTTGGAAACATGTTCTCAGGACCTCCTGAGGGCCATGGTCACTCATATTTTGCTCAGAATAAATCTAAAATATTTACAGAGTTTGACTATTTTCATGGACATTAGCATTGACTGAAGATTTAGATCGCACAGGTTTGCTAAATTGCTTATTGACCTTCTACTAAGCAGTTTTTCAGTTGTTACTGCTGTAAGGTTCTTTCTAATTTAATTTGTCACTATGTGTTCATAAATTTAAAAAAATTTTCTTGTTATTTAAGTCAGTGTAAAAGAATGTACAAGTAATTCATGTACTTAAACACCCATATTTATCTGAAATTCTTAGAAAGTTTCTTGAGGCCTGAATTAGTTGACATTATAACTCATGATTTTCTCTTATGCTCAGGTCAGTCTGCCTCATATGCATGAGTCCTCAGGAATCAAGCAGGCAAAGGAATTACATTGTTAGGGCCCTTCAGAGAACAGAAAGATGTTTTATAACTTCAGGAACAAAGTAATTATAGTACAGAAATAAATACGAGAAAGGACTTAGAGATCTTAACAATCCCAGGGTGAGAATGATATGACTTCTACGGAACTGATCACTGCTATCTGGTCATATTAATGGTACTTGGTGAAGCAATTGACAGTTCCTCAACTACTCTACTGAAAGGCAGAAGTGGAAGGCAATACTGCTTGTGGGCAGAAATAAATATGCACACTTACCTTTATACTCATGCACATGAAATGAGGTTTCAGTTAACAAGAGACCAAATGTACAAGGAAGCTCTCATAAAATTAAAATGTAGCGAAAATATTCTATCACCTGGTGATGTCATAGCCATTGTAGTGTTGTAGCACAGTGCATTAAATTTCCTGACAACTATTTAAGAATAATATGAAGTTTATAAAACTTCAAATAAAATGCCAATGTTATCAGTTTCAGTTCCTCCTTCCTTACAATGGGTTACAAATAAAAGATACAGTGATTGAAAGACGGCCACGAGTGGTTTAACAATGGGGATTCTTTCCGAGAAATGCATCATTTGGTGACTCTGTCATTGTGTGATCACAGAGTATACCTATACAAACCTACATGGCAGAGCCTATTATATACCTGGGCGATATGGTGCAGTCTATTCCTCCTAGGTTACAAACTTGTATGGTATATTACTGTACTTAATACTGTGGGTGATTGTCTCACAATGGTAAGTATTTATGTATCAAAATATATCTAAATATAGAGAGGGTACAGTAAAAATGCAGTATGAAAGATTAAAAATGCCACACCTCTGTAGGGCACTTACCATGAATGAAGCTTCCAATAAAGTAAGTTGTTCTGGGTAAGTCACTAAGTGAGTGGTGAGTAAATATGAAGACCTGGGATGTTACTGCACACTACTAAAGACTTTATAAACACTGTACACTTAGGCCACATGAAATTTATAAAAAGATATTTTTTCTGTGTTCAATAATAAATTAATCTTGGGCTGGGCGCGGTGGCTCAAGCCTGTAATCCCAGCACTTTGGGAGGCCGAGACGGGCGGATCATGAGGTCAGGAGATCGAGACCATCCTGGCTAACATGGTGAAACCCCGTCTCTACTAAAAAAATACAAAAAACTAGCCGGGTGAGGTAGTGGGCGCCTGTAGTCCCAGCTTCTCGGGAGGCTGAGGCAGGCGAATGGTGGGAA
>NW_016812851.1:0-1225 GCF_001698545.2 Rhinopithecus bieti
ATAACTCTGTGAGATGAATTCACAAAATACAAGCAGTTTCTCAGAAAGCCTCTTTCCAGTTTTTGCCTGAGGATATTTCCTTTGTCACAATGAGCTTCAATGTGCTCTGAAACATTCTCTTGCAGATTCCAAGAATGCAGTGTGAACAAACTGCTCAATGAAAAGAACAGTGTAACTCTGTGAGATGAATTCACACATCACAAAGAAGTTTATCGGAAAGCTTCTATTTGGTTTTATCTCATTATATGTCCTTTGTCACCATAGGCTTCCATGCACTCCGAAATATCCCACTGCAGATTCCACGAAAACAGTGTTATCAAACTGCTCAATGAAAAGAATGGTGTAAGTCTGTGAGATGAAATCACAAATCACAAAGCAATTTCTCAGAAAGCTTCTTTCTAGTTTTTGTCTGAGAATATTTCCTTTTTCACCAAAACCTTCAATGTACACCGAAATTACTCATTTCAGATTCCAAAACACAGTGTGAGCAAACTGCTCAGTGAAAAGGACCGTGTAACCCTGTGAGATGAATTCACATGTCACAAAGCAGCTTATCGAAAACCTTCTTTTTCATTTTTATCTCAGGATATACCCTTTGTCACCGTAGGCTTCAAAGCAAACCAAAATATCCCTTCTCAGATTCCCCAAACAGATTGCTACCATAAAGCTGCATGAAACGAATTATATAACTCTGTGAGATGAATTAACACATGACAAAGCTGTTTCTCAGAATGCTTCTTTCAATTTTATATATGAGGATATTTCATTTGTTACCATAAGCTACATTGTTCTTCGAAATATCCCATTGCAGATTCCAAGAAAGCAGTGTTAGCAAACTGCTGAATGAAGTGAACACTGTAATTCTGGGAGACAAATTCACACATCACACAGCATTTAACAGAAAGTTTCTTTTTGGTTTTATCTGAGAATATTTTCTCTGTCACAATAGGCTTCAATGTGCTCTGAAATATACTGTTGCAGATTCCACGAAAACAGTGATATCAAACTGCTCAATGAAAAGTACAGTGTAACTCTGTGAATGAATTCACACATCACAAAGAACTTTCTCAAAAAGATTCCTTCTTGTTTTTATTTGAGGATATTTACTTTGCCTCCATATGTTTCAATGTGATCAAAATATCCCTTCTCAATATCCCAAAAAGAGGGCTACCAAATTGCTCCATGTAAAGAGTCTTGTAACTCTGTGAGATGAATTTACACATCA
>NW_016812852.1:0-581 GCF_001698545.2 Rhinopithecus bieti
CCATTCCGAAATATCACTTCTCAGAATCCACAGAAACACTCCTAGGAGATGGCTCCAACAAATACGGGTGTAACTACGAGACATGAAGTCACACATCAGAAATCAATTTTTCGGAAAGCTTCTTTCAGTTTTTGATATGAGGATATTTGCACTGTCACCTTTAGCTGCATAGCGCTAAGAAGTATCCCATTGCAGATTTCCAGAAAACTGTGTTAGCAAACTGATCACTGAAGAGAAACGTGTAACTCTGTGAGTTGCATTCATACATCGAAGTGCATTTTCCAGAAGGCTTCTTTCCAGTTTTTATCTGAAGATATTTCCTTTTTCACCATAGCCCTCAATGAGCTCCCAAATATCACTTTGCAGAATCAACGACAAAAGTGTTAGCAAACTGTACCAAGAAGGGAAGGGTGGAACTCTGTGTGATGAAGTCACACATCAGAAAGCAAACTCTCAGAAAGCTTCTCTCTAGTTATTCTCTGAGGATATTTCATTTTTCTAAATGGGCCCCAATAGGCTCCCAAATATCACTTTGCAGATTCCACGAAAAGAATGTTAGCAAACTGCATCATAAGGACTAA
>NW_016812853.1:0-2616 GCF_001698545.2 Rhinopithecus bieti
ATATAAAACACCTTGTTTTTGTATAACTGTATTTCATTTCTATCCCAAGTGCCCATGCAGCCTAGTGGCAGAGATTTACTATGAATAAATTCAGGTTAAATGTGGTCAAGCGACTGCTTCCTTCCTCTCTTCCTCCAGAGTGCATCTAAGTCTCTAGACAGGTCAGAGTGTGTAGCCAGCACTCAAGTATTCGGAAGAGGGGCATTTGGAGCCTTAGGGGTCATTGTCTATGCTAACATTAAGCTATTAGTCCTTGTCCTATTCATTTAATCTCCAAACTTCATTTCTGGGTTATTCGATTCTTCCCTTTCCTGCAGGGGCAGAAGGAACAGCTCCAGAATCCCTTCTTAAAAACTTATAGCAGCATCTAACTCTACTGTTCCACCTGTCTACATATTTCCATACTTTCTATCCTTTGCTAATAAAAATAAATGCAACTAACATTTATTGAACATTTTTCATGTACCAGGAAAATTCTAAGCACTTTATTTATTTATTTATTTATTTATTTATTTATTTATTTATTTACTGAGATGGAGTCTCACTCTGTTGCCCAGGCTGGAGAGCAGTGGTGCCTTCTCAGCTCACTGCAACCTTCGCCTTCTGGGTTCAAGTGATTCTCCTGCCTCAGCCTTCCAAGTAGCTGGGATTATAGGCACCCACCACCATGCCCAGCTAATTTTTCTTTTGTTTTTTTGTTTTTTCCTTTTGTTTTGTTTTGTTTTGTTTTGTTTTCCTTTTGAGACAGAGTCTCCCTCTGTCACCCAGGCTGGAGTGCAGTGGCGCGATCTCGGCTCACTGCAACCTCCGCCTTCTGGGTTCAAGCGATTCTGCTGCCTCAGCCTCCCAAGTAGCTGGGACTACAGGTGCCCGCCACCATGTCCAGTTAAGGTTTTGTATTTTTTTTAGTAGAGACAAGGTTTCACCCTGTTGCCCAGGGTGGTCTTGAACTCCTAAGCTCAGGCAATCCGCCCATCTCAGCCTCCCAAAGTGCTGGGATTACAGGCATGAGCCACCGTGCCCAGCCTATTCTAAACATTTTAAAACAACTAGCCCATTTAGTCTTCCCAACAACTCCCTGAGGTAAATACTGTTATTATTCTCATTTTGCAGATGAGAAACTGATGCACAGAGAGGTAGGGTGAAAAAAGCTCACACAGATAGTATTCTTGTTGAGGTGGTGGATGTCTTAACTAGTTTGACTTAATTCTTCCACATTATATTCATACATTATATCATCACTTTGTACTTCACAAATTTACAGTTACAAATTGTGAATTTACAGTGAAAGGAATCTTGATAGATTTTGCTATTTAAAAAATAACTGATAAAAAAGAAAGCATTCTTGGGCTAGGATCTTTACATATGCGTTTACTTAGCAATACAACTTCCATGAGTTGATCCCAAAAATACTCTGGCAAATGTCTGACACAAGGCTCTTTGTTGCAGCACTCATTGTAATAGCAAGGGGCTAGAAACTACCAAAACATGCATCAACAGGGGATTATGTGAATAAATTATGGTATATTTACACAGTGGAGTACTATGAAGCCATAAAATGAAATGACAGCTATCTTTGCATACTGTAGTAGAGTGATCTTCAGAATATATTGTTAGGCTGGGCATGGTGGCTCATGCCTATAATTCCAGCACTTCAGAAGCCTGAGACAGGAGGATCACTTGAACCCAGGAGTTCAAAACCAGCCTGGCCAACCTAGTGAAACCTTGTCTCTACAAAAAAAAAAAAATAGAAGGAAAATTAGCCAGGCGTGGTAGTGCACGCCTGTGACCCCAGCTGTTCAAACGGTTGAGGTGGGCAGATTGCTTGAGCCCAGGGGGTTGAGGCTGCAGTGAGCCATGTTCACAACACTGCACACTGGTCTGGGCAATAAGGCAAGACCCTGTCTCAACAAATAAATAAATAAATAATAAATAAAATATAAAATGTATATACATATATTATATATATAGTTAAGTAAAAGAAGAAAAGTGTATGGTATGCTAACATTTATGTACAAAAGAGGGGAAATCAATATATACATTTGCTTATATTTTTGAAATAAAAGAAAAGAACTTTTTAAAAAATGGCTATGAGAAAGGAAGACATCAGAGTACAAAGAACAAGTATAGGAGCTAGACTTACCTGAATATACTTATTTTGAAAATTTGGCTATGGAACGATGTAAATGTTCCACATAATCATTAAAGCAAAATGGAATTTTAAATAAAGTAACCTTTAAAATGAAAGCAAAATGAAATGAATGTGTCAAACTACGTATTAAATTGATGGTATAAGTGCTCAGAGAAGAATTATTTCAAATGACTTTAAACATAGTAATTTGTGCATTCCCATCAGGATATACCCAAAGGACAATAAGAACTGTTTTTAGAAGAAAAGTTTATAATTTTTTTTTTTTTTTTTTTTGAGATGGAGTTTCACTCTTGTTGCCCAGGCTAGAGTGCAATGGTGTGATCTCGGCTCACTGCAACCTCCGCCTCCCAGGTTCAAGGAATTCTCCTGCCTCAGCCTCCCGAGTAGCTAGGATTACAGGCACGTGCCACTGTGCCTGGCTAATTCTTTTTGTGTTTTTAGTAGAGACGGGGTTTTTCCATGTT
>NW_016812854.1:0-1861 GCF_001698545.2 Rhinopithecus bieti
AATGGGTGAGGAGGGCAGAGAAGAATTCTACTGAGTGACAGAACAGCTCTCAGTTCCTCACAAGCTGAGGAATGTATGGAGTGACCAGAAGCTGGAAGAACAAGAAAAGACTCTCCATTGGAGCCTCCAGAGGGAGCACAGACCTGCCAACGTCTGCAAGCGTATAGCTTCTTAATTAATCCCACACTATGCGGTCAAGATTCTACCTACCAATTCTCCCTGATATCCACCATCCCTGAAACCCCACCCTAAGCTGGGTGGTCTCCCTCCCAGTGTGGCTGGGTCCAGGGCTTTTATGAGCTCAGAATGGGTAGTACATGCTGACTGGTTTGTGAATATGCATATGCAAAAAAGGTTAAAATAAAGGCACCACTCAAAGGTGGGCATGACAGTGTAGAAAACCAGTTAGGGAAGGGTAGGTATATGTAAAATAGGTGAAGGGTGAGGATCAATCAGAAGAAAACCACCAAATGGGAAAGGAGACTCTCAATCCAGTCCATGGATTTGACTTGTAGCCCACCTTCCAGGCTTTAAACTGTCTCAGCTTGAAGGTATGGTTTCACGGGGGACCCGCTGCTGTCTGCCTTCTGCCACTATCACTAGGCCAAGCTACTACTATGTCTTATTTCAACTAGTAAAATGCTTCCAACACATGCCTCTATGTCCACCTTACTCATCAGCAATACACTGACCTCAGAAAAGCCAGGATTATTATTTTTTAAACACAAATTTGGTGGCTCCAAATGCTTTAATGTCTTCTTATTGCCTTTATAACTAATTTCAAAATCAAGGCCCAGATCTCAGAGCCACTGTGGCATTAGGCCTCTGACTCCAATGCACTCTCCAATGACCTCTCCCTCTGATATACTATGCATCTGATGCTTCTAGTACTTTGGTCCATACCTGTATCACTAGAAGGTTCTGCCTTGTGACCTTCACTCATGTTATTTCCACTAATGAAATGAGAATACTATTTTTTTTTTTTTTTTGAGATAGTCTTACTCTGTCACCCAGACTGGAGTGCAGTGGTGCGATCTCAGCTCATTGCAACCTTTGCCTCCTGGGTTTAAGTGATTCTCCTGCCTCAGCCTCTCAAGTAGCTGGAATCACAAGTGCATGCCACCACGCCCAGCTGATTTTGGTATTTTTAGTAGAGATAAGGCTATGTTGGCCAGGCTGGTCTCAAACTGCTGACATCAAGTGATCCACCCACCTTGGCCTTCCAAAGCACTGAGATTACAGGCATGAGCCACTGTGTTCTGCTAAGAACGTTTTTTTCTAAGCCTCTGTTTATTTTGTTTGTTCTCATCACTCAGATCTCAGGTTCAAGGACAATTGCCTGAAGAAGACCTCTTCTGATCTCACCTTGTTCACAGCAGTAATCACAATCTACAAGGTTATTTGTTCTCTGAAAAACCTAACTATTGAATGAGCTGGATTTGGTGTATGAAAGCAGAAAACAATTTTCTATTAACCTTGATCTTTTGACTTATTATCCTCCACACTGGATAATCCCATTGCTTCTTCAGCTTCTCTCAGATATTAAAATTCCAATCCAGTGAAACATCCACGCTTTTAATATCTTTGACTTATACTGTTTAAAGCTTTTATCTCCCCAGCTTGGATCTGCCTTGGGCTGGTAACACAGCATTGAACAGGTAGGGAATGATCAACTTCTTTAGGATTCCCCTAAGCTTGTTTTCCTCTCCTGGCCGCACCCAGCTATCAATGCTGAGATTTAACTAAATAAAAGTAGCTATAAAACAATCTGTTATTAGGTGGGAGACGTAATAAGCAAAGATGCTATTTTGCAGGTAGATGAAAACATATGTACAGTTCCATCCAGAAAGTCATGTGATTC
>NW_016812855.1:0-2610 GCF_001698545.2 Rhinopithecus bieti
AGAAGCATCTGATTTAGACTGTAGAGAAAAAAGAACCATAAAAATAGTTATCTAATCATTATAATTCAGAAAACAATTGAATAGCTCTTCCAAGTAACTAAGTCGCCATATATAACTACGTAAATGAATTAGAAATAAGTAATATCACTTACGTTTTCAAGAGAAGTCATTTCTGACAATAATATTCATCATAGAAACTGGCAAAAATCATTAAACAGTTAATCACAAATTAAGGAGAAAAAATAGACTCTAAATACTTGCACTCTAAAATAATAAAGAAAATAGGAAAAGAAAAAACACTCCTGCACTAGGGTCTGTAAACTGTTTTACTTGGTTTACGTAGTAGCAAAAGTAGACTTTTTTTTTCAAAGAAAATATTTTATGCTGATATTTAAAATAAGGATTTTCAGATCTATTTCTGCTCTTTAAAAAAACTACTGAGAATTGATTTTTACAGCATCTCATTTCCATTTAGCAAGGATCCTAGAACTGAATAGGAACATCCCATTTACAGGTCACATACTCTCCAGGCTTCCACTGTCTCCATTTGGCAAGCAACATGAAAATATTGTTTTTGGAGGTCTATTCCACTTGTATCTCACTTGAGATTTTAACAAAATGTGGTCAGAAATTTACTTAGTCGTGTAAGTATGTAAGCAGTCATGGGAGGCATGAACAGAACGTGCTATGTGAAGGAATATGCCAGGTAAAGAGAAATTTTTGAGGAGCCATGACAAAATGAAAAGGGGTTTGGTATTCAGGGGTTATAATGTTATGAGTATATGAAACTATGACAGAGTGTTTTGGAGTGGATAAAGAACAAGCTCTTAACTTGTTAAAGCGGCTGACTAATAAATACATGAAAAGAAAACAGTGCGATGGATTATAGTTTTTCTATTTAATTATTTTTTCACATTAAATTCACTGAGTTGTATTCACAGGTCTGATAGCAGTTACTTTTTTATTTATTTTTTGAGATGGAGTCTTGCTCTGTCGCCCAGGCTACAGGTCAGTGGCGCGATCTCAGCTCACTGCAAGCTCCGCTTCCCAGTTTCACGCCATTCTCTTGCCTCAGCCTCCCACGTAGCTGGGACTACAGGCGCACGCCGTCATGCCTGGCTAATTTTTTTGTATTTTTAGTAGAGACGGGGTTTCACCGTGTTAGCCAGGATGGTCTTGATCTCCTGACCTCATGATCCAACTGCCTTGGCCTCCCAAAGTGCTGGGATTACAGGCGTGAGCCACCATACCTGGCCAGAAGTGACTTTTTTATTCTTTATTCTTAGCTGGTTTGCACTTGTGCATTACAATTTATCATTTTAAAATCAACAGCTTATTACAAATGAAATCTGATTCTGTCAAGATGATATTACAGAATAAAAATTTGTGTCTGACTATGAATGAATGCAGCTGTGAGGTAACTTAGGGGCAGTGATTAAAAGTAAACAAGTTTAACAAGTCAAATTATAATGTGACAACTCTAACCATTTACATGAAATTATATATGGGGCTATAGTTACTACTTACCTTTAGTGCTTAACTTCTAAAGATCTTGTCTGTAAACCATACAGCCTTCAATGTCTACTTCCCACATGTAGAAACTGACATCTTCAATGTACATCTAAAAGAGAAGCATAAGAAAATATAATGAGTTTGAGATTATAGATATTGCTTCACTTATTTTAAATATAAAAAAATTGAAATTATTCTTCATGACTTTCTATAATAAGCCTGGGCAAAGGGATGTGGGTATTATAGGACATATTTTATGTATACAAACAGCAATAACATTAGGATTTACCCTTTAGAAGAATCAGAATATTTTGTGGAACACATGTTATGATCCATGTCACAGAGTTGAGTACTTTCTATAATACTAATTTGATCTGGCTACCTAGTTTCTATGCAAAATTTTTATGTAATTTAAAATACATAAATTCTGATGTCCTATATGAACAGAGCCCCATTCTAGAAAACAGTTTCCCTGCACAAAATTATTACAAAAATATTCTTAATTGCACTTGAGTTGCTTATAAAAGCCAAAATCATAGAAATCAATTAGTTCAATATTCTGTCCTCATGCAAAATTCAAAATTCTATTCCTCTTATTACTTAAACCTTCCCAATCAGTACTTTACACCAACCTGCTAAACTTAGCATTAAAAAAAAAAGCCCTTTAAATAAAATTCCCTCTAATAGACAAATGCGATTATCCAGAGAGAGTGTTTTTTGCCTAAAGAACTTGATTGTGAATTCCTTGACAATGCAGTTAGGGAAACAGGATTTGGATGCTACAGTGCCATACTTTTAGTATGTAGTTTTTGTTTTTGTTTTGTTTTAAGACAAGGTCTCCCTATGTTGCTCAGGCTGGTCTTAGGCTCCTGAGCTCAACAGATCCTCCTACCTTATCCTCCCAAGTAAGTGGTTTTGAGTACTGGAGATTCTCAAGCCAAAATAAATGATTTTTGGATTAGCAATATCGTTGCTCTGTTTGGTCATTAGAGCAGATGTCGGTTTTTCAGTTGCAGCTGTACATTCAAACACTTGAAACGCTTTTAAAATATCAGCAGACACATGAAAAAATGCTCATCATCACTGGCCATGAGAGAA
>NW_016812856.1:0-1226 GCF_001698545.2 Rhinopithecus bieti
ATCTCTGCCTTTTTTTTTTTATTTTTTTTTTTTTTGGAGACGGAGTTTTGCTCTGTTTCCCAGGCTGGAGTGCAGTGGACGGATCTCAGCTCACTGCAAGCTCCGCCTCCCGGGTTTACACCATTCTCCTGCCTCAGCCTCCCGAGTAGCTGGGACTACAGGCGCCCGCTACCTCGCCTGGCTGGTTTTTTGTGTGTGTGTTTTAGTAGAGATGGGGTTTCACCATGTTAGCCAGGATGGTCTCGATCTCCTGACCTCGTGATCTGCCCGTCTCGGCCTCCCAAAGTCCTGTGATTACAGGCTTGAGCCACCGCGCCCGGCCAAATCTCTGCCTTTTGATTGAAGTCTACTAACATTAAATGTACTGTTTATATGGTTTAGTTTGTGTCTACTATTTTATTTATTTCCTATTTCTTCTTTTTATCTATTTCTCTTTTCCTGTCTACCTTTCAGTTTTATATTTTAGAATTGTATTTCTACTGGAAACATTAAAATATTCTAAAAAATAAAATTAACTATATGATGATTTTATTTTAACTGTATGTCTTTGTATTATTACTGAAAATCAAACATCTTTAACTTTTTACTTTCCAGTTATAGTAAATACTTTATCACTTTACATGAATTGTAGAAACTATTCAATCCTATAGGTCCATATATCCCCTGTCCTTTATGCTAGAGTTGGCAAACAATGGCTCATACACATTGTGCATGCATGTGTCAGAGATCAGGCACAAATGTGGACAGAGAGAATTAGGTGTTTCTCTCTGTAACTTTCACTTCCCTGATTTCCTCACGCTGTTCTTCAGCCACAGTTTCCTCAGCTTCAGTTTTCTGATTTTCTGGACCAAAAACACCATAATTTTCCCAGCAGTTATCCTGCAACAACACACTGAATGATTGTACTTGACTCCGGGCTCAAATTCATGAAAATGGACTTTCACTTCATTTATACTCCCCTCTTTATGTGCTCACCACTAGATTCTGGAATCTTCTCATTCTCCATTTCCTTCATGTATCTCTTTTGGTATAATTTTCAGGTTTTTATTTGTTTTCTGCATTCTGGTAAGACTTTATTCTGTCATTATTGGAAAAAGATCTCTGTGTTTTAATAAATTTATTAAATAAATTTATTTTGATTTAATTTAATATGTAATAAATATTAATGATATAGTACATTCTTGTACTATCAGTGGATGTATATTTTCTCTTCTCTTTTAATAATT
>NW_016812857.1:0-1175 GCF_001698545.2 Rhinopithecus bieti
AAAAAAAAAAAAAAAAGTAAAAAAATGATCAGGAGAGGCCGGGCGCGGTGGCTCAAGCCTGTAATCCCAGCACTTTGGGAGGCCGAGACGGGCAGATCACAAGGTCAGGAGATCGAGACCATCCTGGCTAACACGGTGAAACCCCGTCTCTACTAAAAAAAAAAACAAAAAACTAGCCAGGCAAGGTGGTGGGCGCCTGTAGTCCCAGCTACTCGGGAGGCTGAGGCAGGAGAATGGCGTAAACTTGGGAGGCGGAGCTTGCAGTGAGCTGAGATCTGGCCACTGCACTCCAGCCTGGGCGACAGAGCAAGACTCTGTCTCAAAAAAAAAAAAAAAATTGATCAGGACAAATAATCAAAAGATGCTAAAATCCATAGGGGAAAGCTCAATGGGTACTAGGAAATTCACACGGTCTCAGTGTATCTCCTTATAGGATAAGTGTTCTGTGATGCTAGCCCCTGGTCAGTCATTCAACTTTCATCCCCCTTACAAACGGGGAGGATGGAAAGGGAGGAAAATGGCACCCTTATAGCAAGGAAACTTGACCAACTTTGCCCTGATGATGACAGCTGAACATCGCCAATGCTGGGAACTGACGTCAGGAACCTCCAGATATGATGCACCGGGTGGCATTGCTTCTGTGGTTTCTGCCGAAGACGCACAGCCTGAACCTGATCACAAGGAAATGGCAGGCCCGCTGGCTGCTGGCCATTCTGCACAACTGACCTCAGCTCTCCAAAAATGTCCATGTCATGAAAGACAAAGAAAGGCTGAAGAACCGATTCAGATTAAAAGAAATCAAGAGATATAAGGATTAGAATTAGCCGGGTGTGGTGGCTAGCTACTTGGGAGGCTGAGGCAGGAGAATCTGTTGAACTTGGGAGGTGGAGGTTACAGTGAGCCAAGATCATGCCACTGCACTTCAGCCTGGGTGACAGAGCGAGACTCTGCCTCAAAACAAAAGGATTAGATGCAACTCATGATGCAGCATTAGATCCTGGGCCAGCAAAGAAACATTGCAATAAAGGATTCAATTTTTTTTCTTTTCTTTTTTCTTTCTTTCTTTTTTTTTTTTTTTCGAGACTGAATCTTGCTCTTTCACCCAGTCTGGAGTGCAGTGTCACGATCACAGCTCACTGCAACCTCTGCCTCCTCGGTTCAAGCTATTCTCATGC
>NW_016812858.1:0-2923 GCF_001698545.2 Rhinopithecus bieti
ATTTATTTATTGTAAGATAACTTGCTGAATATCTCAGTGCAGATGCTGAGTTGGAAGTTGGAGTAGTGAAAGCTGACGATACAATTTGGAATCATCAATGTATAGATTTTATTTTTTTGCTTTTAGTGTTACTCATGTTTTATTTATTTTCAGTATTGATTTCACTTTATATATCTATTATTTTCTATAATAGCAAATCATCCTGGTTTTCTAAAATTTATGGCAGTTATTTATTTCCTTTTAAAACATTAAGAAAATAAAAGTGAGATGATTTGAAAAAAATACAACAGTGAAAGAGGCATAGAGATATCGTAAACAATTGAAATGGTGATTTTCCAGCCAAACTGATTTCTCTCACTAGTCACTAAAAAGTATGTTTCTGTTAGAATGGTCACTACTGGAAGTATCAAATGCTGACCAGTATGGTGTCCTAAATTATAGTGACACTGGTGATGTATGAAACTTGAAATTCAGAGGTAAGTGTTCTAGAGTTGGTTCAAAAGTTGAGTAATGTCAACAAGGACCAAAGTTCTTACATCATCCTTGGAATGTTGACTGTTGTCATGCACTGTGTCATCTTATGGTCCAAGGATGACTTCTTCGGCTCCAAGCATTATTATATCCTTTCTTGGTTGCATTCAAAAGCAGGAAAGAAGAGATAAGAGAAGGGATTCTCCTCATGAGCCTTTCCTCATGGGCTTCTGTCCCATGTTCAGGGTGTAAAATATTCCTCAGAAGCCGCTTGCTGGCATCACGTGTCTGAATCATATGACCACTCCTGGCTAGAAGAGAATCTGGAAAAGCAAAGGTCTGGCAAAGGGGCTGTGGGAACAGGACAGTCTCAACATTTGCAGAGCTCAGGGCAAGAGGACATATCTCCTAACCTCTTCTTGTGATAGATACACCTTCAAAAACACTTGGAAGATCAAGTGTGAGTTTAGAATCCTTTGACGTCTTAGAGTTCCATGCCAGGATGTGGCTCCTGGCTCATCGCCTGTCTTCCTTCTCTATCTAGCTGCCTCCAGCTAGATACCACATGTGGGGCCTCATGCAGAGGTATGTGGACACTCTGCCCCACACATCCATGGTTTTTCTTCCTCTCCCAACCTGCCACCCCTTGGCGACTCCTCAAACCTAGACAACCTTGGGAGAAAGGGTCAGGGTTGATTTTATTTTAAACCCATGATAGTGGGTAAGATATTGAGATTGAGGGTAGACACTGAAAATAAGAGAACTAGGGACTGTAACCCTGGGACACTCTGACTTTCAGAGATCTTAGAAGAAGTGTAGAACCTGCAAAGTGGATTGAGGAGGAGTAGCCAGTGAGATAGGAAGAAATCTATAGATCCTGGAAGCTAGGTGAATCTAGCTTTTCAAATGAGATGGGAACTTACACTTGACCACTGAATTTAGCAACATGGAGATCTTTGGTGAACTTGACAAAGGCTGCTTGACAGAGTGGTTGATGAACATTTATTAGAATAGAGTGAAGGGAGAATGGGAGGGGAGGAGTTAAAAACCACATGTAAAGACAATCTTTTCAAGTCTTTTGCTGTAAACAAGAGCTGAGAAATGTAGTAGTGGACAGAGATCTTAGGTTCAGGAGGTTGCTGTTGTTGATAATAATTGGTTTGTTTTTGAGCATGAGATATGTTACAGTCTTTTCCTTTTAATTTGGTAAGAATACACAATTAGTTGATATTGGAAAGAGAGAGGAAATTGTATGGGATCTGGCGTCTACACTTGAGTAGGCAAAAGAGTATGGGATACAGTATACAAGTGAAGGCTGATCTTAGATAAGAAGGATGCAGGCAATACCATTATTTCTTTATGTGATAAAATTATGACTGAGACCTGCTAACCTATTGACCAGTAGATATTTTCTTTTAAAGTAATGCAATAAATTATCATGATTCATAAGTATTCAGTGTGTTGAAAAACATTTATTTACCTAGAAAAAAATTATGTAATATTGACAAATATAACACTATTATGAAGTTTTAATCTTCTATTTTTCCCCTTGATATTAATATATAGTAATATATGTACAGGTTATAAATTAATATTCCAATTATAAAATCTATTTATATCTATATGTATATACGCATGTGTGTGTCTGTATATAGGTACAAGCATACATATGTATGATTATATATAATCGAAATATATACACACATATCCACACACACCGTAATGCACTGCGGAATGACATTTTAGCCAATGACAATCGCATATATGATGGGGATCTCATAAGATTATAATACCATTTGTTTCCTGTACCTTTTTAACGTTTACATTTGTTTAGATATACAAATACTTCTGTGTTACAATTACCTACAGCATTCAGCACAGTAACATGCTATACAAGTTTATAGCCTAGGAGCAATAAGCATTACCGTATAGCCTAGATGTGTGGTAGGCTAAATCCTTTAAGTTTGTGTAAGAACACTCTATAATCACACTGCTATGAAATCGCCTAAGGACACATTTCTCAGAATGTATTCCCATTGTTAAATGACATATGACTGTATATGCTTTCTAGAAAATGCAATTGTCCAAAGACTTTATTAACAAAATAAAAATCAGTTAGATGTCAAACACATTTAGTAACTTTGTTGTGTAATTTCATGAATTTAAGAAACTAAATAAATCACATGTTTTGGAGAAAAATTATTCATCAATGAAAATTACCTAAGCAACACAATTCATTTCCTTCAAGCAATAATAAGGCACTCATTTTGATACCTTATAATTTTTTATTTAACTGTCTTTCTAAAAATAAAATATAGTGTTATATATTATAAAATTTTATGAAGTGTACTTTATAAAATAGCTGTGTGTAATATACCTTTTTGGACAGTAAATGAACACTCATTTTTTTTTTTTTTTTTTTTTTTTTTTTTTTTTTTTTTTTTTTTTTTTT
>NW_016812858.1:7005-8875 GCF_001698545.2 Rhinopithecus bieti
TGGCCGGATCTCAGCTCACTGCAAGCTCCGCCTCCCGGGTTCACGCCATTCTCCTGCCTCAGCCTCCCGAGTAACTGGGACTACAGGCGCCGCCACCTCGCCCGGCTAGCTTTTTGTATTTTTTAGTAGAGACGGGGTTTCACCGTGTAGACCAGGATGGTCTCGATCTCCTGACCTCGTGATCCTCCCATCTCGGCCTCCCAAAGTGCTGGGATTACAGGCTTGAGCCACCGTGCCCGGCCTATAGTATTCTCTGATGGTAGTTTGTATTTCTGTGGGGTCAGTGGTGATATCCCCTTTATCCATAGTACTCTTATAAAAATGTTTTATCTTAAAAATATCTAACCCTATGTTATGCCCGAAAACATATTTGTGAAAGAACAATATAAGAATGTCATTTCCCTGAAAGGATTATCCTTCTATATTTTAAGCTATGAAACAGTTTTAAAAAATCAAGTCTAATATTCTATTGTTAATATACTACTGTGGCTATATCTACATAATGAAAATTTAATTAGGTCTTATGAAAATGGGAACATTTAATTATTGTAATTTATCTGTCTGCAAATTCTTTATGAGGTAGAACTCACTCTAATGTTGAATTGCTCTTATTTATATCATTAAAATATTAGTTAAATAATCCACTTGTGATTCGGGGATAAAATTTTTAAAACTTACTCTTTTTATCTTTTGTATTCACTTGTAAAAGGTAATTGCTATTTATTTACCTTGGATTTTAAACTTTAGAATAAAAGTTCAAAACCGAGTACTTATCTTTAATGATATTTAGTTCCAACTTGTAAAACTGAATCTCATGTGCTATAGGTAAAACTAAAAAATATCCTAAAATGACTTCATAAACTTTTTAGCTTATTTACTTTAGTGCAGTTTCAGCTCCCAAACAACTACACAAGAAATAGGATTTGGAACTGTACATTCCAAAATAAAGTATTTGATTCCATAGGGGAGAAAAAATTTCTTTTCTCACCCATTACTAGGTTCATGGCTGAGATTCCTGTGACTAAAGATTAACAAGATAGATGCGTACAAATTAATTTAATACAAATTTTACATGTTATTAGAGCTTTCAGAAATGGAGACTCAAGGAACGCTGTTAAACTTGGGAAATTTTTTTACTAAGTTTGATGAAGAAGTGGATAGATGTGGAGAAATACGATTGGAAGACAAAAGGTTATGATTCAATGTTAATAAACTGAGGAGAATTTAGCAAGGCCTGTTTATTCTCAGATTATTGTGGGTGTCTCTATGTCTTAGAGTATAAAAATGTTCCTTTCCTCTGGGTATAGGGAGGGTATCTCTGGGGTAAGGGTCTTATGACCTACTTCAGAGAGAAAGGTCAGATAATTCTTTTATGGTCTGTTTCAGAGAAGGGTGAGGGGAATGTCAAAGAGACCTTCCTACTTTTGCTGTTTTCTCAAATCTGAAGGTACCATATTTTAGGATACTATTGTCTGGAACTGTATCAAATAAATCTCTTTCTAATTATTTCTGAACATGTCTTTTTTTGTTTGTTTGAATCCAGTTTTAAGAAAATGAACATAACTTTTAAAATATATAAGCCAATTTTAACCACTTAGTTACTACTTAAAGTCAAAGTTCTTAAATGTCTTAAGCAGAAAATACATTTTCTTCTAAAGGCTAAGTGAAATACGCATGAAATCTCTTTGATAATATAATCTTGTGGTTTTTAGGAGTTTGCCTTGGATGCTATAACAAAACCAACTAGGAATACATTTTTTTTGTCCTAACATAGCTTTCTTTAAAATAACACAACTTATTTTAAATTGAGGGCTTTATTTATTATGATGATTATATGTATTAATACATATAATTTTGTATGAAAATTGAC
>NW_016812859.1:0-1177 GCF_001698545.2 Rhinopithecus bieti
TTTTTGATGGAGTCTCACTCTGTTACCCAGGCTGGAGTGCAGTGGCACAATCTCAGCTCACTGCAACTTCCACCTCCCAGGTTCAAGCAATTCTCCTTCCTCAGCCTCCCAAGTAGCTGGGACTATAGGCACACGCCACCACGCCCAGCTAATTTTTGTATTTCTAGTAGAGACGGGGTTTCGCCATGTTGACCAGGCTGGTCTCTAACTCCTGACCTCAAGTGATCTGCCCGCCTCGGCCTCCCAAAGTGCTGGTTTATAGGAGTGAGCCACCGCGTCTGGCCAGGATTCTATTTTAAAAATACATAGGAGGCAGGGCACTGTAGCTCACGCCTGTAATCCCAGCACTTTGGGAGGCAGAGGCCGGCGAATCACAAGATCAGGATATCGAGAACATCCTGGCTAACACGGTGAAACCCCGTCTCTACTAGAAATACAAACAATTAGCTGGGCATGGTGGCGGGTGCCTGTAGTCCCAGCTACTCGGGAGGCTGAGGCAGGAGAACGGCGTGAACCTGGGAGGTGGAGCTTGCAGTGAGCCGAGATTGTGCCACCACACTCCAGCCTGGGCGACAGAGCAAGACTCCATCTAAAAAAAATAAAATAAAATACATAGGAAGCCAGGCACGGTGGCTCACTCCTGTAATCCCAGCACTTTGGGAGGCCGAGGTAGGTGGATCACCTGAGGTCAGAATTTCGAGGATAGCTTGTCCAACATGGCAAAACCCCGTCTCTACTAAAAATACAAAAATTAGCTGGGTGTGTTGGCGGATGCTTGTAGTCCCAGCTACTAAGGAGGCTGAGGCAGGAGAATCGCTTGAACCCAGGAGGTGGAGGTTACAGTGAGCTGAGATCGCGCCATTGCACCCCAGCCTGGGCAACAAAAGCAAAACTCCATCTTGAAAAAAAATTAAAAAGACCAGGCACAGTGACTCACGCCTGTAATCCCAGCACTTTGGGAGGCCGAGGTGAGCAGATCACCTGAGGTCAGGAGTTCGAGACTAGCCTGACCAACATGGAGAAACCCTGTCTCTACTAAAATACAAAATTAGCTGGGCGTGGTGGCACATGCCTGTAGTCCCAGCTACTTGGGAGGCTGAGGCAGGAGAATCACTTGAACCTGGGAGGCGGAGGCGGTGAGCCGAGATCGTGCCATTGCACTCCAGCCTAGGCAACA
>NW_016812860.1:0-578 GCF_001698545.2 Rhinopithecus bieti
ACATCTATAATATAAAAGGCACATCTATAATATAAAAGGCACATCTATAATATAAAAGGTACATCTATAATATAAAAGGTACATCTATAATATAAAAGGTACATCTATAATATAAAAAGGTACATATAACCTTGGTTTGGTTTTCAACCAAGGTTGGAAGAAGAGAGGATAAGGCAGAGACAGATAATGGGTCAGGTATTTACATTTAATGATGCTTCCGCTTTGCAATGTTAAAGATTGCTTGGTTGGGATATAATGAATACAAGCTAAAATATCATCTGAGAGACCATCAACAGGTTGCCAATAAACCCACTTAGGAGTTGGTATCAGTCAGTGTTCAACAAGAGAAGTATAACTAGTAGAAGAGTATATCTCTCTATCTATCTATCTATCTATCTATCTATCTATCTATCTATCTACCTACCTACCTACCTACCTACCTACCTACCTATCTCCCTATCTACCTACCTACCTACCTACCTACCTACCTATCTCCCTATCTACCTACCTACCTACCTATCTACCTACCTACCTACCTACCTACCTCCCCACCTCCCTATCTACCTACCTACCTATCT
>NW_016812861.1:0-1228 GCF_001698545.2 Rhinopithecus bieti
TAAATCTTAATATATACAAATATATTCTTCTTCAACAAATTGACATTCCAAATTGGTTTTAGAATATCCTTAAATAATTATAGTTTTATTTTCAAATAAGACAATTTTGCAAATTGTTATCATTTTTAACGTAACGTTTGTGTTTTGTTTTTTGTTTTTATGTCTTCCCCAAATGTCCTCTTTTTTATGCAAATTTAGAGAAGGTACACACCTATCATCCTAGAATTAAGATGTGACAATAAACTTTGATTTTGTAAATAAATTTTATGCTGACCCAATAGAAGATGAAAAGTGGAAAAATTTGCACAATGAGTTCAAAAACTCGGAGGAAAGGTATTCAAACAGTCTAGTTAAGAAAACGTTATTAAGTGGAAATTTTCATACCAAATAAAGCTGCACAACTTGGAAAAGCCCTGCACTTAAAATTAACTTCAGCCCATCATGTGCTGAGGCTCTTGACTCAAGCACAGGCACACCGGCTGGATATGATTTGGAGAACCATGGTAAATCGTAGGAATGTTATTAGATAACTTTAATTTTATTCCTAATGTGTGGAGGATGTAGGGTCAAGTCTGCCCCAAGAAGACCTCTGGAAAATATATGTGGGTCAGGATACAGAACTGATATGATAAAAAGAAGCAATAACTGGGAAAGACTGATTCTCTCTGCTTCTCATTTAGAACGATCAAAATAACTCTGAAATGAAAAAACTCTAGGGGTTTTGAAATTATTAAACTGGCATGTACATACTAAAAGGGAGCTAATAAGGAATTTACCACTAATAGGGCATGGGGGAAAGCAGACCCAAAGTTCTAATTAATGTTTTAAAATGATGGTATCCATTTGCCCGTTTTAAGATAAGTCCATACTGCTGAAAATTGCTGTATGTTTCTTATCAAATTTATCTATATGAGCATTTATTTTACTTCTAAATTTAATTACAATTTTTAAATTCCATTATACAAGTTATCTCACATTTAATTATTTGTTATCTTTTTTCTTATCTTACAATATTACTTCTCTACCTGTCAAACTATATACAGTCCAGTTCCTATTCCAATTATGGTTATAATACTATAGGCAATTGTGGTACAATTAATCAATTAATTAATAAAGTATAGCAAAAATCAAAAGAACTTTAAAAAATATGTATAATTGTGATCAATATTAGGTTATTAACTATGTTCAAATATTTATACTATTTTCCTTCTCAAAGAATTATCAGAAT
>NW_016812862.1:0-570 GCF_001698545.2 Rhinopithecus bieti
GGAAAATGGAACCGATGGAATGGAACGGATTGGAATGGAATTTAATGGAACGGAAAGTGAAATGTAATAGAAAGAAATATGGAATGGAATGGAATGGAATGGAATGGAATATGGAATGGAGTGGAATGGAATGGAATGGAATACGGAATGGAATGGAATGGAATATGGAATAGAATGGAATGGAATGGAATATGGAATGGAATGGAAAGGAATGGAATGGAATACGGAATGGAATGGAATATGGAATGGAATGGAGTATGGAATGGAATTGAATAGAATGGAATGTGGAATGGAATTGAATGGAATAGAGTGGAATGGAATGGAAAATGGAATTGAATGAAACGGAATAGAATAAGAAATGGAAGGGAATATGGAACGGAACGGAATGGAATGGAATAGAAGGGAATGTAACAGAATGGAATATGTAATGGAATGAAATGGAATGGAATGGAATATGGAATGGAATGGAATAGAATGGAACATGGAATGGAATGGAAAGGAATGGAATATGAAATGGAATGGAATATAGAACGGAATGGAAAATGGAACGGAATGGTTTAGAATATGGAT
>NW_016812863.1:0-3342 GCF_001698545.2 Rhinopithecus bieti
CTCTCATCTGCAGGTCTGTTGGAGTTTGCTTGAGGTCCACTCCAGACCCTCTTTGCCTGGGTATTAGCAGCGGAGGCTGCAGAAGGTAGAATATTGCTGAACAGCGCGTGTTGCTGTCTGATTCTTGCTCTGGAAGCTTCATCTCAGGGGTGTACCCTGCTGTGTGAGGTGTGAAGTATCATTCTGCACCTAGTGGGGGATGTCTCCCAGTTAGGCTACTCCGGGGTCAGGGACCCACTTGAGCAGGCAGTCTGTCCATTCTCAGATCTCAACCTCCATGCTGGGAGATCCACTCCTCTATTCAAAGCTGTCAGACAGGGGCATTTACCTCTGCCAAGGTTTCTGCTGTTTTTTGTTTAGCTATGCCTTGTCCCCAGAGGAGGAGTCTAGAGAGGCAGGCCAGCCTCCTTGAGCTGTGGTGGGTTTCACCGAATTCGAGCTTCCTGGTGGCTTTGTTTACCTACTTAAGCCTCAGCAATAGCGGGCGCCCCTCCCCCAGCCTTGCTGTCGCCATGCAGTTAGATCTCAGACTGCCGTGCTAGCAATAGGAGAGGCTCTGTGGGTGTGGGACCCTCTTTGCCAGTTGTGGCACATAATCTGTTGTGCCATTTGCTACGATCCTTGGTAAAGCACAGTATTAGGGTGGGAGTTACCCAATTTTCCACGTCTTGTGTGTCTCAATTTCCTTTGGCTAGGAAAAGCAATTCCCTTCCCCCTTGTGCTTCCTAGGTTAGGCAATGCCTCGCTCTGCTTCAGCTCTTGCTGGTTGGGCTGCACCCACTGACCAGCACTGACTGTCCAACACACCTCAGTGAGATGAACCCAGTACCTCAGTTGAAAACGCAGAAATCACCCATCTTCTGTGTGGTTCATGCTGGGAGCTGGAGGCTGGAGCTGTTCCTTTTTGGCCATCTTGGTCATGCCCCAATTTATTTCTCTTCGTGGCTGGGTATTATTCCGTCCTATGAATACACCACAATTTGTTTATCTATTTGTCTCTTGATAGACAATTAAATTAGTTTCAGTTTTTGGCTTTTATATACAAAAGTGCTATGAATATTCATGTACATGTCTTTGTATGGATAATATTTCATTTTTCCTTAGATCGGTATCTAGGAGTAGAATAGCTGGATCAGATGTTAGCTATGTTTTTAAATTTACAAGAAATTGTGAAACTGTCAGAGGTGTTTGAACCAGAATGACTTCATCTTGATTAGGGGCTGGGTGAAATAAGACTGAGACCTGCTGGACTGCATTCCCAAGAGGTTACGCATTCTAATCACAGGATGACATAGGAAGTCAGCACAAGACACAGGTCACTAAGACCCTGATGATAAAACAATTTGCCGTAAAGAAGCTGGCCAAAATCAATGAATATCTAGAAGGAGATGAAAGTCTGGTCATCCTCAGTGCTCATTATATGCTAATTATCATGCATTAGCATGCCAAAAGACTTCCACTAGCACACAACAGTTCACAGATGTCATGGGAACACCAGGAAGTATCCCTATGTGGTGTAAAAGGGGGAGGAACCCTCAATTCCGGGAATCATTCACATCTTTCTTGGATAACTCATGAATAATCCATCCCTTATTTAGCATATAATCAAGAAATAACTATAAGTATACTCAGTGAAGCAGCCCATGCTGCTGCTCTGTCTGTGCAGTAACCATTCTTTCATTTTTTTGCTTTCTTAATAAACTTGCTTTTATTTACTCTATAGATTCACCCCACATTCTTTCTTGTGCAAGGTCCAAGAGCCTTCTCTTGAGATCAGGATCAGGACCTATTTCTGGTAACAAAACTATTTTCCAAAAGGGTTGTACCATTTTACATTCTAACTAGCAGTATTTTAGAGTTCCAGTTTCTGCACACATCTTTAACAACACTTGATATGGTCAGTCTTTTTCAATGTTAGCTATTGTAGTAAGTTTTCGGTGTTGTCATTGCAGTTGAATTTGCATTTTCACTATGCCTAATGATGTTGAACACCTTTTTAGGTGCTTGTTTGCCATTTATGTACTTTTCTTGGTTCAAATATTTACTGATTTATATTAGGTTGTTTGTTTCCTTATTGTTAAGTTTTTTACTTTTCTTTGTATATTCTGGATACAAGTCCTTCATCAATTATATAATTTTCAAAGATCTTTTCTTAGTCTGTGACTTTTGTTTTAATTTTCTTACTTGTGTCTTTCAAAAAGCAACAATTTTAAATTCTGATGAAGTCAAATACATTAAATTTTGTTATATATATTGTATTTTTTGTCAAATCAAAAATCTTTTTCTAACTCAATGTTGCAAAGTTTTTTTTTCTTCTAAAGTTTTCTAGTTTTAGGATTTACATTTAGGTCTGTAATCTGTTTTAGAAGAATTTTTGCATATGGTGTGAGGGTAGATCAAAGAGTATAATATTTGCCAATGACAGGATCTCATTCTTTCTTATGGCTGAATAGTACTCTATAAGACCTAATATCTATAAGACCTACTATATGATAGCACAAGAGGGTGACTATAGTCAATGATAATTTAATTGTACATTTTTAAACAACTAAAATAATATAATTGGATTGTTTGTAACACAAAGAATGAATGTTTGAGGGGATTGATACCTCATTTTCCATGATGTGAATACTATACGTTGCATGCATGTATCAAAATATCTCATGTACACCATAAATATATATACCTACTATGTATCCACAAAAACTAAATTTTTTAAAAAGTTTATAATATTTACATGGAGATATCCAATTACTCCATCCTTATGTCTTAACAAAACTATGTTTCCTCCATTTAATGGTTAATTGCCTTTAAACCTGTGTAAAAATCAGTTGTCTCTGTAGGTGTGAGTTCATTTCTAGGCTTTTGTTTTGTTCCATGGATCTATTTCTCTGTAATTTGGCTAATCCCATACTGTTTTGATAACTATAGCTTTATAATAATTATTGAAATTAAATAGGTTTAGCCTTCCAACTTTGTTCTTTTCAAAATTTATTTAATTACTGTAGGGGCTTTACATTTCCATGTAAATTGTATAATCAGTTTGTTGATTTCTATAAAAACACATTAGAAATTTAACTTGGATTGCATTGAAGTTATACATAAGTTTAAAAACAAATTACACCTTAACAGTGTTAAAACATCTGATTAGTTTACAAAGTATATTTCTCAGTTTATTTATGTCTTATTTCATTTCTTTATCATGGTTTGGTAGTTTTTGGTTTTTTTGTTTGTTTGTTTGTTGAGATGGAGTCTTGCTCTGTTGCCCAGGCTGGAGTGCAGTGGCTTGATCTCGGCTCACTGCAAGCTCTGCCTCCCAGGTTCATGCCGTTCTCTTGCCTC
>NW_016812863.1:5659-9670 GCF_001698545.2 Rhinopithecus bieti
GTGCGATGTCAAGTTTTGGAGTATGATTGATCCCATCAATTTAGGATAAACTTGATTTAACAATTCCCCCCTTTTGGTCATTCTCTAAATTGTGGGAGATTGACCAAAACTTTAGTCATTGATTTCACTGTCACCACTGTAAAAGTACTTATTTCATCTTGAAACCCACTAGGAAATAGCAGAGCAGTGTGTTTTGTAAGGTGAAAACAAGGACGTCAGGTTATTATTATTATTATTATTATTATTATTATTTGCAAGTGTTAGAGTAGAGGGTACCTCCTTATGTTGGAAGGTACTGTTTACAGGAGAAAAAAATACAAAAACCTGGTCTTTTCTAAGATTTGCTTGTTTCCTTAAAGTCTTAGTTTGATTATGTTACATTTAGCAAGAGTGACTCTATTTTAGTTTGGTCTAGATGTACGGTTACAAGAGTGTGGAGGGACCCTTCTCAGTTGTGAAATTATGAACCCAGCATTCAAGGTCCTGAAGTTTTGCTGCAGTGTGGATGGCAAGGGAAGCCTTCTTCTGATGTTCTCAGAAGATCCAATATTCAGGTTCTCAATTAAGAAGAGGTTTACTGTTCTCAGTCAGTGAACCATGAAAAGCTTTATTTACCTGGTGAAAATACACTGTGGCATAACACAATACTGTTGTAAAATTAGCCCTTTTGCATGGGAAAGGTCTTATAAAACCAGAAAACATGCATTGGAAACGATAATTGAATGAAATCCCTCTATAAATGTTTCCGTGGGCCATCAGGTAACAGAATGTACCTGAATCATTGTCTTCCCAGCAATATGGGTTTGACAAATCAAACATTGGTCAGAAACTATTTTAGCAATTGTGAAGTCACCACACGAATATATATTTAATTTGGATCTTTTTATTTTTTCCACGATTAGTCATGGAATGCATAACTTTTAATAACAAAAAGTTTAAGAACTCAGCAAGTACAAGGTGGCTGTCCCGGTTCTCCAAGAGTCCATGCTTAACATTGGACTTATGTTCTCTTGAATACCAGTTGTTTCTTCAATTTAGGTGCATAGCACTGATAACTGATGGGTTATCACAGGTAATTTGACTTACACCATGGTGTTCAGTTTAAGTATTGGCTGATTTAGCATGAAAATCTGGCAAAGTATTTTCTTGGTATTCAATTAATTTTTGTATTACTTGGGTTGGCAGTTTTATAAACCAGTCTTTTCACCCAAGTTCCAGGAATTCTTACCCAGTCCAAATGATATGATTCTAAAGTTATCAGAAACATGTATTCAAGAGTGCTTTTCAGGGTCCTTTCCATCCTTTCATAAACCTCCTAAAAGATGTCATATTCTAGGATTCTGTATGCTTGTGAAGTTTTCAGAAACTGTGTCAGTACTAAGCAATGAACTGTGAAAATGACTTTAAATAATTATAGTTAAAGACACAAATGACAAGGAAATTTGGTTATTTCTGTGGCCTACAATAACAACATAATAACCATAATCATGATTGATAGCATATACTCAAACATATTAGAATTTGATAAATCTCATATAATTTTACAACATATATTAATAACATTTACTGAAATATAGCCTGAAAAACGTTAAATGTTATTTATTTTCACAATGCTTCTCTTGTAATTTAACATGTCAAATAATTCTGTTTACCTCTCTTTTGGATGCTTCATGGGCCCTCTGGAGCATCCCACAGTTAGAGGTCAAAAACTACTTAATTTTGAAGCTGAAATTTGATTTTGGGAAGCCTGTCAATTAGGTTAAAGATTTAAAACACTTAATATTATAGAATAGGATTCCAGGTCACCATAAGTTATTTATTTAGCCAAAATGACAATTTGAAAATTTTGAAAAGGCAAAAACCTTTACTCCTTAATAGAGGGAAGACTTAGCGTTCCAAACAATATTTTGTCGTGTCTTTCCTTTTTTTCTGTAGCTTATTCAAAGGTGAACAAAAATCATTCATTATTCTTTAATGTTACATGAAAATCTTGTTCAAGAGAGAAAGCCAAATTTTATCCTCGCATTATTGCCATTTACTACTGGTTTTCTTCTGACCCAGTCAGATGTAAGGGGCCTCTAACTGGATCCAAGCCACTTAATTACCAGATCTAATTTGATTCTGGACCCCGTTCAGTTTCTGTCATGACTTCCAAATGCAGTTTGGATTAGAAATGGGCTCATAGAAACTTGGAGAGCTCAAACCACAAATCTGTGGAGCTTCTGAATCTGAGAGAGAATTTACCATGATAACCAGCTGCTCCAAGAGAGCAATGGACATAATGGGCCTGGCAGGTACCTTGCTTGGTCACTCAGCACTCCTGGGTGTCATTGGAAGCTCTACTTTGGATTCCGCTTCTGATGCCGTGTGTTAAAACAAAACAAACAAACAAAACTTCTGCTGAATTAAATGTAAAAGAGTTTAATTGAGCAATGAATGATTTGTGAATCAGGCAGCCTCCTGAGCCAGAGTAGGCTAAGAGACTGCAGCGCAGTTCCATGGTAAAATATTTATGGACAATAAAGAATCGTGATGTATAGAAAATGGAAGTGAGGTACAGAAACACCTGGATTGGTTATAGCTAGGCTTTTGCCTTATTTGAATCAATTTCAAATATCTGGCCACATTTGACTGACCAAAACTTGAGGATTGATGCAAAAGTAGGCTATGGTTTGTTTACACTTACATTAGGCTATAGTTCATGATATACAGAGAAACATTTAGCTCAAACTTAAAATATGTAAGGAGGCAGCTTTAGGCAAAACATAATCTAACAGGTCCCACATTTTTGCTTGGTATTGTCCTAGTAGAAGCTCTCTGTTGGGGCTTTACACCTGTGAAAAGTGTCTTCCTGGGCCCACATGCTTTTTTATACATTCTTTTTAATCTCAGTGGAGAACACCAAGCCTCTGATAGATGCAGGAGGCATATAAGGGGAGGGTCCCCAGGGAATCTCTGACCTCCCTGCGTACTGGGATAATGGGGTGGAGCTACAGGAAGTTTGTGCTGTGTGCAGTGTGGGGAGGATCCTGGACTCTTCAGTTCCTATGTGTTGCCTAGAATTAATCTGTGAGGTAGAGGGCTGGTTAGCAGGAGTCCCTCTTGCTTTGCTGGGAGTTTTGCTTTTTTTCCCTTCTTTTCCTTTTTTGCCCAATAAATTCTGTCCCCCTCACCCTTCAATGTGTCTGCATTCCTAATTCTTCCTGGTGATGTGAGAAGAACCCAGTTTTAGCTGAGCTAAAGAGCAAAGTTCTACATCACCTCTACACCCTCATAGCTCTTGTATTCTTCTATCCAGCAGAATTAACACCACGTATACACGAATGCTGCCAAGACCTAGACCTTGCATCCTTTGGAGAAATGACCCAAGTTGTTCCCGGAGTCATGTAAGTGAGGACTAAACTCTGATTTTTTTTTTTTTTTTAATCTTGCCCAAACTCCTTTCTAAGTGGTCTGGGGAGTCATGCCCTACAAATCGTAAATTCTCATCAGATGGGTTTTATTTAACCCTGTATATCATTATTTACTTTCTAATCTAACTCTGGCATACAAGAGAAAAAAATCAATATGTTTTATCCCCAAATATATTTTCTTGCCATACCCTGGAATTTCCCTGCAAAGTCTCTTGTGGGAAAAATTTACATTCTATAGAGAATCCCCTTCCCCTTTATTTTCCTTCTTTCCTTTCCTGATCCAGAAGATAATCAACTAAGAGCCAGGCACCCTTTTAAGTCCGATAAGAAACATTTTACAACCTGCTCTCTCTGAAGTCTGCTGAGAGCTTCCTCTGCATGATAAAACTTGGTCTCCACAATTCTTTATCTTAACCTGAACATTTTCTTTCATCCCAGGTCTTCAGATAAACTCAACCAATTGTCAACCAGAAAATGTTTAAATTTACTTTTACCCTGGAAGCCCCTGCTTTGAGTTGTCCCGCCTTTCTGAACCAAACCAATGTACTTCTTAAATGTACTTGATTGATGTCTCATGCCTCCCTAAAATGTATAAAAC
>NW_016812863.1:11719-15013 GCF_001698545.2 Rhinopithecus bieti
TGTGTTTTTTTTTGTTTGTTTTGTTTTGTTTTGTTTTGTTTGAGACAGAGTCTTGCTCTGTCACCCAGGCTGGAATGGAGTGGCACGATCTCGGCTCACTGCAATTTCCGGCTCCCGGGTTCATGCCATTCTCCTGTCTCAGCCTCCCGAATAGCTGGGACTACAGGCACCCGATACCACGCCCAGCTACTTTTTTTGTATTTTTAATAGAGACAGAGTTTCACTGCGTTAGACAGGATGGTCTCGATCGCATGACCTCGTGATCCGTCCACCTTGGCCTCCCAAAGTGCTGGGATTACAGGCATGAGCCACTGCACCTGGCCCCTTGGTGGAGTTTTAAATAAATAATTCAATCTCTATTGGTTATAGGTCTATTAAGATTTCCGATTTTTTCTAAGTTAGCTAATGTAATTTGTGTGCTTCTAGGAATTTGTCCATTTCATTTAGATTATCCAGTTTATTGCTGGACAATTCTTCATAGTGATACCTTATAATCCTTTATATTCCTGTAAAATTGGTTATAAAGTCTCCCCCTTCATCTATGATTCTAGCAGTTTTATTCCTCTCCACATTTTCTTAATCTAGCTAAAGATCTGTCAAGTTTGTTATCTTTTGGAAGAATGAACTTTTGGTTTCATTGATTTTTCTCTATTGCTTTTTCATTCTTGATTTTAATTTCCTCTGCTTTAGTATTTATTATTTCCATCCTACTAGCTTTCAATTTAGTTTGTTTTATTTCTTATTTGCTTAACATGTACATTTGGACTATAGATTGGAGATCTTTTTTCTTTTAAATGTGTTTACAGCTAAAATTTTCTTCTAATACAGTTTCACCAATGCACCACAATGTAGCAGTCTCTTGTTCTGAGCTATCACCTGAAGTTTTTTGTCTCAGGACCAAGAGAGTTAAGGATTGTGGACACAAAGTGTAAGGTTGGAGCAAAAGTTTAATAAGCTAAAGGAAAAAGCTCTCTGCTGCAGAGAGGACCCAGAAGAGGGTTGTCATTCTTACAGCTGAATGCAAAGACTTTTATAAGAAACCAATGAGGGTTGGGCATCTCATTTGCATAAGGTGCAAATTTCTGGTAGCTCTACCCCATCCTCCTAGTGCATATGCAGGCCCTCAGCTTGAGTTACTCCATACTGCTTTTTTCCCATTACTGAGCATGTGTTAGGGAACAAAATTTTCCATTGTGGGCATGTCTGACCAAGTCACCTGTGTAGCCTTTCTTATCTGTGCAGCTGTGGACATGTCTTAGACAAGACTCCCTGTGCAAGTTCTCTCATCTGTGCCTGCAGGCTGTTCTTTTGTTTGAAAGAATTCAACCAAAGACCCACCCTAACTGCCTTCCTAACTGGTTTCTTCCTTTCTCCTATCTCATTAACACTTTTGCCTCTTTATCTTATATTTGTGTCTTTTTAGTTTTATCCATTTCAAGGTATTTTAAAATTTCCCTTGAAATTTCTTCTTTGGCACATTGCTAGTTTCAAAGTGTATTCCTCATATATGTGACTTTTCCAGTTTTTCTTCTGCTATTGATTTCTAGTTTCATTACATTGTCATCAGGAAAGATAATTTGCATTATTTCAATATTTTAAAATATATTAAGACTTTTCATATGGCCTAACATAATTTATCCCAAAGAATGTTTTATGTGCACTTGAGAAAAATATGTTTTCTGTAGTAAAGTGAAGCATTTTCTGTATGTCCTTTAGGTTTAATTGGTTCATAATGTTATTTAAGTCTTGCATTTTCTCATGGTTCTTCTTTCAGGTTTTTCTATCCATTATTGCAAGTGAGATGCTGGAGAGTCTTGCTACTGTTGTAGAGCTCTCTACTTTGCCCTTTGATTCTGTCTCTTTTTGCTTCATACATTTTTGGAGCTTTGATGTTTTGTGCATGTATATGTCTAATTGTTTTACCACCAATATATAATGCCCTTATTTGTGTCCTATAACATATGTTGACTAAGATTCTGTTTTGCCTGACATTAGTATAACCAATCCTGTTCTCCTTAGGTAACTATTTGCATGAAATATTCTTATTCATTCTTTCACTTTTAACCTATGTATGTTCTTACTACTAAAGTGAGTCTCATGTAGACAACATGAGATAGCTAGATCAAGTGTTTTTAAAAGCCCATTTATAATCTCTGAAACTTTTAAATATTTAATTGTTATATATTTGTACATATTTATGGGACACATGTAATATTCTGGTACACACATAAAGTGAGCAATTATCAAGTCAGGGTATTTAGAATATTATTTCACCTCAACTGTTTGTCATTTCTATGTTTTGGAAACATTTCAAGTTTTTTTCTTACAACTATTTTAAGAGATACAGTACATTGCTATTAATTATAGTTGTGCTAATCTGCTATCAAACATTAAGATTTATTCCATCTATCCAACTCTATTTACCCATTAACCAAACTCTTTACATATCCCCCTCAAATACAGCAATCCCAGCCTCTGGTAATAATCATTTCCTCTAACTCCATGAGGTCAACTTTTGTAGCTCCCACATATGAGTGAGTATGTGTGAATTTTTTTTTTTTTTCCCTCTGCCTGGCTTATTTCACTTCACATAATGACTTCCAATTCAATCCATGTTGCTGCAAATGACAGAATTTTATTCTTTGTTATGCACAAATAGTATTACATAGTGTATACATAGTATATTTTCTTTATCCATTTATCTGTGAATGGACCCAGATTGATTTCTTATCTTTGTTGTTGTAAATAGTGCTACAATAATCATAGAAGTGATAATATCTCTTGATGTACTGATTTATTTTCCTTTGGAAAACTACTCAGTAGTAGGATTGCTAGATTATATGGTAGCTCAATTTTTACTTGTTTGAGAAATATCCAAACTCTTTGCCATATTGGCTGTACTAATTTACTTTCCTACCAATAGTGTATAAGGATTCCCCTTTCTTGGGTTGGGCGCAGTGGCTCACGCCTGTAATCCCAGAGCTTTGGGAGACTGAGGTGGGTGGATCACGAGGTCAGGAGATCGAGACCATCCTGGCTAACACGGTGAAATCCCATCTCTACTAAAAATACAAAATATTAGCCAGGCTTTGTGGCGTGCATCTGTGGTCCCAGCTACTCAGGAGGCTGAGACAGCAGAATTGCTTGAACCCGGGAGGTAGAGGTTGCAGTGAGCCGAGATTGAGCCACTGCATTCTAGCCTGGGTGACAGAGTGAGACTCCATCAAAAAAAAAAATAAAATAAAATAAAATTCCCCTTTCTCTGCATCTTTAGCAGCGTCTGTTATTTTATTT
>NW_016812864.1:0-17845 GCF_001698545.2 Rhinopithecus bieti
AAAAAAAAAGAAAGAAAGATTTAACTCTGTGAGATGAATCCACACAACACAAAGCAGTTTCACAGATACCTTCCTTCTAGTTGTTATCTGGGGATGTTCTGTTTCTCCCCATATTCCTCACCGAGCTCCCAAATGTCCCTTTGTATATTCTGCAGAAAGAGTGTTTCCAACCTGCTAAGTCAAAAGAAAGGCTTAAATCTGAGATGAATCCACACATCCCAAAGCTGTTACACAAATACCTTTTTTCCAGTTTTTATCTAGAGATTATCTGTTTTTTGCCAGATGCCTCAATGGGCTCAAAAATGTCATTTCACAGATGCTACAAAAAGAGTGTTTCCCACCTGCAGAATTAAAAGAAAAGTTTAACTCTGTGAGATGAATCCAAACAAAACAAAGTTGTTTCACAGATAGCTTCATTCTAGTTTTATCTGGGGATAGTAGGTTTTTCCCTATAGGACTCAATGGACTCCTATATTTCCCATCACAGATTCTACAAAAGTGTGTTTCCAACCTGCTGAATCAACACAGATATTTAACTGTGTGAGATGAATCTACACATCACTAAGCAGATTGACAGATAACTTCTTTCTGTCTTTTATCTGGGGATATTCAGTTTTTCCCCAAAGACTTCAATGGGATCCCAAATGTCCCATCGCAGATTGTCCGAAAAGAGTGTTTCCAACCTGCTGAATGAAAAAAGTTTTAATTGTGTGAGATTAATCCACAAATCACAAAGCGCTTTCACAGGTAGCTTCTTTGAAGTTTTTATCTGGGGATGTTCTGATTTTCTCCATAGGCCTCAATGGGCTCCCTAATGTACTTTCACAGATGCTTCAAAAAGACTGTTTCCAACAGATTGAATCAAAAGAAAGTTTTAACTCTGTGAGATGGTTCCACAAATCACAAAGCAGTTTTATAGAGTGCTTCTTTCAAGTTTTTATCTGGAAATATTACTCATAGGCCACAAAGGGCCCCCAAATGTCCCTTCGAAGATACTCCACAGAGAGTATTTCCAACTGGCTGAATCAAAAGGAATGAATAACTTCTTAAGATAACTCCACATATCACAAAGCAGTTTCACAGATCGCTCCTTTCTAGTTTCTACCTGGGGATATTCGGCTTTTCCTCATAGGTGTCAATGAGCAAAAAAAAAAAAAAAAAAAAAAGTCCCTCACAGATCCTCCAAAAGAATGTTTCCAACCTACTGAATCAAAAGAAAGTTTTTACCCTGTGAGATGAATCCACACATCCCAAAGCAATTTTACAGGTAGCTTCTTTCTAGTTTTTACGTGGACATTCAGTGTTTCCCCATTAGCATCAATAGGCAAACAAATGTCCATTTGCAGATTCTGCAAAAGTGGTGTTGACAACATGCTGAATCAAAAGAAAGCTAAAAATTTGTGAGATTAATCCACACGCCATAAAGCAGTTTCACAGATAGCTTCTTTCTAGTTTGTATCTTCTTATATTTGGTTTTCCCCATAGGCCTCAATGGGCTTTCAAATGTCCCATTGCAGATCCTCTAGAAAGAGGGTCTCCAACCTGCTGAATCAAAAGACAATTTCAATTCTGTGAGATGAATCCACACATCTCAAAGCAATTTCACTGATAACTTCTTTCCAGTATTTATCTAGGGATATGTGATTTTTCACCCAGGCCTCTACAAGTTCTAAAATGTCTCTTTGCAGATTAGGTGAAAAGAGTGTTTCCAAGCATCCAAATCAAAACAAAGGTTTTACTCTGTGAAGTGAGTAAACCCCAAGCAATGTCACAGATAGCTTCTTTCTAGTATTTATCTGGGGATGTTCCATTTTTCTGCCTAGGTCTCAATGGGCTAACAAATGTATTTTGCAGATTCTCCAAAAGAGAGTTTTCAAAAGGTTCAATAAAAGAAAGGTGTAGCTCTGTGAGATGAATCCACACATCACAAAGCAGTTTCACAGACAGATTTTTTCTAGTTTTATCTCTGGATATTCCATTTTCCCCATAGGCCTCAATGGGCTCATAAATGTCCCTTTGAAGATTATCCAAAAAGACTTTTTCCAACCTGCTGAATCAAAAGAAAGGTTTAACTGAATGATGTGAATCCACACATATCAAAGCAGTTTCACAGATAACTTCTTTCTAGGTTTTATCTGGGGATATTCAGTTTTTTCCCTACACCTCTATAGTCTCAGAAATGTCCTTTTGCAGATTATCCAAAAAGTGTGTTTCCAACCTGCTGAATCAGAATAATGGTTTAACTCTGTGAGATATATCCACACATCTGAAAGCAGTGTTCCAGACAGTTTTTTTCTAGTGTTTATCTGGAGGTATTAGGTTTTTCCTCATAGGCCAGAATGGGCTCCCAAATGTCTCTTCACAGAGTTTCCATAAAGAGTGTTTTCAATTTGGTGAATCAAAAGAAAGGTTTAACTCTGTGAGATGAATACACACATGACAAAGCAGTTTCTCAGATAGCTTATTTCTTGTTTTTATCTTGGGATATTCAGTTTTCCCCCTAGGTCACATTGGGCTCCCAAACGTCCCTTCACAGGTTCTAAAAGAAGAGTGTTACCAACCTGCTGAATCAAGAGAAAGATTGAATTCTGTGAGATAAATCCACACATCTTAAGGCAGTTTCACAGATAGCTTCTTTTTAGGTTTTTATCAGGGGATATTAGGTTTTTCTCAGTAGGCCTCAGTGGACTCCCAAAAGTCTTTTTGCAGATTCTCCAGATATAGTGTTGCCAACCTTTTGAATCAAAACAAAGTTTAACTCTGTGAGATGAATGCACACATCACAAGACTGTTTCACAGATAGGTTCTCTTTAGCTTTTCTGTGGAGATGTTCCATTTCCCCCTATAGAACTCAATGATCTCACAAAGGTCACTTTGCAGGTTCTATTAAAAAAAAGTGTTTCCAACCTGGTGAATCAAGAGAAAGGTTTAACTCTGTAAGACGAATCCACACATCACAAGGAAGTTTCACAGATAGCTTCTTTCTAGTTTTATCTGGGGATATTCAGTTTTCCCCGTAGGCCTCAATAAGCTGTGAAAAGTTTCTTCACAGATTCTCCAAAAAAAATGTTTCCAACCTGCTGAGTCAAAAGAAAGGTTTAATTCTTTGAAATGAATCCACACATTATAAAGGAGTTTCACAGAGAGTTTATTTCTAGTTTTTATCTGAAAATATTCTGTTTTGCCCCATAGGCCTTAATGGGCTCCCAAATGTCTCCTCACAGATTCTACAGTAAGAGTGTTTACAACCTACTGAATGAAGACAAAGGTTCAACTCTGTGAGATGAATCCATGCATCAAGAAGCAGTTTCACAGATAGCTTCTTTCTAGTTTTTACCTGGGCATATTCTCAAATTCCCCATAGGTCTCAATGGGCTTGAAAATTTCCCTTTGCAGATTCTCCAAAAAGAGTGTTTCCAACCTTCTGAATCAACAGAAATGTTTATCTCTGTGAGATGAATCCACCCACAACAAAGCAGTTTCACAGATAGCTTCTCTCTTGTTTATATCTTGGGATATTCTGTTCCCCCCTATATCTCAATGGGCTCTCAAGTGTCCCTTTGCAGATTCTACAAAAAGAGTATTTCCAATCTGTTGAATCAAAATAAAGGTTTAACTCTGTGAGATGAATCCACACATCACAAAGCAGTTTGACGTATAGCTTCTTTCTACTTTTTATCTTGGGATGTTTGGTTTTCTCCATAGGTCTCAATGAGTGTTCAAATGTCTCTTCCCAGATTTTCAAAAACGTATTTTTCCAACGTGCTTAAGCAAAAAAGTTTTAACTGTGTGGGATGAATCCACACATCACAAAGCTCTTTCACAGATACCTTCTTTCCCGTTTTTATCTGGGGATTTTTTTTTTCACTTAGGCATCAATGGACTTCCAAACTTAACTTTGCAGATTCTCCCAAAACGGTGCTTTCCACCAACGCTCGGCTTCACAAACAAACAAGAAAAAAAAAAAAAAAAAAAGCTTAACTCTCTGAGATGCCAATCCCACACATATAAATCCAGTTCCACAGATTGCTTTTCTCGTTTTTATCTGGGGATAACCAATTTTCCTTATGGGTCTCAAAGGGCAGCAAAATGTCCCTTCATAGTTTCTCCAAAAACAATGTTTCCAGCCTGCTGAATCAAAAGACACTTTTAGCTCTGTATGATGAATCCCCACATGGCTGGGCTTGGTGGTTCATGCCTATAATCCCAACACTTTGGGAGGACGAGATAGTTGGATCATCACAAGGTCAGGAGATCAAGACCATCTGGCTAACACAGCGAAACCCCATCTCTACCAAAAATACAAAAAAGAAATTAACCTGGCGTGGTGGTGGGTGCCTGCAGTCCCAGCTACCTGGGAGGCTGAGGCAGGAGAATGGCATGAATGCAGGAGGTGGAGCTTGCAGTGAGCTAAGATCGCACCACTGCACTCCAGCGTGGGTGACAGAGAGAGACTCCATCACAAAAAGAAAAAAAGATGAATCCACACATGAGAAAGGAATGTCACAGACAGTTTCTTTTAGTTTTCGTCTGGGGATATTTGGTTTTCCCCATAGGCCTTAATGGTTTCCAAATGCCCCTCTCAAATTCTCCAATTATAGTGCTTCCAACCTGCTGAATCAAAAGAAAGGTTTAACTCTGTGAGAAAAGTTTCACAGATAGCTTCTTTCTAGTTTATCCCTAGGGATATTCGTTTTTGCCCCTTATCATCAAAGAAATGCCAAATGACCCTTCACCGATTTTCCAAAAACTGTGTTTCCACATTGCTGAGTCAAAAGAAAGGTTTAACTCCGTTAGATAAATCCACCCATCACAAAAAAGTTTCACAGATTGCTTCCTTCTAGTTTATTTCTGGGAATAATCCCTTTTCAGCATAGGCCTCAATGGGGTCCCAAATGTCCCTTCTCATATTCTCCAAATGGGGTGTTACCAAACTGCTGAATGAAAAGAAGGGTTTAAATCTTTGAGATGAATCCACACATCACAAAGCAGTTTCACAAATAGCTTCTTTCTTGTTATTATCTGTGTATATTTGGTTTTGCTCCATACGCCTCAATGGGCTCCCAAATATCCCCTTGCGGATTCTCCAAAGAGAGTTTTTCCAATCTGCTGAATCAAAAGAAAGGTTTAACTCTGTTATATGAATCCACACATCACTAAGAAGTTTCACAGACAGCTTTTTTCTAATATTTATCTGGGGGTATTCATTTTTTTCTCATAGGCCTCAATGAGCTCCTAAATGTCCCTTAGCAGATCCTTCAAAAAGAATGTTTCCAACCTACAAAATCAAAAGAAATATTTAACTGTGTGAGATCAATCCACATATCACAAAGCTGTTTCGCAGATAGCTTCTTCCAAGTTTTCATCTTGGGACATTCTTTTTTTCCCCTAATGCCACAAAGGGCTCCAAAATGTCCCTTGACAGACTATCCAAAAACAGTGTTTCCAATCTACTGAATAAAAAGAAAGTTTTAACTCTGTGAGATGAATCCAGGCATCCCAATGCAGTTAACAGATGACAATTAACAGATAACAATTTAGTTTTATTATCCGTATTCTCTTTTTCCCTATGGTCCTCAATGGGCTTCCAACTGTCTCTTTGCAGAGTCTACAAAAAGAGAGTTTCCAACCTATGGAATCAAAATTAAGGTTTAGCACTGTAAGATGCATCAACACATCACATAGAAGTTTCTCAGATAATTTCTTTCAAATTTTATCTGGGGATATTCTATTTTTCCCCATAGGTCTCAAAGGGTTACCAAATGTCCCTTTGCAGATTCTCCAAACAAATATTTTCAACCTGCTGAATCAAAAGAAAAGTTTAAATCTGTGAGTTGAATCCACACATCATAAAGCACTTAACAGATACCTTCTTTCTAGTTTTATCTGGGGAAATTCAGTTTTCCTTCTAGGTCTCAATGAACTCCCGAATGTCCCTTCACAGATTCAACCAAAAGAGTGTTTCAAAGTTGCTGAATCAAAAAGCGTATAAGTATGCAGGATTAACTCTCACATCACAACACAGTTTAACAGGCAGCTTTTTTCCAGAATCTATCTGGGGTATTTGATTATTCCACATAGGCCTCAAAGGGCTCCTAAATGTCCTTCGCAGATTCCCCAAAAAGAATTTTTCAAATATGCTGAATCAAAAGAACGGCTTATCTCTGTGAGAAGAATCCACATATAAAAGCAATTTCACAGATAGCTTCTTTCTAATTTTCTCTTGGGATATTTGGTTTTCACGTTAAGTCTCAACAGACTCTCAAATTTCCATTCACAAATTCTCTAAAAAGAGTATTTCCAACGTGATGAATCAAAAGAAAGGCTAAACTCTGTGAGATGAATCTGCAGATCACAAAGCAGTTTCACAGATAGTGTCTTTCTGGTTTTATCTGAGGATATTTGCTTTTCCCTATAGGACTCAATGGGATTCCAAATATCCCTTCACAGATCCTAGTAAAAGAGTGTTTCAATCCTGCTAAATCAACAGAAAGATTTAACTGTGTGAGAAGGATCCACACTTATCAAAGCACTTTAGTAGATACTCTCTTTCTAGTTTTTATCTGGGGATATATGGTTTTTCTTGATAGGCCTCAATGGGCTCCCAAATATCCCTTCACAGATTCTACAAAAAGAGTTTTCCAACCTGCTGGATCCAAACAAAGGTTTAACTCTGTGATATGAATCCACCCATCACAAAGCAGCTTCACCCTCAGCTTCTTTATAGTTTTTTCTGGGGATATTTGTTTTTTTCCATATAACTCAAAGGCCTCCCAAATGTCCCTTCACAGATTGCACAAAAATGGTGATTCCAACCTACTGAATCAAAAGGAAAATTTAACTATGTGAGATGAATTCACACATCACAAAGCAGTTTCACAGGTAGCTTCTTTCTAGTTTTTATCTGAAGATATTCAGCTTTTCCCCATAGGCTTTAATTGGCACCCAAATGTTCCTTTGCACATTCTCCAAAACGAAGTTTTCCAACCTGCTGAATCAAAAAAAGTGGTTAAATCTGTGAGTTTAATCCACATTTCATAAAGCAGTTCAAAGATAGCTTCTTTCTTGTTGTTATCTGGGGATATTTGGTTTTTCCCTATAGGCCTCAAAGAGGTCCTAAATATTCCTTCACAGATTCTCCAAAGAGAATGTTCCCACCCTGTTAAATCTCAAGAAAGGTTTAATTCTGTGAGATGAATCCACACATCACAAAGCAGTTTCACAGATAGCTTATTTGTAGTATTATCTGTGGATATTTCATTTTTCCCCTTAGGCCTCTATGGCCTCCCAAATGTCCCTTCGCAGATTCCCCAAAAAGATTGTTTACAACATGCTGAATATAAATAAAGGTTTAAATCTGTGAGATGAAGCCACACATCACAAGGTAGCGTCACAGATAGCTTCTGTGTAGTTTTTATTGGGTGATATTCAATTTTTCCCCATATGCCTCAATGGGCTCTGAAATGTCCCTAAACAGATTCTACAAAAAGAGTTTTCCAACAATTGAATCAGAAGAAAATTTCAACTCTGTGAGAGGAACACATACCTCACAAAATAGTTTCACAGATAGCTTCTTTCTAGTTTTATATGGGGATATTCAGTTTTCCCCAATGGTCTACTTCGTTGCCCAAATGTCCTTTTGCTGATTCTCCAAAAAGTGTGTTTCCAAACTACTGAATCAAAAGAAAAGTTTAACTTTCTGAGATCAATGGAAACATCACAGTGCAGTTTCACAGATAGCTTCTTCCTAGTTTTCATCTGAGGATACTCAGTTTTTCCCCATATGCATCCCAAATGTCCCTATGCAGATTCTCCAAAAAGAGTGATTCCAACCTGATGAATCAAAAGAAAGGTTTAGCTGCTTGAGATGAATTGACACATCACAAAGTAGTTTCACAGATAGCTTCCTTCTAGTTTTATCAGAGAATATTTGGTTTTTCCCCATAGGCCTGAATGGGGTCCCAAATTTCCCTTTGCAGATTCTAGAAAAAGAGTGTTTCAACCCATTGGAATAAAAAATATGATTTAACTCTGTGAGAAGGATCCACACATCACAAAGCAGTTTCACTGATAGCTTCCAAAAAGTGTGTTTCCAGCCTACTGCATCAAGATAGGATGAATTCTGTGAGATGAATCCACAGATCATAAAGCAGTTTTACAGATAGCTTCTTTCTTATTTTATTGGAAGATATTTTTTTTTTCCTATAGGTCTCAATGGGCTCCCAAATACCCCTATGGAGATCTTAGAAAAAGAGTGTTTCAAGCTTGCTGAACCAACAGAAAGTTTTATCTCTGTGAGAAGGATCCCCATGTCACAAAGCAGTGTCACAGGTATTTTCTTTCAAGCATTAATCTGGGAATATTTGGTTTATCCTCATAGACTTCAGTGGGCTCCCAACAGTCCGTTCACTGATTCTACAAATGGAGTGATGCTAACCTGCTGAATGAAAAAGAAATTTTAACTATATGAGATAAATCCACTCATCACAAAGCAATTTCAGAGATAGCTTCTTTCTAGTTTTAATCTGAAGATATTCAGTTTTCCCCATAGGCCTCAATCAGCACCCAACTGTCCCTTGCACATTCTCCAAAGTGAAGTTTTCCAACTTGCTGAATATAAAGAAAGGATTAACTCTGTGAGTTGAATTCACATATCAAAAGCAGTTCAAAGATAACGTCTTTCTTGTTATCATCTGGGGATTCTTTTTCTTTTATGTTTTCCCTGTAGCGCACTCGAATGGAATCCAAAATGGTCACCTTCATAGATCCTTTCAAAGAGAGTGTTCCCCTGCTGATTCAAAGAAGGTTTAACCACTCTGAGATGAATCCACACATTTCACAAAAGCAGTTTCTAGTTATGTTTATGAGGATATTCTGTTCGCCAATGGGGGAGCTCTTTGGACATAACAGCATGTCTTCCTAGATTGTTCGAAACAAGAGTTCCAAGCTGCAGAATCAAAAGAAAAGTTTAATTCTGTAAGATCAATCCATACATTACAAAGCAGTTTCACAAGTAGATCTTTCTAGCTTCTATCTGGAGATATTTGTTTTTTTAACCACAGGCCTCAATGTATTCCCAAAAGTCCCTTTGGAGGCTCTACAAAAACAGTGTTTCCAAATTACCGTATTAGAAGAAAGGTTTAACTCTATGAGATGAAGATACACATCAGAAAGAAGTTTCACAGATTTATTCTTTATAGTTTTTATCTGGGGATACTCAGTTTGTCACCACAGGCCTCAGTATGCTATTAAATGTCCCTTCTCAGATTCTACAAAAGGACTGTTTGCAACCTACTGAATCAAAATAAAGGTTTAAGTCTGGGAGATGAATCCATACATCACAAAGCAGTTTCACAGATAGTTCCTCTCTGGTTTTTGTCTGGGGATATTAATTTTTTCACCATAGACCTCAACGAGCTCCCAAATGTCACTTCGCAGATTCTACAAAAATAGTGTTTCCAAACTGCTGAATCAAAAGAAAGGCTTAACTTTGTGAGTTGAATCCACACATCAAAAAGCAGTTTCACAAATAACTTTGTTCCAGTTTTCATCTGGGGATAGCCACTTTTTCACTATAGGCCTCAATGAGCTCCCAAATGTCGTTTCACAGACTCTACAAAAGCAATGTTTCCAAACTGCTGAATCAAAAGAAAATTTCAACTCTGACATAAATCTACACATTACAAAATAATGTCACAGATCGCTTCCTTCTAGTTTTTGTCTTGGGATATTCACATTTTCACCAGAGGCCTAAATGTGTTCCCAAATGTCCCTTCACAGATTCTACAAAAACAGTGACAGTGTTTACAACCTGCTGTATCAAAAGAAAGTTGTAACTCTGTGAGATGAATCAACATCTCAGAGAAGTTTCATGTGCAACTTCTTTCTAGTTTTTTTTCTGGGAATAATTCTCGACAGGTCTCAATGCACTCCCAAATGTTCCTTCACAGATTCTGTAAAAAAAATGGTGTCTCTAAACTGCTGAAATGAAAGAAAAGTATAAATGCTGTTAGATGAATCCACACATCACAAAGCAGTTTCAAATAATTTCTATTTCGCTTTCATCTGGGAATGTTCATTTTGCCACCATAGGCCTCAATGTGCTACCAAATGTCCCTTCGTAGATTCTGCAAAAAAAATTTTTTTCCCAACTGCCAGTTCAAAAAAAAAAAAAGGTTTAACTGTTTGAGAAGAATCAACACACCACAAAGTGGTTATACAGATACCTGCTTTCTGGTTTTCATCTGGGTGTATTTCCTTTCTCATTATAGGCGTCAATGTGTTCCAAAAATATCCCATTGTAGATTCAACAAAAACAGTATTTCCAAACTACTGAATCAAAAGAAAGGTTTAACTCTGTGAGATGAACCTACACATCACAGAGCAGTTTCACAAACAGCTTCTTTCTAGTTTTCATCTGGGGATAATTGCTTTTTTACTTTTGGCCTCAAAGCACTCCCAAATATTCCTTCACAGATTCTACAAAACAGTGTTTCAAAGCTGTTGTAAAAAGAAATGTTTAACTCTGTGAGATGAATCCACACATCACAAAGCAGTTTCACAGATAGCTTCTTTCTAGTTTTTATCTGGGGATATTTTGTTTGCCACCATAGGCATCAATGCGAGCCAAAATGTCCCTTTGCATATTCTACAAAAGGACTGTTTTCAACCTGCTGATTCAAAAGAAAGTTTTTACTCTGTGAAAAGAATCCAGACATCACAAAGAAGTTTCACAAATAACTACTTTCTAGTTTTATATGGGAATGTTTACTTTTCACCATAGGCATCAATGAGCTCCAAAATATCAGTTTGCTGATGATACAAAAACAGTCTTTCAAGACTGTTAAGTCAAAAGAAATGCTTAACTCTGCGAGATGAATCCACACTTCCCAAAGCACTTTCACAGATAACTTCTTTCTAGTTTTTATCTGGGGATATTTTCTTTTTCACCACAGGCCTCAATGCGCTCCTAAATGTCCCTTCACAGATTCTACATAAACAATATTTACAAACAGCTGAATCAAAAGAAATGTTTAAATCCCTGCAATGAATCTAAACACTACAAAGGAATTTCACAGACAGCTTCTTTCTAGTTTTTATCTGGGGACATTTTCTTTGTCACTGTAAGCCTAAAATGTTCCCCCAAATGTTTCTTCACAGATTCTACAAAATCGTTGTTTCCAACCTGATGAATCAAAAGAAAGTTTTAACTCTGTGAGATGGCTCCACACATGACAAAGTAGTTTCACTGAGAGCTTCTTTCTAGTTTTTATCTGCAGATATTAGGTTTGTCACCATAGGCATCAATGCACTACAAAATGTCCCTTCACAGATCAAACAAAATTACATTTGCAACCTCCTGAATCAAAAGAAAATGTTACCTGTGTGAGATGAATCCACATATTAAAAAGCAGTTTCACAAGTAACTTTTCTTTCCTTTTTATCTGGGAATATTCACTTTTTCACTATTGTCCTCAATGAGTTCCCAAGTGTCCTTTTGCAGACTCTAAAAAACAGAGTTTCCAAAATGCTGAATCAAAAGAAAGGTTCACTTCAACTCTGTGAGATGAATCCACAAATCACAAAGCAGTTTCACAGACAGCTTCCCTCCAGTTTTTATCTTGGGATATTTACATTTTCACCATAGGCCTCATTGCGCTCTGCAATGTCCTTTCACTGATTCTACAAAAAACAGTGTTTCCAAACTGATGAATAAAAGAAAGTTCTAACTTTGAAAGATGAATTTACACATCACAAATCAGTTTCACAGACAGGTTATTTCTAGTTTTATCTGGGGTGTTCACTTTTCACCATAGTCCTCAATGAGCTCCCAAATGTCCCTTCACAGATTCTACAAAAACAGTGTTTCTATGGTTAAGAGACTTTCTGGTGTGCCAGTTGAGATGGTCTCCCCTGTTTGAGACACCCATGGGAAGTCATTGGCTGCCTCTGAGGAGAAAAGTCTTCTTATTGCCATCATGTCTTTATGCCCCAAGAGCATAACAACTCAGCAGCATTCCACAGTTTGCTCAGGGAGATAACACTCCCCTGAAGCAGTGGAGTATAATCAAATATCTTGGCTCCTCCAGAAACTCACTCCAACCCGTTTCATTCCCCATTTACATACTATAGACACACGCCTTTGTTCAGGGAAATTCACAGAAACCACCACTGCTATACATCTTATTGAATGACTCACAAGTTCTCTTTCTCTTTCCTCATACCTTCCTCCCCCTCCCATCTCCCCTAACCAGGAAGAGCTCATACACCAATAAACTGGTTGGAAACCAAGAGTTCTGTGCCACGAGCAAGCCATCTATGTTCCGGTCCCCTGGACAAGTTTTTAAAATGCTTATTCTCTCTCTTTCTAACTCCTGTCTCTGACAGACTTGGGGTATTCCCTGGGTGTTGTGGGGCTATTTTCTCCAATATCTGGCACAAAACGTGATTGTCCCCATAATCTCTACAAATAATCTGGTGAAGAAACACCAGAACATGGAAAGTGGAAGATCACTGACGAAGGACTCCAGAGTTCGTTTTCACTTCAGGCTCTACAGGTAAGTAGGGGGCTAGGAGAATCCCAGGGTAACCTCGGAAATATATGGGTCAGGGTGAAAGTAATATTGCTAATTACTTATGCCTAGTGTGGCAGTTATTGCACCTTGGGGCAGGGGGGATAATTTTGAACACCCAAAATCTCGCATCTTTGTTCCATCTTGTAGAAAAGTATTCTCCTTGGTTCCCAGAATATGGAACCATGGATGTAAAAGTTAGGACAAGGTCAGATCAGACTTAAAATGAGCACAACAAGAGGGTCACAATATTCACTTCACTTGGTCTGTGTGAGCGACAATTCAAACAGCACTGGAGCCCTTCCTATCTGGAGAGGAAGAGGAGGAGTTTCAGTATGATGTAGAAAAGTTTAATAATCAGCTATCTGATTATCAGCAAAGTGAACCATCACAGCCTAGTTTTAAAAAGGGGAGAAACGGAAAGCTATATATGCTAACCTCCAAAAACTTTTGAAAGAAACAGTGTCACCTACTGCAGAAACAGTGCCACCCACTGTGCCTTTAGGGGAAGGTCCAGAATGGCCACCCCCACCTCAGCCTTATGAATTTTTGGAATGCGAGCCTGAGACGCGTCTTCCCACTCCCATTGTTGCATGCCCCATCATTAACTATGGTGAAGGGAAGCCTCAGGCTCACCCAACAGCCAATTGCAGTGAGAGAATGATCCAGGCTTTTCCCCCTGTTAATTATGGTAGAGGCATGCTGTGAGCCAACCCAAATACAAATTATGGTGCAGGAACAATCCACGGATCCGTTTGCCAGGCCCAAGAAATGGAGGATTTGGATGCTTGGTAGTTTCTGGTAATTATTTCACCAACTGAGGAGCCCAGAGAACGTGCTCAAGCATGTTGGGAGCCATTTTCTTTTAAAATGTTAAAAGACTTAAAGCAAGCAATTAGACAATATGGGCCAAGTTCTCCTTATGTTCATTCCTTATTACAATCTGTGGCTTATAACCAGTGCTTAATATTTATGGATTGGGAGTCATTAGCCCAATCCACCATCTTCCTCTCCACTTCTTCAATTTAAAACCTGGTGGACGGATGAAGCAACAAATCAGGTGCACAGAAATTCTCAAGCCCTACCTCCCATTAAGATCACATCTGGTCAATTGCTTGAAATTGGACAGACATGGGGTACTCTAAATCAACAGATGGTAATGGCTGTTGATCAATTCAGAACAATATGCATAAGAGCCTGAGAAAAAATTCACGACCCTGGCACTACTTACCCTTCTTTTAACTCAGTTTGACAGTGTCCACGTAAGCCCTATACAGATTTTTTGACCGTTTGCCAGATGCATCTCAAAAGTCTATTTCAGATTCTCATGCTAGGAAAGTGATTGTTCAGCTACTCACTTATGAAAATGCTAACACAGAATGTCAGGCAGCAATTAGACTTATTAAGGAAAAGACAGATCTAAATGAGGAAAAATCTTTAAGTGAATACATTAAAGCCTGCAATGGTATTGTGGGGGCACTTATATAAAGCCAGCCTCCTTGCTCAGGCAATGTCTGAACTAAGGGTAACAAAAAACACGAGTGTTCTCCGGATCTTGCTATAATTTTGGACAGATAGGCATACAAAAAGAGAATGTACAAAGATCCAAAAAAAGGCAAAGGTCAGGAGGGAAAACAGGGAACAAAGTACCTGTCCAAAATGTATCCAAACAAAAGAAACATTTTTCTCTGTGAAATGAACACACACATCCAAAACCAGTTTTAGAAATAGCTTCTTTCTTGTATTTATCTGGGGATATTCAGTTTTTCACCATTGGCCTCCATGCCCTCCCAAATGTCCCTTCTCAGATTCTACAAAAGGACTCCCCACAAATGGTTGAATCAAAGAAATGGTTTATCTCTGTGAGTAGAATACACATATCACAAAGCAGTTTCACAAATAAGTTCTTTCCAGTTTATATCTGGAGGTATTTGCTTTTTCAGCATAGGCCTTAATGGGCTCCCAAATTTCTTTTCACAGATTCTAAAAAACAGTGTTTCAAAACTGCTGAATCAAAACAAAGGTTTAACTCTGTGAGATGAATCCACACATCACAAAGAAGACTCACAGATAACTTCTTTCTAGTTTTCATATGGGGGTTTCTGTAAGTCACCATAGGCTTCAGTGCACTTCCAAATGTCCCTTTGCAGATTTTACAAGAGGCCAGTTTTCCACCTGCTGAATCAAAGGAAAGGTTTAAGTCTGTGAGATGAATCAATAGATCAAAAGGCACTTTCAAAGATAGCTTCTTTCCAGTTTTTATCTGGGGATATTTGTGGTTTTTTTTTTTTTTTTTTTTTTTTTGCCATATGGCCTCAATTGGGGCTTCCACAATGGCCCCTTCACACATTCTTTAAAATGATTGCTCTTTTCATAACCCTCAAATTTAAAGAAAGCGTTTATTTCTTCGTGGGAATGATACTCACATCGCTTAGGTTTACTTTCACATGAAAGCTTTTCTTTCTAGTTTAGCCAGGATGATATTCGGTTTTTTCCCCATTAGCCTCAAATAAGACTCCCAAGTATACCTCGCAGATTCTCAAAAAGAGTGTTTCCAACCAGGGCTGAATTAAAAGAAAGATTTAACTCCTGTGAGATAAATCCTCACACTTCACAAAATCTCATAGATACCTTTTTTCCTAGTTTTAATATGGGAATATTCTGTTTTACATCATAGGCCTCAAAGGGCTCCCAAATGTCCATTCTCAGATTCTCCAAAAAAAGTGTTTCCAAACTGATGAATGAAAAGAACAATTTACCCCTGTGGGATGAGTCGAAACATCACAAAGCAGTTTCAGAGGTAGATTCTTTCTATTTTTTATTTGGGAATATTCAATGTTTCCCATAAGTGTCAATGGAATCCGAAATGTCCCTTTGCAGATTGTCCAAAAAGAGGGTTTCCAACCTATTGAATCAAAAGGATTGTTTTTCTCTGTGACATGAGTTCACACATCACAATGTAGTTTCACAGATTGCTTCTTTCTAGTTTTTATCTGGTCATATTTGAAGTTTCCCTGTAGGCCTTAATGGGCTCCAAAATGTTTTTTCACAGGTTCTCCAAGAAGAGTGTTTACAACCTGCTGCATCAAAAGAAAGGTTTAACTCTGTGAGATGAATCCACAGATCACAAAGCAGTTTCACAGTTAGATTCTTTCTAGATTTTATTTGGGGTATTCAGTTTTCCAGTAGACCTCAATCAATAAACTCTGAAGTGTCCTTTTGCAGATTCTCCAAAAAAATTGTTTTCAACATGTTTAATCAAAAGAAAGGTTTACATCTCTGAAATTAACCAACATCAAAAAGCAGTTTCACAGACAGATTCTTCCTCGTTTCTATCTGGGGATATTCGATTTTTCTCCATAGGCACCAATAGGCTCCAAAATGTCCCTTCACAGATTGTATGAAAAGAGTGTTTCCAACCTGCTGAATCAAAGGAATTGTTTAACTCTGCAGATGAATCCACACATCACAAAGCAGTTTAACAGACAGCTTCTTTCTAATTTTTATCATGGCATATTAATATTTTTTTCCACAGACCTCAACAGGCTCTCAAATGTGACTTTCCAGATTCTCCAAAAGGAGTGTTTCCAATGTACTGAATCAAACAGCTTTAACTCTGTGAGATGAATCCACACAATAAAAGCCAGTTCCAAAGATAGCTTCATTCTTATTTTATCATGGCATATACATTTTTCCCCCATGGGCCTCAGTAGGCTCTCAAATGTGACTTCGCAGATTCTCCAAAAAGAGTGTTTCCAATGTGCTGAATCAAAGCAGTTTTAACTCTGTGAGATGAATCAACACAATAAAAACCAGTTGCAAAGATAGTTTCTTTCTAGTTTTGTCTGGAATTATATGGTTTTTCATCATAGACCTCAAAGAGCTCCCAAACGTTGCTTCACAGATTATCCAAAAATAGCGTTTCAAACCTGGTGAATCAAAAGAAAAGTTTAATTCTGTGAGATGAATCTACACATTACAAAGCAGTTTTACAGACTCCTTTTTTTCTAGTTTTTATTTAGGAATATTCAGTTTTTTCCCTTAGGCCTCAATGAACTCTAAAATATCCTTTCACAGATTCTCCAAAAAGTGTGTTTTCAAACTGCTATCAAAAGAACATTTAACTCTGTGTGACGAAGCCACACGTCACAAAGCTGATTCACAGATAGCTTCTTTCTAGTTTTTATCTGGGGATATTCAGTTTTTCCACTTAGGCCTCAATGTGCTCCCAAATGTCCCTTAGCAGATTCCCTATAAAGATTCTTTCCAGTGTGATGAATCAAAAGAAAGGTTTAACTCTGTGAGATGAATCCACACATAACCAAGCAGTATCACAGAAAAATTCTTTCTAGTTTGTATCTGGGTATATTCAATTTTTCCCACAGGCCTCAATTGTCTCCCAAATGTGCTTTTGAAAATTCTCCAAAGAAAGTTTCCAATCTGTTTCATCAAAAGAACTCTTTGACTTTGTGAGATTAATCCACACATCTCAGAGCAGTTTCACAGACACCTTCTTTGTACTTTTTATCTGGGTATATTCTGTTTTTTTCCACAGACCTTAACGGGCTCCCAAATGTTTCTTGGCAGATTCTCCAAAAAGAGGGTTTACAACCTACTGAGTTGAAAGCAAATATTAAATCTGAGAGATGAATCCACACATCGAAAAGCACTTTCACAGTTAGCTTCTTTCTAGTTTTTATCTGGGGATATTAATTTCTTTTCTCCATAGGCCTCAATGGACTCCAAAATGTCCCTTTGCATATTCTACAAAAAGAATGTTTCCAACTTACTGATGAAAAGAAAGGGTTAAATCTGTGAGATGAATCCACACATCAGAAAGCAATTGAACAGATAGCCTTTTCTAGTTTTATCTGGAAATATTCAGTTTTCCCCATAGGCCTCAAAGGGCTCCCAAGTTTCCTTTCAGAAATACTCTAAAAGGAGTGTTTCTAACCTTTTGAATATTTCTAGTTTTTTTCTGGGGTATTCAGTTTTTACCCATAGGCTTCAATGGCCTCCCAAATGTCCCTCACAGATGCGCAGAAAAGAGTATTTTTAACCTGCTGAATCAAAAGAAAGGTTTAAATCTGTTGGATGAATCCACACATCACAAAGGCATTTCACAGACACCTTCTTCCTAGTCTTTTTCTGGGGATATTCAGTTTTCCCTATAGGTCTTAATGGATTCCCAAATGTCCCTAGCTGTGCTAGCTGGTCCAGCTTGCATCTTAAAATGGTAGCTATTGAGTGAACAGGAATGCTTTTTTTTTTTT
>NW_016812864.1:21470-32464 GCF_001698545.2 Rhinopithecus bieti
AAGCCTCAGCAATGGAGGGCGCCCCTCCCCCAGCCTCGCTGCTGCCCTGCGGATATTTCGCGGCAGACTGTTGTGTTAGCAGTGAGGGAGGCTCCATGGGCGTGGGACCCTCCCGGCCAGGTGTGGGATACACTCTCCTGGTGTGCCTGTTTGGTTAAAGCGCAGTATTGCGGTGGGAGTTACCCGATTTTCCAGGTGTTGTGTGTCTCGGTTCCCCTGGCTAGGAAAACAGATTCCCTTCCCCCTTGCGCTTCCAGGTGAGGCAATGCCTCGCCCTGCTTCAGCTCTCGCTTGTCTGGCTGCAGCAGCTGATCAGCACCGATTGTCCGGCACTCCCTAGTGAGATGACCCCAGTACCTCAGTTGAAAATGCAGAAATCACCGGTCTTCTGTGTCGTTCGGGCTGGGAGTTGGAGACTGGAGCTGTTCCTATTCAGCCATCTTGCTCCTCTGCTTCTTTCTACTTTTTATCTGAACATATTTTCTTTTTTGCCATAGTCCTCAGTGGGTTCCCAAATATCCTTTTGCAGATTCTACAAAAAGTGTGATTCCAAACGGCTGAACCAAAAGAAAGTTTTAATTCTGCAAGATGAATGCACACCTCACAAAGCAGTTTCTCAGATAGGTACCTTCTAGCTTTTATCCTGGGATAGTCCCTTTTATGCCTTGAGCTCCCAAATGTCCATTTGCATATTGGATAAAAACTGTATTTCCAAACTGCTGAATCTGAAGAAAGTTTTAACTCTGTGAGATGAATGCTCACATCACAAAGAGTTTCTCAGAGAGCTTCCTTTTGGTTTTTATCTGAAGATACTTTCGTTTTCACCATAGGCCTCTATATACTCCTAAATATCCCTTTGAAGTTTCTACAAAAACAGTGGTTCCACACTGCTGAATGAAAATAAAGTTTTAACTCTCAACGGTTAATACACACATCACAAAGTGGTTTCTCAGTTAACTTCCTTCCAGTTTTTATCCTGGGATATGCATATTATTGCCATTGGCATCAATGATCCAAAAGTACATTTAGAGAATGGACAAAAACAGTGTTTCCAAATTTCTCAATCAAAATGAAGTCTTAACTCTATGAGAAGAATGCACACAACACAAAGTGGTTTCTCAGATAGCTTCCTTCTAGTTTTTATCCTGAGATATTTGCTTTTTTGCCATTGATGTCAAAGAGCTCTCAGGAGTCCATTCACAGAATGGGCAAAAGCAGTGTTTCTAAAGAAGTGAATCAAAATAAAGTTTTAACTCTGTGAGATGATACACATCACAAAGCAGTTTCTCAGAAAGCTTCTTTCTAGTTTTATCTGAAGATATTTTCTTTTCAAGATAGACCATATTGCATTCCAAAATATCCCTTCACAGATTCTGCAAACACATTGTTTCCAAACAGCTGAATGAAAAGAAAAGTTTAATTATGTGAGATGAATGCACACATCATGAAGCTGTTTCTCAGATAGCTTCTTTCTAGTTTTATTCTGGAATGTTTGCTTTTCAACATTGGCCACAATGAACTCCCAAGTGTCAATTCACAGAATGGACAAAAAGGGTGTTTCCAAACTGCTGAATGAAAAGAGAGGCTTAATTCTGCAAGGTGAATGTGTACATCACAAAGTGGTTCCTCAGATAGATTCCTTCTAGTTTTTATCCTGGGAAATTCACTTTTTTTGCCTATGGCTTCAATGAGGTCCCAAATGGGCATTTGCAGAATTGATGAAAACTCTGTTTCCAAGCTGCTGAATCAGAAGAAAAGTGTAACTCTGTGATATGAATGCTCATATCACAAAGCAGTTTCTCAGAAAGCTTTTTTCTGGTTGTATCTGAAGATATTTTCTTTTTCACTGTTGTCCTCAAAGTGCTCCCAAATATCCCTTCACAGATTTTACAAAACAGTGTTTCCAAACTGCTGCATCAAAAGAAAGGTTTAACTCTGTGAGATAAATGCTCACATCACAAGCAGTTTCTCAGATAGCTTCCTTCTAGTTTTAATCCTGGGATATTCACTTTATCACCATTGGCCTCAATGAGCTCCCAAATGTCCAGTTCACAAAATGGACAAAAACAGTGTTTCCAAACTGCTGAATTGAAAGAAACGTTTAACTCTGTGAGATGAAAGAATACATCACAAACCAGTTTCTCAGAAAGTTTGTTTCTAGTTTTCATCTGAAGATGTTTTGTTTTTCACCATAGGCCTCAATGTGCTCCCAAATATCCCTTTGTAGATTCTATATAAACAGTGTTTCCAAACTGCTGAATGGAAAGAAAGGTTTAACTCAGAGAGATGAATGCACACATCACATAGTGGTTTCTCAGATAGATTCTTTCTAGTTTTTATCCTGGGATTTTTTTTCACCATTAGCCTCAATGACCCCCGAAATGTCCATTTGCAAAAAGGATAAAATCTGTTTCCCAACTGCTGAATCAAAAGAAAGGTTTAACTCAGTGAAATGAATGCACACATCACAAAGAGGCTTCTCAGATAGCTTTCTTCTAGTTTTTATCCTTGGGTATTTTCTCTTTCACCATTGGCCTCAATGATCTCCCAAATGTCCATTCACAGAATGGACAAACACAGTGTTTCCAAACTACTCAATCAAATGAAAGGTTTAACTCTATGAGATGAATGCACACATCACAAATCAGTTTCTCAGAGGGCTTCCTTCTAGTTTTTATCCCAGGATATTCGCTTTTTTGCTTTTGGCCTCAATGAGCTCCTAATTGTCAATTCGCATAATGAAAAAAAAATGTATTTCCAACCTGCTGAATCAAAATAAAGGTATAACTCTGTGAGATGAACGCACACATCCCAAAACAGTTTCTCAGGAGGCTTCCTTCAAGTTTTTATCTGAAGATATTTTCTCTTTCAATGTGCACCTCAATTCACTCTGAAATATGTCTCTGCATATACTACAAAAACAGTGTTTCCAAACTGCGGAATGAAGACAAAAAATTAACTCTGTGAGATGAAGGGACACATCAGAAAGCAATTTCTCAGAAAACTTCCTTCTAGTTTTTATCTGAAGATATATGTATATTTTTTCACCATAGGCCTCAATGTGCTCCCAAATGGACATTTGCAGAATGGAGGAAAACAGTGTTTCCAAAATGCTGAATGAAAAGAAAGATTTAACTCTGTGAGATGAATGCACACACCACAAAGTGGTTTCTGAGATAACTTCTTTCTAGTTTTTTTCCTGGGATATTTGCTTTTTTGCCTTTGGCCCTAATGAGCTCTGAAACATCCATTCAGAGAAAAGACAAAAACAGTGTTTCAAGACTGGTGAATCAAAAGACAGCTTTGAATCTGTGAGAGGAATACACATATTACAAAGCTATTCCTCAGATAGCTTCCTTCTAGTTTTCATCATAGGATATTTGCTTTTTTGACATTGGTTTCAATGAGCTCCCAAATGTCCATTTGCAGCTGGACAAAAACAGTTCTTCCAAACTGCCGAATGAAAAGAAAGGTTTAACTCTGTGAGGTGAATGCACACATCACAGAGTGGTGTCTCATGTAGCTTCCCTGTAGATTTTATCGTAGGATACTCTCTTTTCTGTCATTGGTCTCAACGAGCTCCCAAGTGTCCATTTGCAGAAAGGACAAAAGCAGTGTTTCCCAACTCCTCAGTAAAAAGAAGTTTTAACTCTGTGAGATGAGTGAATACATCACAAAGTAGTTCCTCTGATAGCTTCCTTGTAATTTTAATCCTGGGAAATTTGTTTTTTCATCCTGAACTCAAGGAGCTCCCTAATGTCTACTCGTAGAATGGACAAAAATATGTTTCTAAACAACTGAATCAAAGGAAAGGTTTAACTCTCTGAGATGAAAGCATGCATCACAAAGTGGCTTCTCAGATAGCTTCCTTCTAGTTTTTATCCTGGGATATTCACTTTATTGCCATTGGCCTCATTGAGCTCCCAAATGTCCATTCACAGGATGGACATAAACAAAGTTTCCAAATTGCTGAATCAAAAGAATGTATTAACTCTGTGAGATGAATGCACCCATCACAAAGCAGTTTCTCAGAAAGCTTCTTTCTAGTTCTTATCTTAAGATATATTCTTTTTCACTGTAGGCCTCAATGCACTACCAAATGTCCATTCACAGAATGGACAAAAACAGTGATTCAAACTGCTGAATGAAAGAAAGGTTTAACTATGTGAGATGATTGCACACATCACAAAGAATTTCTCAGATAGATTCCTTCTAATTTTTCTCCTGGGATATTCCCTTTTCTACCTTTGGCCTCTATGAATTCCTAAATGTCCACTCACAGAATGGACAAAGCAGTCTTTCCAAACTGCTGAATCAAATTTGTGAGATTAATGTACACATCACAATTGGTTTCTCAGATAGATTCCTTGTAGTTTTTATCCAGAGATATTCATTTTCTTGGCCATTGGCCACAATGAGCTCAAATAGCCATTCACAGAATGAACAAACACAGTGCTTCCAAACAGCCAAATCAAAAGAAAGGTTTATTCCTGTGAGATGAATGCCCACATCACAAAGCACTTTCTCAGAAAGCTTCTTTCTAGTTTTTATCTGAAAATATTTTCCTTTTCTCCATAGGCCTCAATACGCTTCCAAATATCCCTTCGCTGAATCTACAAAAAGAGTGTTTCCAACCTTTTGCATAACAAGGAAGAATTAACTCTGCAAGGTGAATGCACACATCACAAAGTGGTTTCTCAGATAGCTTCCTTCCAGTTTTTACCTTGGGATATTCACTTTTTTGCCATTGGCCTCAGTGAGCTCTCAAATGTCCATTCGAAGAATAGACAAAAACAATATTTCCAAACAGATGAAAGAAAAGAAAGATTTAACTTTGTGAGATGAATGCCCACATCACAAAGCAGTTTCTCAGATAGTTTCCTCTTAGTTTTTATCCTGGGACATTCGATTTTTTGTTATTGGCCTCAATGAGCTCCCAAACGTCTATTCACAGAATGGAGAAAAATAGAGTTTTAAACTGCTGAATCAAAAGATAGGTTTAACTATGTGAGTTGAATGCACACATCACAAAGCAGTTTCTCAGAAAGCTTCTCTCAAATTTTTATCTGATGATATTTTCCTTTTCACCATAGAACTCAATGTGCTCCCAAATATCCCTTTGCTGGTTCTACAAAAACAGACTTTCCAAGATGCTGAATGAAAAAAAGGTTATCTCTTCAAAATCAATGCACACATCACAATGCAGGTTCTCAGATAGCTTCCTTCCAGTTTTTATCCTTGTATATTCACTTTTTTGTCATTGGCCTCCATGAGCTCCAAAATGTAGATTCGCATAATGGACAAAAGCAGTGTTTGCAAACTGGTGAAAGAAAAGAAAGATTTAACTCTATGACATGAATGCACACTTCAGAAAGTTGTTTCTCAGATAACTTCCTTCTAGTTTTAATCCCAGGATATTTGCTTTTTCACCATTGACCTCAATGAGCTCCCAAATGTCCATTCACAGAATGGACAAAAAGAGTGCTTTTGAACTGTTGAATGAAAGGAAAGGTTTAACTCCATGAGTTGAATTCACACATCACAAAGCAGTTTCTCAGAAAGCTTCTCTTAAATTTTTATCTGAAGGTATTTTCCTTTCACCATAAATCTCAAGGTGCTCCCAAATATCCCTTCACTGATTCTACAAAAACAGGGCTTTCAAACTGCTGAATTAAAAAAAAAGGTTTATGTATGCAAAATGAATGCACACATCACAATGCAGTTTCTCAGATAGCTTTTTTCTAGTTTCTATCCTGGTATATTCACTTTTTCACCATTGGCCTCAAAGAGCTCTGAAATGTCCATTTGAAGAATGGGCAAAAATAGTGTCTCCAAACTGCTGAATCAAAAGAAAGTTTTAAATTTGTGAGATGAATGAACATATCACAAAGCAGTTTCTCAGAAAGCTTCTTTCTAGTTCTTATCTGAAGACATTTTCTTTTTCAACACAGGCCTTCATGCACTCCCAAATATCCCTTCACAGATTCTACTAAACAGTGTTTCCAAAATGCTGAATGAAAAGAAATGGTTAGCTCTACGAGATGAATGCACACATCACAAAGCCGTTTATCAGGTAGCTTCCTTGTAGTTTTATCGTGGAATACTCACTTTTCACCATTGGCCTCAATCAGTTCCCAAATGTCCATTCGCAGAATGGACAAAACAGTGTTTCCCAACTATTCAGTAAAAGGAAGTTTTAACTCTGTGAGATGAGTGCACAAATCACAAGGCAGTTCCTCTCATAGCTTTCTTGTACTTTTATCCTGTGACACTCTCTTTTCATGATTGACCTCGGGAACCTCCCTAACATCTATTTGCAGAATGGATAAAAACTGTGTTTGTAAATGCTGAATCAATAGAAACGTTTAATTCTGAGTTTAAAGCAGACATCACAAAGCAGTTTCTCTGAAAGATTCCTTTGATTTCTATCTGAAGATATTTTCCTTGTCAACTTAGGCCTACATGCACTTGCAAATATCCCTTTGCAGATTCTAAAAAAAAGTTTCTAAACTGCTGGCTGAAAAGAAAGGTTTAACTGTGTGAGATGAATGCACACATCACAAAGCAGTTTATCAGATAGTTTCCTTCTAGTTCTTATCCTGGGATATTCTCTTTTTCACCATTGGCCTCAATGAGTTCCCAAATGTCCATTCACAGAATGGACAAAAACAGTCTTTCCTAACAGCTCAGTTAAAAGGATACTTTTAACTCTGTGAGATGAATGGACACATCAAAAAGAGGTTTCTAAGATGGCTTCCTTCTAGTTTTTATCCTGGGATATTCGTTTTCCCCATTGGCCTCAATGAGCTCCCAATGTCCATTCGCAGAATGGACAAAAATAGTGTTTCCAAACTGCTGAATCAATGAAAGGTTTAACAGTGTTGGATGAATGCACACATCACAAAGCAGTCTCTCAGAAACTTCTTTCTAGGTTTTATCTGAATATATTTTCCTTTTCACCTTAAGCATCAGTGTGCTCCCAAATAACCCTTGACAGATTCTCCAAACATAGCTTGTCCAAACGGTTGAATTAAAAGAATGGCTTAACTCTATGAGATGAATGCACACATAACAAAGCCGTTTCTCAGATAGCTTCCTTCTAGTTTTTATCCTGGGATATTTGCTTTTCGCCATTGGCCTCAGTTAGGTCCCAAATGTGCATTTGAAAATAGACAAAACAGTGCTTCCAAACTGGTGAAAGAAAAGAAAGATTTAACTATGTGAGATGAATGCACACATCACAAAGCAGTTTCTCAGAAAGCTTCTCTCTAGTTTTGATCTGAAGATTTTTTTTCAACATAGGTGTATATGTGTTCCCAAATATCCTTTCACAGATTCTACAATACAACATTTCCAAACTGCTGAATGAAAGAAAGGTTGAACTCTGAGATGAATGCATACATCACAAACCAGTTTCTCAGATAGCTTCCTTCTAGTTTTATCCTGGGATATTCACTTTTTCTCCTTTGGCCTCACTGAACTTCCAAATGTCCAAACACTGAATAAATAAAAACAGTGTTTTCAAACTGCTGAATCAAAAGAATGTTTTAACTCTATGAGATGAATGCACACATCACAAAGCAGTTCCTAAGAAAGGTTCTTTCTAGTTTTTAAACACAGATATTTTCTTTTTCCCATAGGCCTCAATGTGCTCACAAATACCCCTTTGTAAATTCTGCTAAACAGTGGATCTAAAGAGCTGAATGAAAGAAAGGTTTACCTCTGCAAGGTGAATGCACACATCACAGAGCAGTTTCTCAGATAGCTTCCTTCCAGTTTTGATTGTGGGATATTCTATTTTTTACCATTGACCTCAATGCACTCCCAAATGTCCATTTGCAGAATGGAAATGAACAGTGTTTCCAAATTGCTGAATCAAAAGAAACATATATCTTTGTCATATGAATGCACACATCACAAAGCATGTTCTCAGAAAGCTTGTTTGTAGTTTTTATCTGAAGATATTTTCTTTTTTTTAAACATTTTATTTAGCTTTATTTTGTATTTTTCATTTTATGCATATATAGTAGGTGCATATATTTATGAGATTCATGAGATATTTTGATATAGTCATACAATTCATAATAAGTACATCAAGGTTAATGGAATATCCATCATCTCAAACATTTACCATTTCCTCATGTTACAAATATTCTAATTATACTATTTTAGTTATTTTAAAATTTCCAATAAATTATGGTGAATTGTAATCACCTGTTGTGCTATCAAATGCTAGATTCCTTTATTCTGTGTAATTACATTTTTGTACCTATTAACTATCCTCACTTCTCCTCCCCACCCTGCCACGCCTAACCACCTTTCTCAACCTCTGGTATCCATAACTCTAGACTCTTTCTCAATTAGTTCAGTTGTTTTAATGTTTAGCACCCAGAAATAAGTGAGGACATGTGAAGTTTGTCTTTCTCTGTCTGGCTTATTCCACTTAACATAATGTCCTCTAGTACCTTCCATGTTATTGCAAAGGATAGGCTCTTATTCTTTATTTTGGCTAATACTCTATTGAGTATATGTATTGCATTTTCCTTATTCATTCATCTGTTTATGGACACATAGGTTGATTTTGAATCTTGGCTATTGTAAATAGTGCTGCAATAAACATGGGAGTGCAGATATCTCTTCAATATCCTGATTTCCTTTCTATCAAGTATTTACTGAGCAATGGGATTGCTGGATCATATGGTAGCTCTATTTTTAGTTTTTTGAGGAACTTCCATATTTTTCTCCATAATGGCAGTACTAGCTTTCATTCCTACCAACAGTGTACAAAGGTTTTTTTTTTTTCACATCCTTGCTGGCATTTGTTATTACCTCTCTTTTGAATAAAAGCTATTTTAATTGGAGTGAGATGCATGTATCTGATGATCAAAGAGGTTGAGCACCTTTTCATATATCCATTTGCCATTTGAATGTCTTCTTTAGAGAAATGTTTATNTGTTTCCCAACTACTCAGTAAAAAGGAAGCTTTAACTCTGTGAGATGAAAGCACATAACACAAAGCAGTTTCTCTGATAGCTCCCTTCTAGTTTTTATATGGGGAGATTTGCTCTTTCATCATAAGTCTCAATGAGCTCCCAAATATCCATTTGCAAAATGGATAAAAACAGTGTTTCTGAACTGCTGGATCAAACTAAAAGTTTACCACTGTGAGATGAATTCAGGCATCACAAAGCAGTTTCTAGAAAGCTTTTATTTTCCTTTTTATCTAAAGATATTTTCTTTTATCATCATAGGATCAATGCACTCCCAAACATCCCCCCACAGATTCTACAAAACGCCATTTCCAAACTGCCAAATGAAAAGAATGGTTTAATTCTGCTAGATGAATGCATGCATCACAAAGTGGTTTCTCAGCTAGCTTCCTTCTTGTTTTATGCTTCTCATTTTATCCTAGGATATTTGCTTTTTTGCCATTGGCCTCAATGAGCTCCCCAATGCCATTCACAGAATCGGAAAAAACAGTGTTTCCCAACTGCTCAGTAAAAAGGAAATTTTAACACTGTGAGGTGAATTTACACATCACAACGTGGTTTCTCAGATAGATTTCTTCTAGTTTTTATCCTGAGATATTATCTTTTACACCATTGGCCTAAATGAGTTCCCAAATACCTATTTGCAGAATGGACAAAACTGTGTTTCCAAACATCCGAATAAAAGAAATGTTTAACTCTCTGAGATGAATGCACACATTGAGAAGCAGATTCTCAGACCACTTCTTTCTGGTTTTATCTTGGGGTATTCACTTCTTCCACATTGGTCTCAACGACCTCCCAAATGTCCACTCACAGAATGGAGAAAAACAGTGTTTCCAAAAGGCTGAATAAAGTGAATGGTTTCATTCTGTGAGATGGATGCACACATCACAAAGTGGTTTCTCAGATAGCTTCCTTTATGTTTTTATCCTGGAATAATCACTTTTTTGCCATTGACCTCAATGACCTGCAAAATATACATTCACACAAAATACAAAAACAGTGTTTCCCAACTGATCAGTAAAAGGAAATTTTAACTCTGCAAGATGAATGCACACATCGCAAAGTGGTTTCTCAGATAGCTTCCTTCTAGTTTTTATTCTGGTATATTCACTTTTTCACCTTTGGCCTCAATGAGATCTCAAATGTCCATTTGCAGAATAAACAAATCTGTGATTCCAAACTGCTAAATCTAAGAAAGTTTTAACTCTCTGAGATGGATGCACACAGCCAGAAATGGTTTCTCAAATACCTTCCTTCTAGTTTTAATCCTAGGATATTCACTTTTTTGCCGTTGGGCCCAATGTGCTCCCAAATGTCCAGTCCCAGAATGTTGAAAAACAGTGTTTCCAAACTGCTGAATCAAAATAATGCTTTAACTCGATGAGATGAACACACACATCACAAAGCTGTTTCTAAGAAAACTTATTTTTAGTATTTATCTGAGGATATTTTCTTTTTCACCCTAGGCCTCATAGCATTCTCAAATATCCCTTCACATATTCTACAAAACCAGTGTTTGGAAACTGCTAAATGAAAAGAAACTTTTAACTTTTTGAGATGAATGCACACATCATGAAGTGGTTTCTCAGATCTCTTCCTTGTAGTTTTTTTCCTGGGATATTCACTTTTTTGCTTTTGTATGCAATGAGTTCCCAAAAGTCCATTCTGCGAATGGACAAGAACAGTGTTTCTAAACTGCTGAATCAAAATAAGGGTTTAACTCTGTGAGATTAATGTGCACATTACAAAAGAGTTTCTTAGAAAGCTTCTTTCTAGTTTTTATCTTGAGATATTTACTTTTTTTGCTGTTGGCCTCAATGCACTCCTAAATATCCCTTTGCAGATTCTACTAAAGCAGTATTGCCAAACTGGAATGAAAAGAAAGGTTGAATTCTGTGAAATTAATGCACACAACACGAAGCAGTTTATCAGATATCTTCCTTCTAGTTTTCTCCTGAGATATTCATTTTCATCTTTGGCCTCAATGTGTTTCAGAATGTC
>NW_016812865.1:0-6741 GCF_001698545.2 Rhinopithecus bieti
CAACAATAACAAAAAACCATGCTGGAAGTCACTCATAGGAAGTGGTCTAGAGAATCTAATAGCTATATTACCTTAGCATAGTTGCAAGAATGAGAAGCATTGAGTCAACAAATGTGAAAATCTACAGATAGAAGTGGCCGATTTCTACCATTGCTCACAGGATAAGAAGTTGTAAGCTGCTACTAGAAGCCACTGTTTATTCATTTATTCAATCAAATATTTAACTAGTGGTGACTACGAATAATATGGTTTTGTCCCTGCATCCCACCTGCTTCAAATCCAGCTGTGGCTAAAAGCGGCCCAGGTACAGCTTAGGCCACTGCTTCAGTGCATTTAAGCCATAAGCTTTTGTGGCTTCCATGTGGTGATAAGCCTGTGGATGCACAGAACGCAAGAGCTGAGGCTTGGGAGCCTCCACCTAGATTTCAGAGGATGTATGGAAAAGCCTGGATGCCGAGGCAGAAGCCTGCTGCAAAAGCAGAGTCCTTATAGAGAACCTCTGCTAGGGCAGTGCAGATGGAAAATGTGGGGTTGAAGCCCTCACACAGAGTCCTAACTGGGGCACTGCCTAGTGGAGCTGTGAGAAGAGGGCCACTGTTCTCCAGGCTGTGGAATGGCAGAATCATCATCAGCTTGCACCATGCACCAGGAGAAGCCACAAGCACTCAACACTAGCCCATGAGAGAAGCCATGGGGTTGATCCCTGCAAAGCCACAGGGGAGGAGATGCCCAAGGCCTTGGGAGCCCACCCCTTGCACCAGTATTCCCTGGATGTGAGACATTGAGTTAAAAGATAATATTTTGGAGCTTGAAGATTTAATGACTGCCCTTCTGGGTTCTGGACTTGTGTGGGGCCTGTAGCCCTTTTTTTCCTGGCTGATTTCTCCCTTTCGGAATGGGAGTATTTGCCCAATATCTATACCCTGACTGTATCTTGGAAGTAACTAACTCGTTTTTGATTTTACAGGCTTGTAGGGACTAGTCTTGTCTCAGATGAGACTTTGGACTTTTGAGTAATGCTGAAAATGAGTTAAGACTTTGGAGGACTGTTAGGAAAGCATGGTTGTATTTTGCAATGTGAGAAGAACATGAGATTTTGTAGGGGCTGAGGGAAGATTTATATGGTTCGGATCTGTGTCCCCAACAAAATCTTATGTCAAATTATAAGCATCAGTGTTGGAGGTGAGGCCTGCTGGATGGTGACTGGATCATTGTAGGGGCAGATTTCCCCACATGGTGCCATTCTAATGATAGTGACTGAGTTCTCATGAGATCTTGTTGTTTAAAAGTGTGTGACACCTTCCTGCCCCCTTTCCTCCTGCTCTAGTCATGTGAAGTGCTGATTTCCTCTTTAACTTCCACCATGATTGTAAGTTTCCTGAGGCCTCCCCAGAAGCTGAGCAGATGGCAGCAGAATGCTTCCTGTACAGCCTGTGGAACTGTGAGCCAATTAAACCTTTTTTCTTTATAAATTACCCAGTCTCAGGTATTTATAGAAGTGAGAATGAACTATCACTCTTCTAGGCTCTGGAGATCCAATGGTAATTCCCCTAACATTATGACACTTACAGTATTGTGAGAGAGACAGATATCTATCAAATAGTCACAAAAAAAGTGATAATATGTATGCATACTAACATGTACTAATTAGTACTAAAAATATCAATATGAAGAGAGTAATGAAGGAAAGGTACACAGGGCCATATGAGCTTAAAACAATGATATAAATCCCTTATATTTATTTCTTACAACAACACTACAAAATAAGCGCAATCATTATTCTTTCCACATAATAGCTGAAGAGCTTAAGGCTGTGAGATCATTAGCAACTTGCTGAAAGTTACAAAGCTAGGGAATGGCTGTGTCAGTGTTTTCATTTAGGCCTTTTATCTCTAGATTCTATTGCCTTAACCATAGTGATACCAGTGCATATCTACCTGGTCTGGAGATTCAGGAAGATGTTTCTGAAAAATAAACCTATTTAAGCTGAGATCTGAAGGATGGGTAAGAATTATGTAGAAGGAAGAGAAGAGAGTATGTGTGTAAATCCCCCTGGAATGGCTTGAGCCTGATGTGGTTGATGGATGAGAAAGCTGTGTATATCTGTTAATTTGATGAGATTTAGAGAAGAGTCTAAAGATGACTTGACCAGTCATAAAAAAATTAGAATTTGAAATTTCAAGGCCAGGAGCAGTGGCTCATGCCTGTAATCCCAGCACTTTGGGAGGCCGAGGCAGGCAGATCACAAGGTCAGGAGTTAGAGTTCGAGACTAACCTGACCAATATGGTGCAACCCCTCTCTACTCTACTAAAATACAAATCCACACAAACACAACACACCAACACACACACACACACACAACAATTAGCAGCTGTGGATGGTTTGCTCCTATATCTCAGTTAATTCAGGGAGCCTGAGGCAGGAGAATGCTTGAATCTGGGGAGGCTGAGGTTGCAGTGTGCTGAGATCATTACCCTTTGCAACTTCAGCCTGGGTGACAGAGCGAGGCTCCGTTCTCCAAAAGAAAAATAAAATAAAGTTTTATTAATTTATTATGTTCTAAATATTTTTAAAAGAACCTCTTCTACATTAAGAGTTAAACGCTCTCTCTCACGAGCCGCGCTGTCAATCCGGTTCGGTTCGCTGCTCCCCTCTCAGTGAGGATGAGGGAATGGGCCATCTTTCGCGTACCAGGACCCTGTTCAACTTAGGATACAGCACTTTTCACTGGATTGTTACGCCACTGCTGATTGCAGTATCAATGGAAATCTTTAGCAAATCTTTTTTCGAATCCAGTTGAAGAAAGTTTCTTTTCCCCAACACTTCAGGCTTCTTGTTCCCAAAGACTCTTCTTTTAGAACATGAAGCAGTTAATTACCCACTGCCAAACAGCAAGAAGGTAATACTTTTTTCAAATATCAAATCAGGTCCAATTTCATTTAGAATAATGATTTTTCTGCCTCTCTTCTGTAGGACACCTCGCAGTCATTAGCCATGTCAACTTTTAATCTTCTGTAGTCAGATCCTGGTCATTTTCCCACTTAGAGTTCTATTAAATAGATTCTTACGGCCTGGCTGAACCCACTGCAGTGGTTTGCAGTATCTGCCAGAAAGCATGCCAAGCCATCATTATGCAGCTGGCATTTATTAAAGGTTAGGATAATTACTAAGAACCTTAATCAGGAATTACGCTTACATTGACTGAAAAATTCACTCCTGGATTTCGTTTGACTCCAAAACTCAAATGCTCCCAGTATACTCAGGCTATGCCTGATGAAAAGGCACCTTGATTATGCATACTGAAATCAAACCATTTTAAACTCCATGGCCTTTGAGTCAGATCCAACGATCATGGAAGCTGTCAGTGCAGAAGAGCCTGTTATCTAGCTGCAATGCCAAGTATGCTCTAACTAAAAAGTTAGAGAGGGAACAATGTCCTCAGGAAAAGAGCTCCCTTATTCTACTGTGGCTTAGTTGAGCTCTTGCAATATAAATGTAAATATATCAATGAGGGACTAAAGGACAGAAAAAACATTATAGAAAATTTACATTTTCTAAGTGGAAATAATACGAGGTAAATTCAGGAGTAACTCAAAACGTATGGCAGAGATGAAAAAACATCCTCTAACAGAGAAAACAATATGCCAGATGTCAGACACATGGCTTCCAAAAAACCCAGTTTGCTACTGCTTGGTGTGACCTTAGAAAATCACTGTAGCCTCCAGGCCTCTTGCTCTGCAAGTCCCCTGGTTCAACATAAAAAGGGTACATGAGAAGTGACTGCAGCTGATTAGCACAATCTCAGTAGCAGAAGTAGGGACCCGGAACATAAAATAGAATAGAAGACCAGAGAGAGACCAGAACGAATGGTCCAGCCACTCTGCAGCTGACAAGGGCACTCGCCTGTGGAGGTGGTGAGGGCAAAACAGGTCTTACCAAGTTCTAGGAAAAAGAGAGGCAGGGAAGGCAGCACTGAAAGATCAGCTATGGTCTACTAACAAGTTTGGTGGCAGCCTGTCCTAAGGGATAGTAAACCTCAACAGGACACGCATAGTACAAGTTACTCATGAACTGCTTTCTCTTTCTTCATCCATGTTAAGCGCCTATTCAATAAAGTTTTCATTAAGACTTATTAAATAATATCTCTGCTCTTTAAGGTTACTCTTTACAAAAAAAAAAAAAAAAAAAAAAAGTGAATTTGAACAGGATGATCCCAGAAGAAAATGATAAAACTCACATCATTAACTTTCTTTTAAACCGAAGTCTTTGATCTAAACATGGACCCATTCTAGACTGGATTACCCCAACTTCCCTCTTACAAAGCTCCATCAATTTCATTCTAAGCTGCCTCAGAGAAATTTTCCAGACATAAACTTCTAGAATCAAACAACAAATGAGACTTGTTGGTAGATAGAGAGATTTGAAATGCTGCTGAATATTTCTAAAGAAATGCAGTGGTTTGGGTTTAGCACACCAGCAACTCACTAAAGACCATAAAAACCTCTCCCCAGGAGAGGTCTTGCTGGAACTATTTTAATAAGGGGCTTAGGATAATTTATAATTAGCCTAGTAGTCAATGTTTGCTGAAGGGCTTGAAAATTATTTTCTTAAACATTTTGAGCACAATTTCTGAAAATTGCTCTGTCCTATGATCTTCCATCAACTTAATTTTTTTCATGCAGCCAACATAAATCAGTTGTGATCACTTTGATGTACTAAGGCAGATGGAAGAGGTGAAAACCAGTGTTTTTGGAACTGTCAGAGAAGGCTTACCAGAGGACACCTAAGTTAGACATTAAAGGGTAGAGAAGAGTCAAATTAAATTAGAGAAAAAGAATAATTATTACCAGGAGGCAGGACCCACATTGATAACATTGGCCAGAGGAGTGCTGTTCTGCCTGCTTTTCACAAAGTCCAGTGCAGAGACAATAAAAGATCTCAGGTCAACAGTTTTCCATAGTTAAAATGAAAATATCTGCATTGAGTACCAGGATTGTAAAATGTCTATTCCTACAGAATATTCAATAGAAAAATTAAATAAATGAAAACAAGTGACATTGTTTTTAACCACAATGATATCATCATCCCAATAGGCATATTTTGCATACTTGAAAATTTTTTATATTTTATCCTTATGTTATCTTGGGTCCATTGAGAAGCAGATACTAAAATGGGATAAGACATGCAAGAAATGTATCAGGGCAAATGTCTGAGAGAGAAGAGAAAAGGCGCTAAGAGGGGGAGAGGGGAGCTGGCAGGCTGTGATATAAACCTGACTCTGACTGAAGGGGAGAGAGAAGGGAAAGAAGGTTGGGTGGAAGTTTCACAGGCTGGCTGAAATTCTAAGGAAAGGTTGGCAAGGCCATCAAAGATTCCTCTAGGTAAGGTCAGCCTTCAGCGAAGTCCCATATCTCCTTGGCATGGGCCTGATTTAGTATTCCCTCTGCCCAATCCCTGTCTGGGGGAAGCACACAGAAAGCATGGCCTCTGTGCAAACACAGTATCGGGCTTCAGGGAACAGCAGCTAAGGCCGTTGTTCAGTCACACTCCCAGCATTTAAAAACTTAAGAGGCACATTCTCGTGCTCACCAAATCTTGAAACTAGACTTTGGACCATACCACAAATCTTGGGTCACATGTGACTTACCCTGAATTCTAATAATTTTGACCCAAAGGGCACATAACACTGGTAAGGTGCTTTGCATACTTATAACCTCACCACAAAGACGATATTGCCATGCTTATTTTATAGATGAGCAAATCTTGTTGACATGCCTAGTAGGATAAGAACAGAGAACACCAACACAGGTCTTTTGACTCCATACCGCATGGCACATTAAGGTGAGCAGTATACCACACACTTTCAGGGATAATGAGGAGTACTCTGAATAGTGCATGATTAAAGTAACAATATAAATTATCTACAAAATTAGGATGCTTATGAAAGAGAAAGGAGCAGTTTTAATAATTGCATCAGGGCAATAATGCTTTCTTCACTGACATTTTTCTCACTTCAGTCTATAATCCCACAACTTCCTTTGTGGACAGGTATTTAATATCAGTCCTATCCAAATTGCACACAGGCTTAGGTCATCCCTACCAGGAGAACCATCCTGAGGCTCAGGGAAGAATTATCTACATTTTCCTTCTCACTCTTGCTTCTTTTCCCAGGAAACAATTCAAGAGACTCTGGGCCAATCCTCCAGGCCCATCAAAGCAACTGGAATCCCTGACTCTGTACTTAGAATATTTGTTCTAGATTATAATTACAGATTAAATTTCACATTTATTTAGCATCTTTGCCACTAACCCTACATTTCATTTGCAAATAGATATTTGCCTACAGTATCTTATTTATTTAATTGATTGCCTGTCTCAGTTTTCAGAGTAATTTTTTATCCCAAGTGGCATAACAGCATGCTCTGTTCCTATGCTCTACTCTGGAAGACAGTGATGGCCATTTGGAATAATTCAATGTCTCATTAAAGTAAAGAGACTGAAACTTAGCTCCAAAACCCTCAGCCAAGGTGCATGTTCTTGACAGCTTTGCAGATTTCACTTTTCCGGATGAACTTGCACACAGGAAGAATGCTAGCTCAAGTCTAAGTTAATCAAATATTCAGAGAAAACATGGACTTCACAATTCTGTCTCCCAATCTGCTTAGCATCTTTCCTTTTCTCATACATTATGATTTTATCTCTTGCTGTTAATGAATTCACAAAACCTAGGAGTTTCTGCC
>NW_016812866.1:0-2260 GCF_001698545.2 Rhinopithecus bieti
TATATATTTCTATTTATTTATTTATTTATTTATTTATTTATTTATTTATTTATTTCTGAGACAGAGTCTCACTTTGTTGCCTGGGCTGGAGTGTAGTGGTGAGATGATGATGCACCTCAACCTCCAGGGCCCAAGTGATACTCCTGCCTCAGTCTCCCAAGTAGCTGAGATTACAGGTGTGAGCAACCATGCATGGCCCATATTCATGTATATGCATATGTTTCTCTACTCTGGCAGCTGAGAAGACTTAGAAGCAATGACACTCAGTAGCAATTAACACACGTATCACCCCAGTCTTGGTTTCTGGATAAATGATTGGACCCCCTAGGACTGAGGGAGGAAATGTACAAGATAAGGTGGAACATCTGGTAGCTCAAGAAAAAAAAAAAAAGCAAGAAAGTACTGGAAAACACACGCACACACACACACACACAGAATTATGGAAGTATGTAAGTAAAAAAGATAAGGGACTAACTGAAAAAGCTGTCAGTAGCCAAAGCTAGAACAATTTGAGCAACAAAATAAATAAGCCAGTATTGGGTCACTATCCAAAATATGCAATAAATATCTGTAATTCCATACAGATAAAAATAAGTGTTCAAATAAATACATGAATGGATGAGAATAGAATAGGCAAATATGTAGACAGGAGCATTTCAAATAATTTATGTAGATTCTCCACCCTTAAAGATGTGGAGAAAAACTTCCCACTTTTTAAGTGTGGGCTGTATTTAGTGACTTTCTTTCAAACAGTTCAGTAGGGATAGGGAAAGGATAAAAGTAACTTTACAGTGAAGAAACCTGACAAACCTTATCTCTAGCCAGGTGACCAAGGTCAACATAAACAGTAATATGGCATATTGATAGGATGTACCCTTGACAGGATACGATGAAAATTAAATTTTACCTCCGTGGTCTTCCTCCTAAAAGCACGTTAACCCAATCTAATTATGATGAGAATATCACAGAAATATCAACGGAAGAACAATCTGCAAAATATCTGAGCTGCACTCCTGAAAGCCACTGTGATCTTTAAACACAGGGAAAGCTTGGTTGTGAGAAAGGGTCACAACCAAGAAAAGTCTAAGGAGACACAATGACTAAACATAATGTGGATCCTGGATGCGATCATGGAAGAGAAAATGACAGGGAAAAGTGGTGAAAAGCTGCACACAGTACGGATATGGTTACTAATAATGTATCAATACTGGCCTGTTAACTGTCACCAGTGCCCCATACTAACAAAATACCAGTAATACTTAAAACTGAATAAGAGCCATAGCAACTCTCTGTATTATCTATCCAATAATTCTGGACATCAAAAACTGTTCTAAAAACATTTATTTTAAAATTGAAAGTGTGAACCCTAAATATCTGAGATGGCTTCGGTTAATTTAGAAAGTTTATTTTGCCAAGGTTGAGGATGTACGCCTGTGACAGCCTCAGGAAGTCCTGGTGACATGTGCCCGAGGTGGTCGGGGAACAGCTTGGTTTTCTACATTTTAGGGAGACATGACACATCAATCAATATATGTAAAAGTACATTGGTTCCATCCAGAAAAGTGGAGACAGCTCCAGCTTGAAGCAGGGAGGGGCTTCCAGGTCTCAGGTAGGTAAGAGATAAAAAGGTTGTATTCTTTTGAGTTTCTGATAAGGTGTTCCAAAGGAGGCCATCAGATAATGCTTCTATTTCAGTGAGCAGCGGGATGGTTTTGAACAGAGTGGGAGGCAGGTTTGCCTTGAGCCATTTCCAGTTTGAGTTTTCCCTTTAGATTAGTAATTTGGGGGCCCCCAAATTTTCCTTTTACAAAAGAAAGCAAAACCAAATTTCAAAATAATTTTCTTTTTTTCTTTCTTTCTTTTTTTAAGACGTGTTTTCTATTGCCCAGGCTGGAGTGCAGTGACACAAACATGGCACACTGCAGCCTCAGATGTCCTGGACTCAAGCCCTTCTCCCCTCTCAGCCTCAGGAGTAGCTGGAACTACAGGCACGTGCCACCATGCCTCAATAACTTTTTCTTTTTTTTTCTTTAACTCCTTGTAGAGACAGGGTCTCTCTCAGTTGCCCAGACTGGTCTTCAACTCCTGGGCTTAAGCCATACTCCCACCTCTGCCTCCCAAGGTGCTGGGATCACAGGCGTGAGCCACCATGCCCAGCCTCAAAAGTGCTTTTCATTTTAAAATAACCACAGTGCGTGATGTTCCCCTTCCCGAGTCCAAGTGATCTCATTGTTCAGTTCCCACCTATGGGGAGGGGGGA
>NW_016812867.1:0-2100 GCF_001698545.2 Rhinopithecus bieti
AACAAAAAAAAAAAAAAAATACTCAGGAACATACCTAACCGAGGAGTCAAAAGATCACTACAAGGAAAACTACAAAACACTGCTGAAAGAAATCATAGATGACATGAACAAATGGAAACACATCCCATACTCATGGATGGGTAGAATCAATATTGTGAAAATGATCATACTGCCAAAAGCAATCTACAAATTTAATGCAGTTCCCATCAAAATACCACCATCATTCTTCACCGAATTAGAAAAAGCAATTTTAAAATTCACATGAAACCAAAAAGGAGCCCACATAGCCAAAGCAAGAGTAAGCAAAAAGAACAAATCTAGACCGGGCACAGTGGCTCACACCTGTAATCCCAGTAATTTGGGAGGCCGAGGCGGGTGGATCACGAGGTCAGGAGATTGAAACCATCCCGGCTAACATGGTGAAACCCCATCTCTACTAAAAATACAAAAAATTAGCTGGGCATGGTGGCAGGTGCCTGTATCCCAGCTACTCGGGAGGCTGAGGCAGGAGAATGGCATGAACCCAGGAGGCGGAGCTTGCAGTGAGCCGAGATCATGCCACTGCACTCCAGCCTGGGCTACAGAGCGAGACTCCGTCTCAAAAAAAAAAAAAGAACAAATCTAGAGGCATCACACTACCTCATTTCAAACTATATTATAAGGCCACAGTCCCCCAAACAGCATAGTACTGGTATAAAAATAGACACATAGACAAATGGAACAGAATAGAGAACCCAGAAATATAAAAATACTCACAGTCAACTGATATTCAACAAAGCAAACAAAAACATAAAGCGAGGAAAGGACACCCTTTTCAACAAATGGTGCTAGGATAATTGGCTAGCCACATGTAGGAAAATGAAACTGGATCCTCATATCTCACCTTATACAAAAATCAACTCGAGATGCATTAAGGACTTAAACCTAAGATCTGAAACTATAAAATTATAGAAGATAACATTGGAAAACCCTTCTAGACATTGGTTTAGGCAAGGATTTCATGACCAAGCCCCCAAAAGCTAATGCAATAAAAACAAACATAAATAGCTGGGACCTAATGAAACTTAAGAGCTTTTGCACAGCAAAAGGAACAGTCAGCAGAGTAAACAGACAACCCACAGAGGGGGAGAAAATCTTCACAATCTGCACATCTGACAAAGGACTAATATCCAGAATCTACAATGAACTCAAACAAATCATCAAGAAAAAGCAAACAATCCTATCAAAAAGTAGGCTAAGGACATGCATAGACAGTTCTCAAAAGAAGACATCAAAATGGCCAAGAAACATGAAAAATGCTCAACATCACTAATGATCAAGAAAACGCGGCCGGGCGCGGTGGCTCAAGGCCGGGCGCGGTGGCTCAAGCCTGTAATCCCAGCACTTTGGGAGGCCGAGACGGGCGGATCACGAGGTCAGGAGATCGAGACCATCCTGGCTAACACGGTGAAACCCCGTCTCTACTAAAAATAAAAAAAAAACTAGCCGGGCGAGGTGGCGGGCGCCTGTAGTCCCAGCTACTCCGGAGGCTGAGGCAGGAGAATGGCCTAAACTCGCGGGCAGAGCTTGCAGTGAGCTGAGATCCGGCCACTGCACTCCAGCCCAGGCGACAGAGCAAGACTCCGTCTCAAAAAAAAAAAAAAAAAAAGAAAACGCAAATCAAAACCACAATGCAATACCACCTTGCTCCTGCAAGAATGGCCATAAGCAAAAAAATCAGAAAACAGTAGATGCTGGCATGGATGCAGCAATCAGGGAACACTTCTACACTGCTGGTGGGAATGTAAACTAGTACAACCACCATGGAAAACAGTGTGGAGTTTCCTTAAAGAACTAAAAGTAGAACTACCATTTGATCCAGCAATCCCAGTACTGGGTATCTACCCAGAGGAAAAGAAATCATTATTCGAACAAGATACTTGCACATTCATGTTTATAGCAGCACAATTCAAGTTGCAAAATCATGGAACCAACCCAAAAGCCCATCAACCAATGAGTGGATAAAGAAACTGTGATATATATATATATATATATATATAGTATTCATATATGTGTGTGTGTGTGTATATATATATATATATATGAATGATGGAATACTAC
>NW_016812868.1:0-2910 GCF_001698545.2 Rhinopithecus bieti
TAATCCCAGCACTTTGGGAGGCTGAGGCAGGAGGATCACGAGGTCAGGAGATCAAGACCATCCTGGCTAACATGGTGAAACCCCATCGCTACTAAAACTACAAAAAAAGGCCAGGCGCAGTGGCTCAAGCCTGTAATCCCAGCACTTTGGGAGGCCGAGACAGGCAGATCACGAGGTCAGGAGATCGAGACCATCCTGGCTAACACGGTGAAACCCCGTCTCTACTAAAAAATACAAAAAACTAGCCAGGTGAGGTGGCGGGCGCCTGTAGTCCCAGCTACTCGGGAGGCTGAGGCAGGAGAATGGCGTAAACCCGGGAGGCGGAGCTTGCAGTGAGCTGAGATCCGGCCACTGCATTACAGCCTGGGCGACAGAGCGAGACTCCATCTCAAAAAAAAATTAGGTGTGGTGGCAGTCTCCTGTAGTCCCAGCTACTCGGGAGCCTGAGGCAGGAGAATGGCATGAACCCAGGAGGCGGAGCTTGCAGTGAGCTGAGATCTCACCACTGCACTCCAGCCTGGGCGACAGAGCGAGACTCTGTCTGAAACCAAAAAAAAGTATACTTTAGGCAGAGCACGGTGGCTCACGCCTGTAATCCCACTTTGGGAGGCCAAGGCGGGTAGATCACGAGGTCAGGAGTTCAAGACCAGTCTGGCCAAGATGTTGAAACCCCCTTTCTACTAAAAATACAAAAATTAGCTAGGCGTGGTGGTGGGCGCCTGAAATCCCAGCTGCTCGGGAGGCTGAGGCAGAGAATTGCTTGAACCTAGGAGGTGGAGGTTGCAGTGGGCTGAGATTGTACCACTGTACTCCAGCCTGGGCAACAGAGCGAGACTCTGTCTCAAAAAAAAATTTTTTTTTGGAGTAAAAAAGACTAATTCAGAATTTAAAATTTGATTTTAGGAAGTATGTCAATATCAGAGGTTTAAAACACTTGATATCAAAATAAGATCACAAAGTAAGTTATTCATTTAATCAAATTAATAATTCAAAGGTTTCAAAAGCAAAACCTTTATATTTTGATAGAAGACTCTGGTTTTGGGGGTTGGGGTTTTTGGGGGTTTTTTTTTGAGACCGAGTCTCACTCCATTGCTCAGGCAGTGGTGCAGTCAGGCCTCACTGCAGCCTTAACCACCAGGCTCAGGTGATCTTTGCACCTCAGCCTCCTTGGTAGCTGGGACCACAGGCGTGCACCACCACGCCCTGCCTGAGACTCAGTTTTCTCAGCAGTCAGAAGACATAATGAAAACGGCATGAGGCCAACAGAATATCTTTTTTTTTTTCCAACTTAAAGGATAATTGATAAAATATTTTGTTATACTACATGAAATCTTACTGAAAAGAGAAAACCAGTTACATCAGGGTATTACTATTAATTGTAGTGAAATCTTTTAAACAGACCCATCCAGTCTCAGTCAGCTTTGACCACACAAGATTTCCATAAATCTTTTATAACCTCTTAGAATTGTCTCATTCACTTCCTTTTCCCAACTTTCTGTATTCATTTTTTCTTCGCCATCTTTTTTCAACTTACTATCACTTTTAAATAACCTCTGACGTAGCCAAAATCACTTTTTCCTTTGACAAAACCACATCCTTGTGTTTTTCTTACCAAAGCACATCTTAGTTTTCCGACGTGTTCTATATATAGAACTGTTTTCCTGCTTATCTCTACTTTGAGTTACCATATGTTAGAATTTTAACTTTTAGTAACCTATAGTGAAAACCTAAGAAATAAGCAATTATTAATCTTGTTTATCTGAAATAAGAAGCCAGGCACAGCGTTCATACCTTGTAATCCCAGCTATTTGGGAGGCTGAGGTGGAGGATCACTTGAGCCCGGGAGTTTGAGGTGTGAGCTGCGATTGTGCCATTGCACTCCAGCCTGGGAGATAGAGTGAGACCCTGTCTAAAAACAAAACAGAGGATAGAGAAAGAATTTAAACTTTCCAGTCCATGAAGCTTTACGTTATTCTTGGCAGCAATCATGTCAGCAAAAAGAAAAGCGGGCTGAGAAAGTGCATATAGTTATCAAGGGTTACAGAAGAGAGGAATTCCGTCAACTGAAGCTTTTTATTATTATTATTATTTTAACTTTTTGAGATGGAGTTTTGCTCTTGTCACCCAGACTGGAGTGCAGTGGTGCAATCTTGGCTCACTGCAACCTCTGCCTCCCAAATTCAAGCGATTTTTCTGTCTCGACCTCCTGAGTAGCCTCGATTACAGGCACCCACCACCACGCCCAGCTAATTTTTTTGTATTTTTAGTAGAGACAGCGTTTCATCATGTTGGCCAGGCTGACCTCGAACTCCTGACCTCAGGTAATCCACCTACCTCAGCCTCCCAAAGTGCTGGGATTACAGGCGTGAGCCACCTCGCCTGGCCCTGTCTCTTTTTAAAATAAAAAATAATACATATATATGTGTGTGTAGATATATATAGATATATATAGAAGGTGCTTGCCTGGGCAACACAGCAAGACGTCATCTCTACAAAAAGTAGAATCAGCTGGGCATGGTGGCACACTAGTAGTTCCAGCTACTCGGGAAGCTGAGGTGGGGGAGGGTCACTTGAGCCCAGGAGGTCCAGGTTGCAGTGAGCTGTGATTGCACCACTGCACTCCAGCCTGGGCAACAGAGTAAGACGCTGTCTCAAAAAAAAAAAAGTATCACATCCAGAGAGGCAGTGAAATGTGAGAGCAGGCACATCCTACCCCCTCCCCCACCTCGAACTAAGTAATCCGCCTGCTGTATAGACTCTAGATAGAGTGTGGCCAAAGTAGCTGTAAATTAACCTCTTAATGTTGTCATATACTAGATAACTCACATCCTACAGTTTAATAGTTTATAGGCAATCACTATCAATATAATTTCTATAAACCAATGAGAATTCTTGACAATTTTTTTTTTT
>NW_016812869.1:0-3845 GCF_001698545.2 Rhinopithecus bieti
GTATATATATATATATATATATATTACAAAATGCTTAAATCTATCTAGTTAACAAATGCATTACTTCAAATTGTTATTTTTATGTTGAGTATGGCATGATCTCCACTCTCTTTGGGCTTTCAAAATACAATGTATCATATCATTGTCAGCTGTAGTCACCATGCTGTACAATAGATCTCTTGGACTTATTTTTTCTATCTAATTGCAATTATTATCCTTTGACCAATCACTCCTCTATGCCCTCCTCCTCCCTAATCACCTCATTTCTGGTAATAGCCTTCTCATCTCTACAAGATCAGCTTTTTTAGATTCCATATATAAATGAGAACATGCAATGTTTGTCTTCCCGTGTTTGACTTATTTCACTTAGCATAATGCCTTCCAGGCTCACACATGTTGTCACAAGTGAGAGGATTCCATTATTTTTGTGGCTGGGTAGTATTTCATTAAATGGACAGACCACATTTTATTTTCATTAATCTGTGGATGAACACATAGGTTAATTTCATAGGTTGGCTATTGTGAATAGTGATGCAAAAAACATGAGAGAGCAGCTATCTCTTCAACATACTGATTTTCTTTCCTTTGGATATATACCCAGTAGTGGGACTGCTAGATCATATGGCAGTTCTATTTAATGTTTTAAGGAATTTCTGTCCTGTTTTCCACAATGGCTTTTCTAATTTACCTTCCCACTAACAGTGTGTAAGGGTTCCCTTTCTCCACATCTTCACCAATATTTGCTATTTTTTGTGTTTTTTGTTGTTGCTGTTTTGTTTTCCTTTTTGTATTTATAATAGTCATTCTCAAAGGAGTAAGGTGACATCTCATCATGGTTTTGATTTTCATTTCCCTGATGATTACTGATATGAAGCATTTCTTTCTTATACCTGTTGGTCATTTTTATGTCTTCTTTTGAGAATGTCTACTCAGATATTTTGCCTGTTTTTATTAAGTTATTTGTTTTCTTGCTGTTGAATTGTTAGAGTTCCTTATATATTTTAAACGTTAATCTTTATCAGATATATATTTCACAAATATTTTCTTCCATTTAGCTCTTCACTCTGTTAAGTGAAGATTGTCTTTTCACTCTGTTGATTGTTTTCTTTGCTGTGTGGAAGCTTTTTAGTTTAGTAATACCATTTGTCTATTTTTACTTTTGTTGTCTATGCTTTTGAGGTCACATCTAAATAATCATTGCCCAGATCAATGCTGTGGTATGTTTCTCTTATGTTTCCTCTAGTAGTTTCAGAGTTTGGATTCTCATATTTAAGTCTATAGTTTATTTTGAGCTGAATTTTGAACATGGTGAGAGGTAAGGGTCTAATTTGATTCTTCTGAATATGGATATTCAGTTTTTCCAATACTATTTATTGAAAATTCTACCTTTTCCTCATTGTGCATTATTGGCATCTTTGTTGAAAATCGGTTGACCTTAAATGCATAGATTTATTTCTGAGCTCCCTATTCTGCTCCAGTGGTCTATATACCTGTTTTTATGCCAGTACCTTACTGTTTTGATTATTATAGCTTTGTAGTATAGTTTAAAACAAGGAAGAGTGATGCCTTCATTTTTGTTTTCTTTCTCAAGGTTGCTTTGGCTATTCAGTATCTTTTGGGGTTCCATATGGATTTTAGAATTGAGTTTTCTATTTCTGTGAAGACTGTCATTGGTACTTTGAAGGAGATTGCATTGAATCTGTATAAAACTTTGGGTGGTATGGACATTTTAACACCATTGTGTTATCTCCTTATAGGGACAATTTAACTTCTTTCTTTCCAATTTCCATGCATTTTATTTTTCTCTTACCTAATTGCTCATGCTAGGACTTCCAGTATTAGTAAAGAGAAGAGGTGAAAGTGGGCATCCTTGTCTTGTTCCAGATCTCAGAGAAAAAGCTTCTAATTTTCCATGTAGAATACGTTAGCTGTGAATTTGCCATACCTTTATTGTATTGAGGTAAACTTCTTCTATACCTAATTTATTAGGTTTTTATCATAAATGGAGATTAAATATTGTCAAATTATTTTTCTACGTAGTGAAATGATTTGATGATTTTGTTTTCATTCTGTTAATGTGGTGTATTACATTTAATGGATTTGCACATGTTGGTTAGCATTTATTCTTTCATCTCTGCATTGGATCTCACTTGATTGTGGTAAATGATCTTTTAATGTATTATTGAATTCAGTTTGCTAACGTTTTTAAAGATTTCTGCATCCATTTGCATCAGTGATATTGGCCTGTAGTTTTCTTTGGGTGTGCGTGTTCTCTTCTAGTTCTGGTATCCTGGTAATGCTGGCCTCTTGTGATGAGTTTGAAGAATTCTCTCCTCTTTATTTTTTTGGAATAGTTTGAGAAGAATTGATGTTAGTTCTTCTTTAAATGTTTAGTAGAATTCATCAGTGAAGCCATCAGATTATAGGCTTTTCTTTAGTGAGATACTTCTACTACTCTTTATCTCATTATTCATTATTGGCCTGTTAAGATTTTCTGTTTCTTCATAGGTTCCTGTAGGTTTCATGTGTCCAAAAATGTATCCATTTCTTCAAGGTTAACTAATTTATTGGTGTGTAGTTGATCAGAATCATCTCTCAGGATACTTTATATTTCTGCGGTATCAGTTGCAGTGTCCCCCTTTTCATCTCTGATCTTAAAGTCTTTTCTCTTTTTCCTTAGTTTAGCTAAAGGTTTGCTAATTTTATTTTTTTTAAAAAAACCTCCATTTTATTGATCTTTTATATGTTTTTCTAGCCTACATTTTATTATTTCTGCTATTTTATGTAATATTTTCTTCTTTGTGTTAATATTGAGTTTAGTTTGCTTTTATTTCTCTAGTTTCTTGAGGTACAACATTAGGTTGTTTATTTGAGACTCTTTATCTTTATTCATGTATGTGTTTACTGCTATAGTTTCCTCTTAGAACTGCTTTTTCTGTATCCCACAGGTCTGTAGTAATGAATTCCCTCAGCTCTTATTTGTCTGGGAGTCTTTATCTCTCTTTCATTTGTGATGGAGAGTTTTGCTAGGTACAGTATTCCTGGTTGGCAGTTTTTGTTGTTTGTTTAAAATCCATTTTCACTCAACACTTTGAATATATCATTCTTTTGTTTTCTTTATTGTACATTAAGTTCTAGAGTACATGTGCACAATGTGCAGGTTTCTTACATATGTATACATGTGCCATGTTGGAGTACTGCACCCATTAACTGGTCATTTACATTAGGTATATCTCCTAATGCAATCCCTCCCCCCTACAACCTCCCCACAATAGGAACCGGTGTGATGCTCCCCATCCTGTGTCCAAGTGATCTCATTGTTCAATTCCCACCTATGAGTGAGAACATGTGGTGTTTGGTTTTCTGTTCTTGCGATAGTTTGCTGAGAGTGATGGTTTCCAGCTGCATCCATGTCCCTACAAAGGACATGAACTCATCCTTTTTTTTTTTTTCTTCTGTTATCCCCATTGTATTGTTTATTTATTATTGTTTTTATTATATTTTAATGTAATAAAACTATAATATAATAGGGTACACGTGCACAGTGTGCAGGGTTGATACGTAGGTATACATGTGCCATGTTGGTTTGCTGCACTCATCAGCTCATCATTTACATTAGGTATTTCTTTTTTTTTAAATTTTATTTTATTATTATTATACTTTAAGTTCTAGGGTAAATGTGCATAATGTGCAGGTTTGTTACATATGTATACTTGTGCCATGTTGGTGTGCTGCACCTGTCAACTCGTCAGCACGCATCAACTCGTCATTTACATCTCGTAAAACTCCCAATGCAATCCCTCCACCCTACCCCCTCCCCATGATAGGCCCCAGAGTGTGATGTT
>NW_016812870.1:0-51691 GCF_001698545.2 Rhinopithecus bieti
TTCAGCCATCTTGCTCCGCCCCCTAATTTTGTGTTTCTCTGTTGTCTTCATGAATTTTTATAGTGATTACCTCAAGCAGATGTTTTAGTCTCTTATCCTGTAATAAGAGACACAGTAGAATAAAAAGGAATAGTTTGGGAGAGCTCATGAGAGTGTAGTGGCATTCATGAAAATAGAAGAAACAAGGGAACATATAGGGGGTGACTTTAAAATGTCAAAATCCATGTTTAAGTTTATTAGAATAGTAAGTTATGAAAACATTTTCTTAAAGTTACATTTGTGAAGAAAGATAAATGGGGGAATACAAATATAAACATTTAACTCTCATTTTGAGTTTACAAAAATAAACCAGAGCATTTTCATTTTATATCTCAACCTCTTTTGTAAGGTATTTCAAATAAGTTTAAACAGTATGTGCTTCAGTTAAGGCCTCAAAGTAAGGTGTAAATTGCAAAATGTAGACAATGGTTCATTTATTTAGTCTGTTTTATAAACGTTATGTATTTTGGCAGGTTTGGTTATAATGCCTAGACCTTTGTGGGTGAGAAAAACAAAGTTATATAAATGCAAAGTAATCCTTCCTTTGAAACCATTTATGTTTGTAAATGTGTGCCAAAAAGATATTATATTTAATATTAATACACAAAGGCAAGCATGAGGAGGATTCTAAATGTTTATGACATCAATATCAAAATCTAGCTAAGAAATTGTCCTCAGAGAGACTAAAGAAGAAAAACAAGTTGCATTGGTGTGTACCTACACCAGTGATAGAAATACATAAATCACAGTAGTGATAATCAGATGTGTCTGTCCAGATTTAATGGGATGCACACTTGGATAATCAAAGTCTCAAATAGCTCTATGGTGGGGACATCTGGTGGATGAATATGTCTTAACTGTGGGGCTGCTGATATGAAAAAATGGAATTCCCATAGTGCTAAGCAGCAAAACTTCCATTTCTCTATATAGATGAGTATAAATTAACCTGATATTTAGGTATGTGCATGTTTAATATACTCCTATATATACTCTGAAGTAATGTTATGCAAAACAGTTCTTATCCAATCAAAGTATATCTGAAACAAAATTTAATGTGAGGAAAAGAGATGAAATTATTTTCTGCTACTCTTATAAGACCTTAAGAGTAGAGTAAGGTCTTATGATTCAATTAACCTTATAAGTAAGATAAAATTAACCGCCTAAAAAAGTGGCTGGAATTGACAAGTTATGAAGTTGCCTGATAGCCATTGACCCAACTTTTTATTTTATTTTATTTGCCTGTGGTTTCCCAGATGACTTATGCCTGGAATGCTGAAGATTTAGCTTAAAAAGAGGACAGCTCCTAAGGGTTCCAATTAGCTGAGTTGATTAAAGCATTCATTGAAAGCAAAATCAAAAATGTAATGATTCCATATTCTCCTAGATCAATTGCTGTTTGTTCAATGGCTGTGAGCCAAAACATGTCACACTGGACTCATCAACAATGCATGTCTTTGTATATGAAGCACTGTGTGACTGGCATCATGTATCACTATGTTGACAAACAACTTGAGAGTACCTGTTTCTTGACTTCTTTGGAAGCAAAGGCTTATCTATTATTTACTGTCTTGGCATTCTCAGTTCTCCACCAAGAAGAACCCCAATCTGGTTCTAAAGCAGATTGGAGTATTGGTCATGACTCATTTCAGATCTATGTTCCTTTAGTCAAACTTCTGTTATTTGAGAAAGGTAACTTAACTTTTTGAGTCCCAATTTCTTTTAAAGTAAAAATAGTCATATCAATGTCAAAAGGTTATTGTGAGAATTAGCTGAGATGATGTATACAACATTCATACATTCTTAGCATAGTGTCTGACAGAAGATGGGCATTCAGCAACTATTCATTGAATAAATGTTTTCAGTCGTGGATACTCTGTATGAAGAGATGTATAAAGAGAATCTGCACAGAGAAACAAATGCCATTAGGTATGAAGTCCAGATGAATTCGTTTTATATAGCTGCCTGTCAAGAGACAATCTGGTTCTAATCAAACCGGAAGACAATGAGTGGAGAAAAATTCTAGAGCATTGTTTCTTAGATTTTATGTGCATAGAAATTACCTGGGGATCTTTTAAGAATGAAGATTGAGGCTGGGGTGCAGTGGCTCACGCCTGTAATCTCAACACTTTGGGAGGCCAAGGCAGGTGGATCATGAGGTCAGGAGTTCGAGAGCAGCCTGGCCAGTGTGGTGAAACTCCATCTCTGCTAAAAATACAAAAATGAGCTGGGCATGGTGGTGCGCACCTGTAGTCCCAGCTACATGGGAGGCTGAAGCAGGAGAATCGCTTGACCCTAGAAGGCGGAGGTTGCAGTGAGCCGAGATCGCACCACTGCACTCCAGCCTGGGTGACAGAGCGAGACCCTGTCTCCACCGAAAAAAAAAAAAAAATTAAGGTTGTGATTCAGTGGGTTGAATCTGAGAGGCTGCATTTCCAGCAAACTCCAGGGGAGGTATATGCTGGTGTCCGCTGAATACACTTTCGCAAGGCCCTAGAGTACTTGAATGCATGGCAAGAAATACCGTACTTAGATCTCTATTTGTCTAGACCAACATTCTGTTTCCTACCACAACTTAAAATTTATGTATTTATTTAACAAAAAATGATTTAGTGCTTCCTACATGTCAGGCACTATCCTAGGTTCTAAGTATAAAGTAGCAAACAAGACAGATATGGATAACACCCTCATTTAGTCTAGTGGTAGTCAGACAATAAACGTATTAACCAATTAATTAAAATAGGTTCTAGTGGTGATTAAAAGTCTAATGAAAATAAACTGAAGTGACTGGGAGAGTGTGTATGGTCAATGAAGTCTTCTCTAGGAAGGAGAAAATTGAACTGAAACCTGAATGTTGAGAAACAGTCTTCTGTGTAAGACCTGAAATTTTCATACAAAGTGAACAGAAAGTGCAAAACTACTGAGACAACAATGGGTCTGGTTTGCAGGAGGAAAGGGAAAAAGTCATTATTGGCTGGAAGCTTCAACCTAAATGTGAGACAGTGATCAGAGCAGTAAAAAGGAACAAGATCATACCTGGAAGAGGTGGGGATGGTGCAGAAATCACTCTAAAACCATTAGGGAAATCTGAGATGTTGGATCTTAGATGTGTCTTAACAGCTCCACAGAGGATTAAAGGTGGTAAAGAATGATCCTACAGGAAAATACACCTGGCTAAGTGAACAAGTGATTGAAAAAGAGCTAAATTAAGATGTGGGACACAAACTTGGCGGGGGGGGGGGGGGCAAAACTTAAAAGAAAGGTCAAAACTGCAACCGGTTTACATGACAACAAACAAAAATGCATTACTTATGCCAGGCAAGCTTATCTAATGGCACCCTTGTAGCAAACTCTCCATTGCCACAGAACAAATAATATTTTTCTGGCCAGGCGCGGTGGCTCACACCTGTAATCCCAGCACTTTGGGAGGCGAGCGGATCACGAGGTCAGGAGATCGAAACCATCCTGGCTAACACGGTGAAACCCCGTCTCTACTAAAAATACAAAAAATTAGCCAGGCATGGTGGTGGGCGCCTGTAGTCCCAGCTACTGGGGAGGCTGAGGCAGGAGAATGGTGTGAACCCGGGAGGCGGAGCTTGCAGTGAGACCAGATCGCACCACTGCACTCCGGCCTGAGAGACGGAGACTCCGTGTCAAAAAAAAAATAAATTCAATTAAAAAGAGAAAAAAATCTGAATAGAAAAGATTGAGTAACTACTAGAGGAGACATAAAAATATAACTTCTGTTAGCTATAGACTGTAGCCCCAAACTTTTCTTGCTTTCCACAGAATATTGGAAACAATAGTGAGAGATGGTAGATGGCACTATAAAAGACAGCAGTGAAGAAAGTAAGATATAAGAAAGCACCCCTTGCACTAAGAAAAAGCCTAGTAGAAAAAAAGACTCATCATCATTATGTCAAGTGTAAGATATTAAATGTCTTATACCATAATGATTTTCATACTCTACCTACCTACCTATATATCTACTATCTGTTTAGTACACTGTTTTATTGGGATACATGCCAAACCCCAACACCAATAAAAACAAGATTTAAGAGCTCCCAGAAATTAGAGTAGCTAAATAAGAATGAATAATATAATGTTTACTCAACTGCAATTTTAATGAGCCTCCTTACTTACTAGTGAGTAAGTCTAATGATTTAAGGCCTTGCAGTGTAGTGGCTATTAACACATAGGTGCATTCCAATTGACTTCTAATTTTGTCTCATGTTTAAAGTCTCTGCAAGCTAGTAGCTATTAACATGTTAGAGCATTTCCAATTGACTCTGATTTTCTGTCTTGTTTTTAAAATATATGAATAAAGGAGCGTACGTTAAAATGGTGCTGCTAACTCCCCAAGTGAGAAACAGTTTGGAGTATTTTGTTCAGTAGCCAAGGAATGGCAAGGTGAGTCACCCTTTCTCACCTGAATGCCTAATGCGAGGCACACAATTTTTATATATTCATCCAGTATTGTGATTATATTCTGTGGTAAAATAGCAGGTTAATTTTTGTTTGATTGTGTATCATTTCATTCTGTTCTGTTCCATTGACCTCGTTAACCACCTATATATTAATCAACTAAACCACAGAGTTCAGACTTTTTCTCCTACCCTGTTTTCTGTTGGTTGTTTTGGCATTTGTTAACAGCAACAATGTTTTGTTTCTCATTGGCCTTTTATGTATCTCATTTCACTCATTCAGCAAATACTAAATAAGTGTTAATTTTGGGGTGTCAAGACAAAATGAGGGAGTGGAGTGAGATGAGGCTAGGAAGAAAAACATAGCCAGGTCATTTGAGGTCTTATAAACTTTTGAAAATCTGGCCTTTATCTTAAGAGAAAAAGGAAACTAAGAAAAACATTAAGCACTGGAGTGACACCATATTACTTCTGCCATTTGTTTTGTCTTGTTTCCCTCCCTCTCCAATTAGGATCACCTTAAACAGTGACTTTATACTGTTATCCCATCATTTACATTTCCTATTTCCAACTCACAATTTTTTATGAAAGAAGAAGGTTGCCAATTGTATGAAAATAACTACTCCGAGAGACACAAGAGAGTTTGTAAATAGACACCTATTAGTTGGTTCATAAAAACATATGATAGATGCTATGTATAGAGTCATTATTTGTAAAGCACAGCTCATCTCCAAAAAAGAAAGAAATAGGGGACATGCTTTGTTGATGCTCGTCATTAAAACTTAATAGTACAAGTATAAAAATGAATACTTAATGGACAGGTATCTGTGACATAAGAATCCTCTCAGCAATGTGCTTGATCTACCCATGTATGCACCTGATAATGAAGCCTCATTTAGGGTTGTGAGTGTATATATACTTGTTCCTGGTGTTCTATTAACATCTGGCTATAGTAGGCAATTTCTCTTTTGGCTTTGTTTTTTTTAAAAAGATAATGTAACTTATGTGGGTGCCTATCCGGTTTCAATTGCTCATTTTACATTGATTTAACAATAATAGCCGTTGATGGTCATGTCTTCCCCAGGAGAAGAAGTTGACAGACAACTGTGCAGAGATGCCATCTTTCCCATCCCTGTGGCCTGCGATGCCCCATGCCCAAAAGACTGTGTGCTCAGCACGTGGTCTACATGGTCCTCCTGCTCACACACCTGCTCAGGGAAAACCACAGAAGGGAAGCAGATACGAGCACGATCCATTCTGGCCTATGCGGGTGAAGAAGGTGAGTCGCCAGCTTCAGATGCCATCTAGGTTCGTTTCAAAAGTTAGTGTGCATCTTTTTTGTGTAGCCTGGATAAGATGATATTCTATGAAAATCAACTGCCAGAAATCCAGCCATCCAAGATTTAATATCTTTTGATGTGTTGAGCAATTTGATTCTGTCCCCCAAAGTTAATCTTGAAAATGGATCTCTAACAAAGGAGGAAAGACTTTTAAAAGTGAACTCATTTTGCTTTTTCCCAGCCTCCCAGGAATTAGAGATCTTTGTAAGCCAAAGTGTTAAGCCTTTAAAACGGTCTAAAAATGGCTCCCAAAATTCCAGATATTTCTTTGTTTTTTATGAATTTCAGAAGTCAGTTTTATCCTTTGAAATCAAATTCTACCTTCTCATAAATAAGTATATATGTCCAATAATAAAGTTTATTTAAAATCACCACAAGAATAGCTAGTGTTCAACTGAAAATTGCGTGGGTTTTCAGTTTCTTTCAGTTTCTTGAACATAGGCTCTGAGATCTAGAAATCTCATATGTAAATTTTGTTCATTTTTAAAATATGTTGCTCCTAAATCACTTCACCCTATAGGGTGAATAAAGCATGTTTGTCACATATTCAGACCTCACTTGCAAGCTTTATTGCCAAGAAATACAAGGCTCTTGGTAATTGTCTCTCAAGATGATATCCAAATGCTAATTTGGCCTCTGTGTGACTGGGTGATATAATGTCATACTTAATCTTATCATTCTGAAAAATAACACAGGAGTGAGAAAAGCATAAAAGTAAATCAAATTTGTTCACATTAAGGCATGTTGTTTCTCAAGAATATAAGTGTATGTCATTTAAACATTATCAAGCTAAATGACTCTTTGTTCACATTTAGCACTAATACATAATTATTTGTAATATGCATAACATTTTGTGTTTTCCTCAAATTATCGATTTGGGGGGGAGTTTTGTGTTGCCTATGCCTTTTTCTATTTTTCTCTTTATGAAGTATTTTAGTGATAGAAACACAGTGTTCCTAGTCAAATTTGCTATCTGTGTGTGTAATAACTACATAAACATGTAACTACCTTGGCCTTTGCACAGTGTAATAACTACATAAACATATAACTACCTTGGCCTTTGCACATGAGTGTTACATGAGTAAAACAAACATTTTACATGCAAAAAAGCCAACCGGTGTGAAGTTTTAGAATGTACTTTACAGTGTTCAAAACTTTTCCTACCATCTTAATATATACTTAACTCTTTGCTACAAAAGTGTATCTATTGAAAATAGAGCCTTTAACAAAGAAAATTATATTTCTTGTGTTGTCAAACAATGACTCTAACCTTGTGAAGATTGTAGGCAGACTTCAAACTCTATCAGCTCAGATTATGTCTTGGGCTTCATTAAAATTAGATCTGTGGTCACCCTGCTTCCTATAAATTCATTATGTTCTGCAGACACTTGCTGTGTGACTATTAATGAGTGACTTTTCACCCCCGAGTCACATGGCAAGGATATTGTCATGCTTGCAGAACTCACCAGATCATTATTCCTATAGACATGTTGCTTCACACTGAAAGGTCATGAAATGTTTTAAAGGCAGAAATTTCTGATTGCTCTTTGATATATATCATCCACTTAGTTTGAAAGGGTAGGGCTTTGATAGTTTTTAATTAAGTTTAGTGGTTGCGTTATAAATAAACCATGCTGGAAAGTTATAGATGTTTATATAGCAAATCACAAGGGCATTAATTCAAAGCATAACTGCATTTCCTATAGTTTTGTTTTAATTGACATGTAATAATTGTATATATTTATAGGGTGCAGTGTGATGTATCAGTATATGGATAAATTTTGTAATCAAATCAGAGTAATTAGCATATCCATCACCTCAGACATTTATCGTTTCTTTTAGCACGGGCATAGAGAATCCTCTCTTCTAGCTATTTTGAAATACATAACACATTATTGTAAAACATAATTTTAAATAGAAGCCATAAAAGAAATTCTGTCAATGCTATTTGTCTCTGCTGCTATTTACCTCTGTTAATAACATTTATAAAAGCTGGTATAATTATATGAAATTTAGATTTCAAAGCCTATTTAGTACCTATTATTTGTTGGACACTGAAACACGTTTTATGAGAAATTTATGCTTCAAAGCCTATTTAGTACCTATTATTTGTTGGACACTGAAACACATTTTCTCTTACTCAGAATCTTTCCTGATTCTGAACTATTTTTAATGATTTAGGAACAGCATCTGCAGGAAGTTTTAAAATATGTTCCCCTGCCACTTAGATAACCCTTTGTAATTCTACACAAAAGTAGGTCTTTCTATTATTCCTCAAGAATTAGNCTCTTACTCAGAATCTTTCCTGATTCTGAACTATTTTAATGATTTAGGAACAGCATCTGCAGGAAGTTTTAAAATATGTTCCCCTGCCACTTAGATAACCCTTTGTAATTCTACACAAAAGTAGGTCTTTCTATTATTCCTCAAGAATTAGTGCTTTGTGTCATAAATGTTCTTAAATTTCTGTGGATCCAACACTTGACTGTGACAACTTTAAAGGAAAGTGCCACATTTGAGAAATGATATATGGAGTGTTTAGACAAGAAATTATATGATTTTCTAGGGAAATAATACATAGGACAAGTCCATGTGAAATGTAGTTCTGGATTTATGCAATAAATGCTCCAACCTATACTTTCATTTTCCTTAATGAGAATGCCACCATTAAGCAATACTGAAGGTTAGATAACTCCTTGTAATTAATAAGGATAGACTAGGTTGTGCTTCAGTAATGGACAACCCAGACATTCAGGAGCTTAAAAGAACAAAGTTTTATTTATTTCTTCCTCATGGAAATTTAGCTACAGTTTTGGGTAACTCTCCAGAGCAGTTTGTCCTTCGTGAAATGTCACAACATTGCATCACCATATGAAGACCTGGTTCCACAATCTTCATGTGCCAGCGGAAGAAAATACTTGAAGAATCCGTCAATTTTAAGCATCCCCAGTTAAATTCTCCCATCTAAGAGTGATTGTCATTTCTCACGTTTCATTGTTAATGTAAGTTGTATAACTATGCCTAACTTCAAGGAAAATGAGTGAAATATAATCCTACTATGTGCTAAAACGAGAGGAGTATTGACTAGTACTCTTTTCCCTGATTTACTCAGTGTTCTTATTGTGTATCAGTGTGTATATATGTGTATGTGTGTGTGTGTGCGCGTGCGTGTATATATATGTGTGTATATATATATATACATCCATAGATATACGATAAATAACTATTCCATTTGGCCCCAATCCAGCAGATAAAACAGGGCTCTCCATCGTGAAAATGTTAGAATTCTTTTTGTCCCTCTTAAACGAATGACAGAATGATAGAATGGCACTTTCTCTTCCTCATACTGTACTTCTTTTCTTTCCTTTTTCTTTTCCTTTCCTTCACTTCTTTTATTGCTAGGCTCTTTTTCTCCTTTCCTGAACAATTCTATCCAAAAAGCCATTTGGCAAAGCCAAGCAGCTGGGCATCTGTGCCAGCAGATGGGAGGTCTGCAGTGATCCAGAGTGGGTTGTCAGAGCCCAGCTGGGTGAGGAGCAACCAAAGTGGGAAAAGAGGTGACCTGGCATGCAGTTTCAGAGCCACTGAGTAGGGTGAAGGACAGGGGGCACAGGGGTTGTATGAGTGGATAGAAGAGTGACTCAGCACTGGATGTCAGAGCATAGCAGGGTCAAGAGAGAATCCCCGAATCAAGGCGGCCAGCCCAGTGTGGGGTGTCACAACCAGACACAGTTGAGGAGGGTTTCTGTCATGTGGATGGCCTCATGTAGGATGTCAGATCATGAGCCGAGTGAGGAAGATATCTTGTGGGTATAGCCATGGAGATGACAATGGGAGATGGAGTGTGGGGTGAGAGGGAATTGACAAAATAAGTACATGTATTTAACATAATAAGAGTCAGGGTTTTTTTATTGCTGGAGAAGAGAGTTGCAAATATGTTAGGAAAGAAAACTGGTACACTCTGTGGTACAGCATTGGAATTGGATGTTATTAATTTATTTGAATTCATGGTGTTCAATTTGTTAAGATAAATATAGAACAAACATCAATGTAAGTGTGCAAATATAAATACATATTATATACACATATACACATATTAGCCTCATTCACTGAAAAGACATGAGAGCAGCAAGACCTCAATAGCAGTAAGTAGATGCAGCAGTCAGATCGTGATTTCTTATACTATTCTCCAATAAAAGGAACAAGGGAAACTTTGAGAAATGGCTGATTCCACAGCTGCGATAGAAGAAGTACAAGATGGGCCAGGAGGATCTTGTGGTAGAAAGTCAAGAGAATGTCAAAAGGCCACAGAAGCCAAGTTGAATGTTCTCCCACTGACCACGTATGCAAACAATTTTAGTAACAAAATAATAATACTAACAGACCATTAAATAGGAAACCAGGGATCCACACTTTATATAAATAAATAAATGAATGAATTGAATCTCATTAAAGGCATTGTATTTACATAGTCTCAAATATTTCCCTAATAAAGTCTGACAGACACCTCCCTTAATCTAGTGACCAAAGTTAGCATTATCAATAATGAAGCTAACCGAAATCTTGTGTCCTCGGTGTGATATAATGAGAATATGGCATCACTTCGGTGATAACTCTGTCAAAGATGCATATATAGAATCTATTCATGAGAAAACATCAGATAAAATCTAATTGAAAGACATTGTACAAAATAATCTTTAATCTTCCAAAGTGTCTAAGCCATGAAAAGCAACGATTGAAAAACTGTTCTAGATTTAAGGAGACTAACAAAGTGTGACATCTAAATGTAATGTGTGATTCTGAACTAAATCATTTTGCCATAAAGGACATTTTGGGACAGCTGGCAAACTTGAATGGGGTCTGAGGATTCAATGGTAATAACTTATCTGTTTATATTCTCATTTTTGGATTTTGAATATTGAATTGCTTATGTGTAGGAGGATGCTCTTGATCATGGGAAGCACACACTAACATACTTAGGGTGATGGACATCTTTTCATCTTTTTCCAAATGGTCCAGGAAAAGAAAATTATTTATATCATACTTTTAATTTCACTGTAATTTTGAGATTGGTTCGAAATTAAACATGAAAAGAAAACGAATTTGTATAATTTTTTTGAGATGGAATCTCTCTCTGTTGCCCAGGCTGGAGTGCAGTGGCCCGATCTTGGCTCACTGCAACCTCCACCTCCCAGGCTCGAGCAATTCTCCCGCCTCAGCCTCCTGAGTAGCTGGGATTACAGGTGCACCACCATGCCTGGCTAATTTTTTGTATTTTAGTAGAGGCGGGGTTTCACCGTGCTGCCCAGGGTGGTCTCAAACTCCTGAGCTCAGGCAATCCGCCCACCTTGGCCTCCCAAAGTTCTGGAATTACAGGCAGGAGCCACCATTCCTGGCGCTTTCTACACAATGTTGAGTAACATTATATAACCTATTATCAGTATATAAAAATTGTCATAAAATGCTAATTACTGAAATGTCATTTGGAAACCAAATCACAAGTACTGGCAACTGGTGATAGTTAATGTACTGGAGAAGGTAAAATTAGTTCTTTACACTTAAAAAAAAAAAAAGTGTGTGTGTGTGTGTGTGTGTGTGTATCTTCGAGAGGCTTGACTTCTGATTAAATAAAATTGGCAATTCACTTTTTAATATTCTTACCTTTACATGTAAATATGGTATAAACTGTAGGAGTTGTCTCAAAAAATGTTTTAAAGTTATGTTAGGAAATTCTAAAGGGAGGCAAACCTTTTAATACTTAAGTCTGGCATATTTTTTAATAGTAAATTGAACTTGAACAAAAAATTAAAAATTAATGTTAGATTTTTAGCTTTCTCAATTTTTTTGAACCTGTATTGTAGATCCTAACAAACTTCATGTAAAAGGAAAAGGTTATTTTTTTAAATGTTTCCCACTGGGTATAACAATTTCTGTTAATTCTCATGATATAGTTAATTATTCTTACAGAACAACAAAAAAAGGAAAGAATATTTATTTTTGTTAAGTTCAATATGACCTGATAGAACTTCATCAACCAAATAGTAATGTCTTTACACCTGTCTTATACAAGCAGAGAATAGATGCAGATTGAAATAAATTGTCATTTTTTTCTCAAATAATTAGTAGTCTTCAGAAGTCATATTTTACAATGCAAAACATTGAGAAGAGTATTTTTATTTAACTTGTTCAATTTTTATAGCTAAATGATTTTAACTGTACTGACCAGGTAGTACCCATATTACCTAGAAAAATTTGAAGAACACCAGATTCATTACATGTATTCGTATGTATGTGTACTCATAATTCTGATTTCTAAGTAAATACTATCACTTCCCCATTCTCCCACCATTGACCTTGAAAAGAGAGTTCTGCTTCAATCTGTCACTACTTGACTGTCAAATAGGATTTATGCAGGCTGCACAGTAGACAGTCTTCTGCCTGTTTCTGCAAAGAAAAACTGGTGGATGGGGCTGTGCTACAGCAGAATCTCCTGAGGTACCCCACAGCTAATGCTGTTCCAATGCAGTACCCCCAAAGCATATCCTTGCCAATGCACTTTTCACCCAGCAGTGCTCTGCCTTCAAAGGAATTCAGGCTAAAATAGCAGGAAAAGTTAGAAGCACCTTAAAAGTATAATTTATAGTACTATGATAATAGTACTCTTCACACTAATAGCTTCTTTATAACATAAGCCTAGGCTACTTACTATTGTTGCCAATTACTTTCTGATGTGAACTCTACATTCCAATTGACTGTCAGTATTGTTAATTCCCAAGGTCACACCTGCCTGCATGCCTTTGCTTCTGTTTATTTATTTTTCTACTTAGATACTATAGTCTTTTCCTTCTTTCCCTCCCTAGAATTCTGCTTATTGAAATCTTACTCCTTCAAAACTTTTCTCAGTGCCTCTTTCAATCTGAGGCATTTTTCAGACTCCGAAATGTAGTGAAATTGTACTCTTTGAATCCCAGTTATACTAAATACCCCACCATATAATTATTTCTTTCCGTCTAGAATTATACTCATTTGTATGCTTGTCTTATCTCCCCTACTACTTTTCCCCATTACATTATGAGATCCTTGAGTGTAGCAGGAACTATTTTTAACCCCTCTAGGTATCCCTTGAAGCATCTCACATAAATATTGCATGTGTTTAATTATTGTTTTAAACAAGGTTCTTTTTAAAAAAATTTATCATCTAAATTGTAAGGACGTAAATGCCAGAACCAGAAACATCATAGCTCTATTCAAATGCCTCCTAACAAAGCTTTTATGAACTTGATGTGGGGAGGAAAAGTCACTTTTTTATTTCTAAGAAGTTTCACATAGCAGCTGGTATTTTTATAGAACCACAGGAGTTTATTTACATAGCAGAATTTTATCAAAGCCTTATAACATTATTCCCTTTGATGGAATAATAGAAAATCTAAATAGTGGTATTAGTATAAAGCATATTTTTTGATGTAAGAGGATTTTTTAAATTAGTCTTAGTTACAGTTTTTGAAATGCTGCTTAATTTAATGTATTAGGTTTTAGGGTGATTCGAAACAGGGATATTTTTTAAATTATGACTAATTTTGTCATAAGTCACATTTTATAATTTCCCCAGTACTATGGAAGTATTCCCAGAAGCCTGGAATTATACCTTTCTGTAAATAATAGATAAATTCAATATTATACCTATCAACTTTTCTACCATAAAATTGTCCCCCAAACAACATGATGCCGCTGCAATGACTAATTACTATAAACCATACTTTCAACATTGCCATCTTATTTTTATAATTAAGACCACACTGGGGCTTATTTGTGCAAGTATCCTGACATCAGACCAAAACTGCTGATGTATCTTTAATGTGCATTGGGGCAAGAAAATAAACAACCTTTATGTCTGTAAACTTAACCACTATCTCGCAGTTCCTCAACACTTTATACTGATGTTGTGGAAGTTTTTTTCTTATTTTATTTCAAAGCCAACCAGTCAATTCCAATGTCAAAAACAATTTGGAGTTTTAAGATCACATTTTAAACAGCATACTTAATAATCACAGAGAAAATAAGGTAAATCAAGAAGCATATTCTTTGTGCAAGATCAGTACTTTTACTATTAAACATAAAGACATTATTAAAATAATTATATAAAAATATATACATATATTATGTCTATAATTAGCTTGTCTGAGAGTTAAGATTGGATAAATCCAGCACTTTGAAGAATGGGTAATAGGAGAGCTTACTTATTCTCCCCAGCCCAATTAGAATGTTTTAGGATTCATTTCTATTCAAATCCTAAACTCCTTTGTGGAGGCTTCCATGGTCACAGAGCTGTGTGACAGAGGATAGGATATGAACTGTGGCAGAGTTTCCACCATCATGAAGAAGAGAACATTAATGAAATGCTGTTTAATGCAGGTTGTTCTGACGTTGAGTCTATGTTCAACACTGCATAAATGATTCTAAATTGCAGTTGAGTTAATGCAGGTTATTCTGATGTTGAGTCTATGTTCAACACTGCATAAATGATTCTAAATTGAAGTTGGGTTCTCGCATAAACTTTCTACTGATTTATTTGCTGAATAAAGGGATGTCTTTAATCATAAGGGAAGTGATACTGGAAGATCAGCTCAGGCTGTGGCCCATGGCTTTATGTTTGATTTGTATCCAAATCTCACTTCTTGAGCCATCTTCCATGTTAGGGTCGCGAGCTACTGAATTGCCTTTTCTTACTCATTTTTAACTTTTCAAAGCCTGCTTTTCTAAAATCTAAAGCCCGCCTCTTATTATTTTCAACATTTCCTCTATTTACTCTATTGCAAATATTTGTGAGGAGCACTCAGGGTTCCCACCATTCCACATTTACAACCAGTTCTTTTATATTCTAAGATGAAGTCCAGAGGCTGCATAAGTTCCAGCAGACCAAACTGTCAATAAAGTGAGTAGTAAATTCTTCTAACATCCTGCTTTTAACAATGTAAGAATTTTTGTTTTCATAATTGTCATCAGAAATAGCACAGAGTCAACAAATTGGCCTCCATAAATTCCTCATTGTCACTACGGTCACATCATGTAAGCTGTTTGGGTTCATCCATTTAATGATTTTTAGCTCATAGAACCTTTGTGAATGTAAAATAAAATGCCACCTACAAAATACTTACAATGGGGCCACCACATTTTTTAAAAGTCCAGAATAACTCTTATACCATATACTATTAATTACAAGATGCATCTGTTTTACCCTGTAACATCTCTGGAATAATTGCATCTCACATTGGAATCATTTTAAAACCTCTGTGGCCAAGTAACAGTTATGGCATAGTCATCACTGCTCGTACATGTGAACTTTGTTGTTATTCCTGGTGGAGCAATTCCATGATGCTTCTGAAAAAAAAAAAAAAAAAAAAAAAAAAAAAAAAAAAAAAAAAAACTGCTAGGACCATTTGAGGAAAGAAAATAAATCCCAGTTGCTTGCTTAAAACTCTCATTGACACCTTCTGGGGCAATTAAAAATGCTACAACATCAAAACTTAGAGATGCATATCAGTATCCTGGAAGACAATTCTGGAGACAAAAGGGGAGAACGCTTTTTAAAGAAACCCTACATCGTTGGCACTTTTGACATCACAGAAGCTGATACTGAATAGGAGGAGAATACAGACTTCAGTGGGTGTGAATTAGAAAGATTTGGATTCTGAATGTAAATAAGTTTTAGAAATACCTTTCCCTTTAATGTATGTAAAAGAGCAATATTTAAAACTAACCCATAAAAAGCTATTTCAATAAGCATACAATATAAATTGAAGTAGATCAGAAAACATTGTATCATAGTTTAATTTGCAGCCATTTCTTTTTCTTTGGGATATGTAAAATGATGGTGTATTGCACAGTCAATACAAATTAGACTTGAAGAAATATGATATTGCTACTCAGTGACCTTCCCAGTAATGCTCTGGAGCATCATGAAGTATCATTCCATGTTAATATCCCTGTTTCTAATCACCCTAAAACCTAATACATTAAATTAAGCAGCATTTCAAAAACTGTAACTAAGACTTGCAACTTTGGTAATAACATTTGAAAATACACTTCATTTTCTCCATCCACAAAGTCTCAGTACCTATGTTTCTCCTGGTCAGCAATGACATGGGCCTTGTTGTGTCTCATTTTCACTTTTTCTGGAGGGCAACAGCCTCTTTCTTTAAGGTCTTCCATAGACCCCTAAAACAAGTATGTAACTACAGAGTTTATATTTTAAGCCAGATCATGCCAACTGAGGTAAGATTAACACGTAATTTGCTTCCCTAGCAGTGCAGCTGTGTGCCAAATAAGTGGCAGATATTGTTCTTGTCAGCCATGTTAATTCCAAAGAACAGAGAATGGTAAGGTTCCTGTTGGCACCGTATCTAATCTGCTATCATTGTCCATTTTTGTAGGTGGAATTCGCTGTCCAAATAGCAGTGCTTTGCAAGAGGTACGAAGCTGTAACGAGCATCCTTGCACGGTATACCACTGGCAAACTGGTCCCTGGGGCCAGTGCATTGAGGACACCTCAGTATCGTCCTTCAACACAACTACAACTTGGAATGGGGAGGCCTCCTGCTCTGTGGGCATGCAGACAAGAAAAGTCATCTGTGTGCGAGTCAATGTGGGCCAAGTGGGACCCAAAAAGTAAGAGCTTTAGAATGACAACAGTAAATCATGTAGCCAACTGTGCAGAGGATTGGCTCAGGCTTCACTAGCTTCATGAAATGGAACATTTTGATGTTTGTCATACCTATCCTCAAGAGAGAGATTTGTTTTGAAAGTCAGCCACTGATAAAGCTGTAACAGCTTTGAGTTTTGTACTGGGGAACCATAAATTCCGTAGAAATCTATCTGGTACCTACTTTCTGTTTTATAGTAGCACTTTCTGCTTTTATTAAGCTAGGGAGACAATGAAAGAAGTGCTTGCTGTAAGCCTGGCTGATCAATAACGACAGTGTACTAAGTCCTGGCAGTGTAGGTCATCCATGACCTCCTATATACCCCTAGGCTATGGAGGCTGTCCAATCTAGCTTAATTGGGTAGAAGCCTTGTATGATCTGCCTTTCATTTCCCCCAGACAACACTACATGAAAAATACCGAAGCATACTTACTATGTCTTTCAGTGGTTAGAGTAAAAACCATTTACTTCTAAGAGAGAGCCTTGGGATAGGATGAGTGTTATTATAAGTAGAAAAACTATCAGATTCTCAGGGTGCTTATGAGTACTGTAATAACAAGGCAAACACTTTGCTGGAGGGGAGAACAAGGAACCAGAGAGTTGGCATATTATATGTGCCTTGTGAGAAGTATAAAGAAAAACAATGGCATAACTGAGCTAATCAATGCATAGAGAAAATAAATCAACTCTAAAAAAATTGAGGAGAAAACCTCTATTTTCAAAACTTAACATACTTTTAAAATTCAAATCGCCTTAGCCATGTGAGATAAGAAATGAAAATGAGTCGATTTTAGCATGGGTTTAAAAGTGGCCTCATATTTTCTAAATACTCAGCCAAGTGGTTAAATGTTGTGTGTAATCTTCAGCATGCTACCTAACTTTTATTCTGGCTAACGGTTTTCGAAATCTGTTGAAAGGATTAAATGAAAATATAATAGTAATCTAAGCACTCAATAAATGTTAGAAATTGGTTTTTTTCTTAAGAATTTCAGCTGCTCCTTAGTGTTCCAGGAAAATGAAAATAATGTCTCTGATGCGTGAAAAATTCCAGGGAAGCAAATATGAATCCCATTGTGAGATGTTTGTATCTGGCCAGGGTTCCAGATATTAGGGATAGTTTGCCCCACAATTTTTGTTTATATTGCTTGAAATTAGAAAACACAGAAAACATGCCAATGAGATTTGAATAAATTGAAAGACTATTTCACATGTTTAATAGGTAGCCTCAAACCAATATTTTAATAGAATTTATGCTAAAGCTGTGATGAATCTAACTCAGGAAATTAATATGCAGTATATTAAAATTCAAAAGTGGTAACAGCAAGAGCAGATGTCTCAAGTCCTAGAGGATTCTGCCTCTTGCTGGATCAAGAACAAAGGTAGACATACTCACTACCCAGGCACAGGACCAACCTGTTGTGATGCAGGATGAGGGTTATCGTGCTGAGCTTCTACCAGTGAGCTCATTCTGTTCCTGTTCCACGGTTAATCACGTTTCAAATGTTGCTGTTGACATTTTCCTCACTTCTATAAGCTACAAAATATTTTTCCTGAGTAATGGATGTACATATGTACAAGCCTGTATGTGAAAGAGCCTGCTGGATTAACAGCATTAAATCAGTAGGAAGGGTATCCTGAAGTCCCACATCATACTACCACAATAATTCATTAAAAATTTGCTTTGCCCTTGCAGCCTTCATTCAGTGACCTGTATACATCTATAGACTTGTTAAATCAAATGGATGCACTTTGCCTTTAAATTCTAGAAAATCAAGCAAATACTGTGAATTCAAAAGAAAATATTATTGCCTTTCTCTCTACATGCTAGGTTAAATTCAGTGAATGGTTTCCAATACTAGGTATTTGAACCAAAAAATGCAAATTGAAAATTTGCTTTAAACTTCTCTTAATAAAACAGATTACTGTGCAATGGTAAAGTCAATGTTATTGATCTTATCTATCCTCCCGGTAACAAACTTCAACTCCTATCACATCTGTTTAATTTGACCTTGAATAAGATTTGGGGGGAAATCGATTCCTTGATTTAAACTGCAAACACTAAATACAAACAGTACAAAGGATAAAAGAAGCATGTTGACTGAACCAATTGCCTTGCCAAAGGAAGTCCAAATTCATTTTATTGAATGTAATCTAGGCTGTATAATTTATCTTTGTGTGTTCATTTAACAACTTTGTTGTTTGTAATTTTGTTCTCCACAGTTAGCCAAGTATCTTGCTGTGACTATTTCTCAACTAAAACAGAATATTTGGAGGTTGTCAGTGATAACATTGTAAATTTCATTGATTTATTCAGGGCTAATATCTGAGGGGCATGCAACTGAGTAATGCTCTCTCATTGTTAAAGTTATAAAATTGCCTTATGGAACAAAAGTGCTGACAATCATAATTACTGACCAATAATCTCATAGTTCCAGAAGAATTAACTGAATTATATGTGGAGTTTTGCCATGTAATGTTCCCTGGTTAACAATGCAGGTTAAATTGTAATTCTACTGATTTACAATCTAAATTGTAATAATACATTTGCTTCTATGATTCAAATCTAAATTTATTTGTTGTCCGTGACTTTGAATAGTCATAGAAATTAGGAAAATTTCAGCTCAAGATAAATCAAAAGATTATTTTGAAATGTTGAATCTTATATATTTTAAAATTTACTTCCAAATGAACAGTAGGGTTTTGAAGTAAGAGAGGAGAGCATGGATCTGTATAATTGAATAAAGCATAATATTTATGTATGAGGAAGAAAATTTACATAATTATAATACAAAATATGTCAAAAATGAAGTATCAGCAAAATACTACAAAGAAATTATGGGAAATAGATTAGTGATGTTGATTTTTTTTACTCATAGTTTACTTCTGAAAACCTGATTACCTTACTTGACAAAAGGCAGTTTATCTGGAACTATAAAATATTTGAATTCTCTTATATAAAGTATTTTAAAATCTTATTTCCCACTGATTTGCCAATTTATTTTAGCAAGAACTATACTAGTTGTTTAGATTATTTTTTCATTGCCTGTTAGCTTACATGGCAGGGATTTATATGGTCTCAAAAGAGAATTGCTTAGGAATCAGCATAAGTTACTTGTTACTTTTAATTATATGAATGATGTTATTATATTTTGCTTTTCTAAGCTACATCTTTTTCTAGTGTTAAGGCTCATGATCAGCATTTTATCTCTAATAATAGTAGCATCAGATCATGAAAATGCAGAGAATTGGGAAATTTAAAAATTATTACTTCTCAGCCTTTTGGCTAACTAAGCTCAAGTGTAAAAAATTATATACTAAGTGTATTTTGAATAAGTACATTTAAAACCTATGCATCACCTTCCTATTATCTCTTAAGAAGTGAAAGCTTATATGAAGTTAGACATTTCAGTGTTCTTCATCCTTATCTTTCTCTTGTGTTCCCAATACATGATATGTTTTTGCTGTTATTTTAAAATGATAGTTAATTTTACTATAATTTATGTCAAGCATACAGTATTTTCTTTAAATTACTGATTTACTACCTTTATTTATATTCACTATTTTATTCCAAAAAAAAGATATTGTAGTTTATAAAACATAAAAAAGATTAAATCCCATAATTTAAAACTAGGGACTAATGGAAAAGAAAACACAAATAGATACACTAAGTAAAAGTAGGAATAAAGCAAAACTGCTTATCAGATTGATTTATACACTTTTATTATCTTATGTATTATTAAATATATAGTTCTTAATACAGTATTGTGTTTTGAGCATGTACCGTGAAAGAATACACTCCACTATAAAGTTATTCTGCACAATACATATTTGAAAAAATAAAGTGTATAATAACCTGGAAACTTATAATAGGCAAAAAGCCTATTTAGTCATACAAATATATATCATAGAATTAGATCCTTAAATTCATAATTGAAATTTTCACAAAATTTTTCTTTAAAACAGAATATAAATACTTATTAATGGAGAGATTATTATAAGAGAATAAGGTGTAAGTGTTATATTTGTTTCCAAATAGCATCATTGCTATTAGTAAATCTGCACATCTTGCCTTGAGAAGCTTTATTGAGATCCGGTTTGAAACAATCAATTTAGTTGTATAGTTCTTGCCTGTAGCAGAAAGAAAGACTCCTGGAAGTTAAATAATACAGATGAGTAAGTTGTTTTGCAATTTTAACAGTGAAAATTCTAGAGAAATTAAATTATCTGATTTTCTGCCTTACTATTGAAGCCTAATAATTTCCCTTTGCCTTTCTAGATGTCCTGAAAGCCTTCGACCTGAAACTGTAAGGCCTTGTCTGCTTCCTTGTAAGAAGGACTGTATTGTGACCCCATATAGTGACTGGACATCATGCCCCTCTTCGTGTAAAGAAGGTATGGTCTGCAGAGTTAGGAAAGCTGTTCACCTAGAAAACCCCCTTGGTAGACTTCTGAGGTCTTCTGGCCTAGCAGTGTTTGTGAGTTTTGCACAGGGCTATGTAAACCTGATTTGACATGCATGCCATAACATGTTAGTTTCCCTCTAGAAAATAACATAGCTTTAGAATCAGACAGGTGAGGTTTATGCCAAAACCTGGCTTGAAATTTCATGATATGGATTAAAGTGAAGGATTCTAAATCTTATTGTATTAATAGTGTTCACTTTCACATTAGTTCTGAAAGAATATATCATGGTTTATGTATTTTAAAATGATATACAGTGCTTTTATCAGTACACATGGCTTTCAACCTACTTAATGGCAAAAAATAACATGGGACCAGATTTGCTGCAGATTCAATTATGCAGCCCCAAGAATAGGAATAAAAGAAAGAGAAAAAATGGCCAAATTGTTTCTCTGCCAACATGTAATGTGTCATGAGGAATTTATGAATATTTATTCCCAGTTTGGCTTAGTTTTGCTTTTATTACTTACAGACAAAGACTTGTTAGTATCAAGTCAAATACTTTGATAATTATTTCTCTACCCTCTGGGACAGGGTCTTTTCTCACTGCTGATGAGAAAGGTATCAACATCCTCCAGGTGACTTATGCAATAACTGAATAAATTTTCCTGCAGTGTTACAAATGACACTGTCTCCTATTTCTTATCTTACTCAACAAATACAGATAATTTTTTCTAAATTCCCCTTATGATTTTATTTTATTCATGTTTCTTAACACTTACTAGAGAGATTCAATTAAGAGTCGACTTCTAGCTTAACAAATAACTACTTTGTCAAAATTTATTCAAATCCTTTAGGTATTATAAATTTAATAATGGGTAGTTTTACTGTATTATTATATTTTATATAGTTGAAACATGATTTTCTTTTGATGGTTTCCTATTTAATACCCTCAAAATATCAAATAAAATTAAACACAAACTGAGAAGTGATCGAAAATTATTATTGCTTTTAATTTATTTTTTAAGACAGTCTCTTGCTCTGTCATCCAGGCTGGAGTACAGTGGCTCAAGCTCAGCCCTTTGCAACCTCAGCCTCCGGGATTCAAGCAATTTTCGTGCCTCAGCCTCCCAAGTAACCAAGACTATAGGCACACGCCATCACGCCTGGCTAATTTCTGTATTTTTAGTAGAGATGGGTTTTTGCCATTTTGGCCAGGCTGGTCTAGAACTCCTGGCTTCAAGTGATCCACCCATCTCAGCCTCCCAAAGTGCTGAGATTACAGGCATAAGCCACTGCAAATATTTTTATTTAGGAGTCTTTTAGTGAATTTAAATAGCTTTGGCAAATTAAAAGGAGTTATAAACATTAACTTTTATAAACATATTAATGCCATAAACTTGCTATGCAATGTCATTGCATGACATTTTAATCCAGATTTTCTTTTCTTATTCCTTTATTTTTTTTAAGCTGAATAACATTGGTCACAGTTGGCAATAGAAATATACTTTCTTATAGATTAATATTTTACCTATGATGGCAATTATACGTGGCAATTGTTATTAATTAATTCAATTAAAAAGCATTATTAATTACATAGAATTAACACACATAAATTTTATTGATGCCTTTATACTTGATCTTTTGTGTTTATATAGAATATGCTCATTTATTAATTCCAAAACATGTGCAGTTACATTTATAACCAAATTGTTAATAGTCTAAAAATAAATTTAAGTTGAAAATTTTGAGAGCTGCAAAGACTTTGCCTTTCCCTTTATTTTGGATATTTCTTTATTTTTTGTAATTACTTCCTTTTAAAAAGTTGATTTGATCTAAAGTTTTCAAAAGGAAGTAAGTTTTAAAAGACAGAAAATATTTATTAAATTTTCTAGAATATCACTATAAGAGTGAGAACAAATTTTCTCTTGTCTTTAGACCTTTATTTGAAAATAATTTTGTATTGGAATGTATCCAGGAATTAGGAACCATTTTAATAGCCTATAAATTTTTTTCTTAAGTTCTTGAAAACACATTTGTGATTTTGTTATGTATTATATACATCTGGAAAGGAAAGAAAAAATAGAGGTTTTTTACTCATAAGAAACCACACTTGAAAAGAAAATAACATGATTTTAAATTTGTGATTTTACAGTATGAAGAAAATGATTTACTCTTTGCTATTTGATCATTTATAAAATAAAAAATGTAAAACTGTGAAAACTCACATAAAGCACTTAAAAAAACTTCTTAGCAGATAGATGAGAATGAATAGATTGTGAATGCTACACAGGTCTTAACTGAGTCAGTACTTATTTGTGTATATATGTATAAATACTTATTTGCTGATTTCTGTATATAACTAGCACACTAATGGTCGTGTAGAGAAATCACAGTCCCAGACATCAAGGAAGCTTTTAATTGCATTTAACATATAGAACTCTTCTGCACAGCCTAGATAATGTAAGACTTGCATGGTTCAATAACAAAATTTAATGGTAAAACAGAAAGAGCTCTAAGGAAGGGAATAGAATGATCATGTCAGAACAAATATATTAAGGAAAATCATATTGAAAAGGAGGTGCAAGAGATTTTCTTGAAAGATGGACCACATGAAAGAATTCCAAGTGAGGATTAGAGACATCAGGAAAGCCTTAAATGACCATGAGAAAGATGTGATTTTGGAACGACCAGCCCACTGGAACCCAAGATGTGAAGGAAACTTTCCCAGAAGAGACTGAATATGAGAGACCATGTGTTCCAGTTGGTGCAGTGGTAGAAGGGCTAGAGGATGTAAAGGAATGAGAAGCTGAATCGTGTTGTGTATGTAGGTAGTGCTGTGGGTCTGGGTGATGACGAATGACCTGGAGCTGGGGAGGGCTCATTTCTTGTGATGAGTGACTGGCATGTGAGGCATAATGGGTTTAGTTGGGTTGGTCTCTTGGGAGAAGGTAGGAAACCTCTGTAAGTAAAAATGCATAGTACCACTAGGATACTATTCTCTCCTGGTGTTCCTGGGATGGTGGTGGCAAAGGAGTGCAAAAATGCCAACTCAGGAATCGGCTCTCTTGGAAGCAAGAGGGTCTCTAAGAGGCAGAGCGGTGTTTCCCTGAACACAGGTCATGTCATCCAGAGCAAGCAATGAGTGCTGACTGTTTTATTTGGCAGCTCATGTTGCTTCTCCTAGAACAAAAGGTTTTCGGAAACCCTAAACCTAGGCACTCTGATTTTAAAAGAATCACTACAATGGTGTATTGAGGAAATAAAAATTTTTTAAAGACTGGGGAGTGATAGAAGGGGTCATTGTTGGATAGCAGTGCCAAGATGCTTTGTGCTCTAGAAGAAGCTTTTTCTGTTTTGCCTGTAGACTGCTGTAACTGAGAATAAAGAGACAATGGTGTTATAGAAAGCTAGCCTTTTGTTGTGAAGAAAATAAAGCAATGGCATGAGGTTAGTTTTTTTCATTATTTGGTAAGAAATGGAAATAATCCAAGTATCATTTTGAAATTATACCAATTTACACACACTATTTAAAAATGCTAAACAAAGTTGAATGTTCAAAGAGAGGTAATAGCAACAGAAAATTAATTCAAACATAGGGTGGTTCTTTTTACTTAATTCTGCGAGTAAAGTCTAAATTTTACAAGGGTGTTGGGCTTATTAAAATGTGGGACTACCCTTCTTTTTAAAATCACTTTAAAAAAGTAAAATACACAATACTATTGCAGAAAATAAAATAGAATAGCAGGATTCCGGGAAGAACTAAAAGAGTTGTTTGAAATGTTATTCAGCCTTCTTCTAAAATATCCCTTGAAAAATCAATGCTGACAAAGATCAGTATTAAGTGGAACGTAGTTTAATCCTCAGACCAGTACACTTGCTAATGTATTTTCAAATTTTGTAAATTTTGACAAAGGGCACTTTAAAAGTAGAAATAATTTATGCACATAAATTATTTGTACCTCTAATTTTAAAAAATCAATACATTTGATCAAATAATGTACTTAATTGCTCAAATTCTGTTTGCTCCTTTTTTTCTCACTGCATTTATTGTGTTGAAAGATAGAAGGAATATTGCAGAGGCTTATTCCTCATGTCCTGAATCATTAGAACACTAGAATTACCACCAAAGATCTGAATACTACCTTTACATTTTGCTTCTTGCATGAAACGTTTCCCTTTCAATTTTCTGTTACTGTGCTGCTCCAACCTGCAATCCATCCCATATCCAGTTTAATGAATCAGTTTTGCCTGTCTTTTAAATCTTTTTCATCAAGTAATTTCTCTGGTGAAATTTATTTTGAATGTGTTAAGATATCTGAAAAATGTTATAACTGTGTGAGAGATTACATACCTTCTGAATCTCGGTACCCCATCATCACATAATTATTTGCTAGATGTACAATCTGTTTTTTCCATTCCTACCCTGGATAGGCATTTTTAAGCACAAACATCACAGGCAGGTGCCCTTATTTTTCCCATACTTATTATTTCCAGTGAAAACAAAATGATAGCTTATTTTTATTAATCCTCAATGCACAGCATTGGTACCCACACGCTTACCATTATAAAGGAATAGGTAGAAAGAAATAGAAGATGCTAACTAATAATCCAGTTGAGAAGATGTGAAATAAATGTGTTTGTGCATTAGCAAATATTTATTAAGCACTTACTATGTGTGACTCTTAGGTAGAAAACACACAGATGAATAGAAACACTGCAAATATATCAACTACATATAATAAAATGAGCCTAAATACAAGCAGGGGACGATGAAAGGTATAAAATTCCAAAATTGCCAACTCAAGTTATTAGTGAGGAAACTTTCATTTTTCACTTTCAATGTATGATGTATAGCTTCCTTTTTTTCTGCTCTCTGATTTGAGGGCTCTATAACCTGGCAGAGCTCTACAGCGCTGTAACTTTGAGTGCACAAGCAATTTCTTAACTGCAATCTGAGAAGAAACAGACCTCCCAATGGGTAAAAACATGGATGTCATGACACTTCCTGTGTAACCCCATTAAACTTCTTCTCTGGGTGTCATAGCTTTGAAGAGTTCCACTTTAATCAGTTCACAATCTCTATCCTGTGGGCTGTGCCAGGTTAAGGAATATGAACTTTTCATAAGAATAAATGGATTGCCACTCTGGAATCCATTAAGGACATGAAAAGAGTCATCATAGTCTTAAATATCTAGTACTAATTTGTGGAGTTTGTGATGAGAAGGTGTTAAGAGAATGTTTCAGAAATGTATTCTAAGTGACATTTTTTCTTTCAAATCAACAAACAAAATAGAATTGAAACATTAATGTTCAATTGAGCTGCTTCCTCAAGTAAAACAGCCCTAGCTATGCACCAAGTGCCACCTAGATAGTTAATAACTAGGAGCTTTAGTCTATGAGGTGCCACTAATGCTGAATTCATTGCCTCCACCAGTCCCCAGATCCCTTGGTCTTAATCCTGTGTCTGTTCTCTCTCTGCAGATTGGAGAGTAATTGCCTCTAAGAACTTTGACCAACTGGGAAACAAAAACCCATTTGAGCCCTTTACATCTTACCTCCCCGTTAAAAAACAAGCAAACAGAAACCTCCCTGCTTCCCCAAGCTAAACAAATGATGAGTCTGATTATTTAGTTTGTATACTTTTAAAAAAAGAAAAAAAAACAATAGAAATTGTAAAAGAAGGGCAAAGCCAGACAGTGAATAGGGGAGGGGGTAAAAGGAAGAGGGAGAGAAAAATTATGCTAGAAAATCAAAGCTGAGGCAAGCTCCTGCAATTGAGAAGAAAATTAGCTCTGAGATTCTGGTGACCATAGCAAAAAATAGAACTACAATGGATTCTTAACAGATTGTCAAGGGAAACAAAATTTTCCCTAGCTCTGAATTATGAAAGGAATTTATCACCTGGGCCTTAAAATACAGGTCATTTGGACAATATAATAGATGGAGACTGCATTAGCAATTTATTAAAAGTCCTATTGACATTTCTTAGATCTTCCCTAGGTAAATTATACTTAACATGTAAAAGTTGCAGCTGGCATTCAAACTACTGTTACAGTTAAAAGTCCATGACAATATTTTCAAATACTTTAATTCTGTGCTGCCCAATGCTTCTAGCCCCCAATTCCCTACTCCATTACCTGTAGTATCCCGCTTATTCATTAAAATAGTTATGCCATCATTAATAGTACAGATTACACCCCACGATGGGAATAATAATTCTAAAAAGTTATATGTAAGACCAGAATCTTAAATTGGGATAGGTCATACAAGGTCATGTATTACAGTAGATTTCAAACCTGGCCCTTCATCCCAAATACATGGCAAGATTTTTAAATATCATATTCCCAAACCCAGCTTCCAGATTCTGATTTAGTAGTTCAGGGTATAGGCCCAGAAATTTGTTGTTGTTGTTAAAGAGATTCTCCTATGAAGTCAGGTATTTAGGAATCACTAATCTGATCCATTCTCCCATCCAATACAGAAATCCTCTCTAAACATGGCGGTGAGTCAGTTGCCCAGACCATGCCGAAGAATATCCTTGACTTAATGAGAAAGGGTATTCTCTTATGGGAATGTTCTAATCATCAAATCATACTTTCTCCACCACCACCATATCTTTTAAAAAGGTTTCATTTGGTTTCTGATTAAATGTTAATTGTTAGGAGCTGCTAATCCTTTAAAATATTTCTGTTCCTATAGTCTATGTATCCAATATTTGAAGATCTTCCAAATAATGAAAATGCATCAGGAGGATTCTATTAACGTAATTCTTGAGAGAATTATTTAGTAAGTAAAACCCTGTGCCATGCAGCTATTCATCCTTAAAGTGTATGTAATGTTAGTTGAAATACATTTTATTAAGGTTGGCAAGTTGTATACACTATATGATCTTATACTAAAAGATTTTTGAATCCTTACATCAGTCGTACTGTCAAGTCGATGTCTTTATTGAAAGTATATCTTAATTTTTTCCATTTTTAACATACTTTAGAGTTTCTTATTTATAGTAGTTAGTGCTATTTTGACTGCTTCTCTAAAAAGTCTGTGTCTGCCTCTAAGAAACCACTTTCATTTTACTACTTAGATCCCTAATGTTTAGAGTGCGACCTGAATTGAAGATCTTAGACTGTTTAACATGAATAATAAATGACCAGAATAATTCACAAGTTATGCATTTCAAATTAAATGAATAACAAATAAAATTTCACATTATAGCACTGAATTTAAGATTCATTACATGTGTATGAGTCCCATGTGATAAACAGGGCTAGGCAAAATAGCATGAAAATAAATTTAAGGTAGAGGAAAATAAATTAATTAGATCTGTCATATTCCTCAAGGGAAAGAATTATACAAAAGAGCAATTACTTTGTAACTGCACCTTAGGAAGTCTAATTGACTGCGGAACTGTTTTCTCCACTCTTCACTTTTTCTCTATTTTCAAATAGGAGTTGATTGGGTTTTCGATATAAATGGTCTTTGGAAATGTTTAGACCAGGTAAAGCCTCTCAGGGATGTCAAAGCACATGTAGCTGGAGGTAATGTAATTTCTTCACACAGACTAGTATTTAGAGGTTATCTTATCAGTGTAAAGTACAGAGGTTAAAAGACTGCTTCATTGCAGGGGACTCCAGTATCAGGAAGCAGTCTAGGCATCGGGTCATCATTCAACTGCCAGCCAACGGGGGCCGAGACTGCACAGAGCCCCTCTATGAAGAGAAGGCCTGCGAGGCACCTCAAGTGTGCCAAAGTTACAGGTAGGGTTAGAGAAATGTATCAAGAGGGAGGAGCTGAACAAATACGTCAACTCCACATTCTTTCCTAGGATAAGGAAAGGAAGTCAACACTGTTCCTTCCACAGACTTAATGGAGTTGGGATGTTTATGGCTGTAGCTGCCATTCTTGTCTTCAGGAGAGCTGCTCTGCTGCTGAAATGATGTACAAGGAACAAATACTTGTATAAATTTCCAAGGTGTAGTGTTAGCTCCAGTAGTTTGGGGAAATGTCTTATGTTGATATAACATATAAGAAATGCTGAAAAGTGATTAATAATTATGAAACATGTATGCTTTAGGAAGCAATTCTTTTTCACTTAGAAGAATAGCCTAAGCATTTCTCCCCTGCTCCAAAGAGCACCTGTTCTCATAAATGCTCACATTCTGGCTCAGGAAATGACATCTGTATTTCAATGATGCTTAGATGTTCTGTTCATTTGTGATCACCTTAAGTAAAATTATAGTTATTAAAGCTATATATCATCTTGATAATTTATTAGAGAAATTTTACTTCCTCATGATTAAGACAGAAATTATCTAATAGAAATCTGACGTAGTATACATTTGCAGTCCCAACAGCAAATGAGGTATTATGGCATCAATTAATGAAAAGTGTAATCACAAAATAAATATTTAAGATGACATTGCCAAATTTGCCATCTTAATATATGAGTCTTTAGTTCTGAGATGACAAATACTATAATTGTGTGCTTACACCATGAACATTGACAACTACTGGTTCAAACTTATTTATTTTTGGAATTTGTTTTTGTAAAGCATATTATAATTATAGTTGCTGAGATACTCCTACAATGCTACCCAGAAGAGCACTATACAAAAGACTCATGAATTGAATACAGTTTCATAACTTGAATAAAATAAATATACTTTATTTAAATGGCATACATCACTTCTGGGGCCATCTGGTGCATTTGTTGGCAGTCCTAATCATTAAAAAGTCTAAATGTTCTCTGTAGAGTCCTGTAGAACTTGACAATGATGTGTTCTTGTCTTCACTGCCAGAGAAAGTACTTTTATATTTAATGTTACTTCTTCTAAAGCCTAGGTGGAGATCTAAATTAAATTTAGATAGAACTGAGCATTGTTAAATAAATTTCTGTTTGCAGTGGTCAAAGTCGTGCTTCCATGCTGCTGTGTCTCTGATTTGCCTGGCATTTTTGCTTCTTCTCCATTGGGCTTCTGTTCTTGTCTTGTAGGTGGAAGACTCACAAATGGCGCAGATGCCAATTAGTCCCTTGGAGCGTGCAACAAGACAGCCCTGGAGCACAGGAAGGCTGTGGGCCTGGGCGACAGGCAAGAGGTGGGAGGCGCCATTTCACAGTTCATTTCTCCAGCATCACTAGTTTAACCACTGTTTTGATGCATTTGTCACTTGGACACCATGCTTAGCAAACAGAGAAAAGCAGATATAAATCTGCTCTGAGCCATTCCACAAAACATCAGTACATGGAAACTTGTCTTTTTACACTGTTCCCGATGTTCTTTGGCATTAGCTCATAACTAACTCTTGAATTTTTCTCATATTTATATCTGAAAGAAAGTCAGGCCAAGCTTTCAGTTATGACATAGATGGTACACTGAAGCTTTTTTGTTTGTTTGTTTGTTTGTTTGTTGTTAGATTAAGGTATTCCATAGCATTTTGCTTGCCACCTTAATAAGCAATAAGATTCTTACCTCCTTGCCTATATGCATTATATATGTGCATACATACAATGTAATAGAATTAGTTAACTTTTTCAGAAGTTCTCAGAATGACATCTCTGTCATTTTCATGGCTATCCACAATTCTGTTCATATTCAGTACTGATTTTTAAATGGTAGACTTATTTACTTAACTGCAGTCTGCACCACTAAATAACATGGAATCTTGCGGAAATGGGTAATGAGAATGTTCAAGCTTGCCATCATTATTTACTAGATATTATAGGGAATATATAAACTCAAGATTTGGAGTATGTTGTTTCTTCCAGACATAGCAAATTCAGTCTTTAAAGAGTACATGATTATGTTTACTCATATTGACTTAAAGCATACAGCTCCTGCTGTATATTTAAAACGTAGCACAATACATAATTGAATATGTAAGCAACTTCAATTTATAAAAAACATATTTTGCTCTCCCATGTGTACTTATGTATTTCATGTTGATACAAAAATTTGAACATATAGAGCAGAATTCCAGTTTTTGCTGATTTGATCTGGGACTTCATTTTCTATAGAGTGGAAAACTGCCTTTTAAGAAAAAAAAGTTTCTATTTTGTAAAAGAAAAAAACTATTTTATAATCTTCCTTTTAGAAGTCCTCATCTGAAACATAAAACTTAGTTTCTAATAATCTTAAATTCCTAGTTGCAGTAGATTTTAGGATTTCTTTTATTTACATAATTCTCATTATGTATCTCCCACCATCAACTTTGGGTAAAACGTAACTGTGACTCCCTTTACAGTTAGAGAGACTTAGGTGTAAAGAACTGAAAGTCATTCTCCTCCATTTCAAATCCTTCTTTTTTTTTTTTTTTTTTTTTTTTTNGAGCAGAATTCCAGTTTTTGCTGATTTGATCTGGGACTTCATTTTCTATAGAGTGGAAAACTGCCTTTTTAAGAAAAAAAAGTTTCTATTTTGTAAAAGAAAAAAACTATTTTTATAATCTTCCTTTTAGAAGTCCTCATCTGAAACATAAAACTTAGTTTCTAATAATCTTAAATTCCTAGTTGCAGTAGATTTTAGGATTTCTTTTATTTACATAATTCTCATTATGTATCTCCCACCATCAACTTTGGGTAAAACGTAACTGTGACTCCCTTTACAGTTAGAGAGACTTAGGTGTAAAGAACTGAAAGTCTTTTTCCCCCTTTTTAAATCTTTTTTTTTTTTTTTTTTTTTTTTTTTTTTGAGACAGAGTCTCGCTGTGTCGCCCAGGCTGGAGTGCAGTGGCCCGATCTCAGCTCACTGCAAGCTCCGCCTCCCGGGTTCCCGCCATTCTCCCGCCTCAGCCTCCGAGTAGCTGGGACTACAGGCGCCCGCCACCGCGCCCGGCTAATTTTTTGTATTTTAGTAGAGACGGGGTTTCACCGTGTTAGCCAGGAGGGTCTCGATCTCCTGACCTCGTGATCCGCCCGCCTCGGCCTCCCAAAGTGCTGGGATTACAGGCTTGAGCCACCGCGCCCGGCCTTCAAATCCTTCTTTAAGAAATTGAGTGATATGAGATTTTCTTGTCATGCCCTACTAACTCCTTCTTGAATCAAGCATAGATTTGCATATATTTGGGGTTCTATATAGAATTTATAATGAAAATGAGCATGAGTTTGGGAATCAGGAAACAAAAGTTTTAGTCTCCGTTCTTTTACTTATACAATGTGTCTTACTCATCCCTTCAGCTTTCTGGACCTCAGTTTATTTAGATTAAAAAAAGAGGGGTTTGGACCAACTGATGTTTTAGGATTATTCGAATTTTCATAGTAGATGCACAAACAATACCCAGAGATCAAAATGTGAAATAAAATTAGGTAAAGCAGATGAAAGCCATATTTTTATAAAACACCACTGGAGGAAATACAAGATATAGTAGAAGCAACACAAGTGTGAAAACAGCCTCAGTTCCAAACGATGACGTATAAGCTGCACAACCTTGGATGACTCATTTCCTCCCTTTAAGGCTAAGAACACAAAAGCCTTACAGCAGTTGGCACATGTTGTCTTCATTAAATGTTCATGTCTTCCCTCTTCCTGTTTGTTCATAACCCAAGTGAATGTATGCATATGGGCCTTTTGGGTTTTGACACACAATTTGCACAAAAGCTATTTTTTCTGTGATTACCAGCAAACTTTGCATTTCCAAATCGGAAAACTGTTCATTCTTCATCCTGAGTGGCCACCTTGTATTGAATACTTGTTACTCACTCCCTCTGTGATAAAAGGGTCTTAGCGTCTTCAGTGTGTGACTTTCTCCTATCTTTCTGATTGTTCCATTTGTGATTTCCTATTACTGGTGTCTCTTTCTCTGCCTGTACTTACATAGTGCTTCCTAATCTTGGCATACTTGTCAAACAACTTGCTGTACCTCAGCAATCTTATCCATTTTCAGGATATCTGGGAAGTGAAAGTTGCATTATAGCAAGTGATATCTTCATAAATATATTTAGAACAATCCCTTTAACTTCCATATGAAGACAGTCTTTTTATTGCCTTAGTAGATGAAAGACTGATTTTTCATACAGCTTATATTTCTATAGAAACATGAAATGGAGAAAATGAAGAGTGTAGAAGTATCTTTTACTAATTGCAAGAAGACAAAATTTTCTTCCTTTGATGGTCATGGCTGTTTTCAGAACTCCACATTATTAACCTGCCAAGTTCTTGCTATTTTCATCTTTGTCCTTACTTATGTGGTCAGAGACTTAAATAAAAAAATGAACTTGTGCTATTTTTTTCTTTGTAATCTCAATTTTATTAGGAAATACATGTTTAATATTATCATTACAAGTGTCATCATGTTGCAATTTGAACATTTTGAAACATAGATAATTAAAATAGTAAATGAATATAATTCATCCATTGAGGAAAGTCATAGCTAACATTTATGATGTAAAATAAACTTATTTACTATATTAATTATATAACTTATTATTTTGAAATGCTATTTACTTAAAAAAATGTAATAAAATTCATTGAGAAAATATAAATAGGATTCTCTGGGGATTTAGTCTGCAAAAAAAAGGACAAAAGGAAGAAAGGAAGGAAGGAAAGTAGGAAGGAAGGAGAAAAGGAAGAAGTGAAGAAGGAGGAGATAGAAAAACATATGTTCTAACTCCATTTGGCAAAAGTAGAACTCTTGTGTTCTTACGAGGTAAACCTTTTTTTCGAGTGTCCAAATTCCTAAAACATCCAAACCAAGAATTCAAAATAAAATGAATTACAAAAATGAAAACTATTAAATGTCATGTTATTAAAAACAAAACTGCCCTATTTGGTCAAGGTGTACTATCATGTTGTAAGCTACGGTGTTGTCATTAAAAGTTCCATGGTATCACAATGGCCATGTTCCAAAGAAAGGACAGAGAGGTGAGGATTGTAACAGTTTGTGGTGATAGGGAGATTGTGAGCATTCTTGACTTGACATACTTGGCAGATAACTGTTTTAGAATGCTGAATTGGAAAATACAAATATATATTAAATATATTTCTTATAACATATACATTGTATCTCATTCTCTTATCTCTAAAACAGAAGGAAAAAATATTTATAAAATGATGAAGGTAAATCAAGAGAAAGAGAAAAGTTTCCGTGGACTTGTGCTATTTTTTATGACAAAAAATATTTCTATAGTAAACATTGAAACAATCAACAAAGACTATAGAGAAGCTACTCTCTGTCCCCTCTAGCATATCAGAATTTCTCATTTCAATTACTCATTCCACTGTTACTGCATTCAGAAGACTGTAGAAAAAGCTATAAATGTTAGGAAAGAATGAAGATCTTTAAACCAGACAGCTTCTATTTTTTAGGGAAATTAGATCAATGTTAATGCCACCTAACAAGTAAGAATTAAAAACTGAAACTTACCAATTGCAAAGCCAGTCATTTGAAGCTGAAGAGTGAGGAAAGACTTAAAGTATGGGTTGGGACTTGACTTGTACCATAATATTAGAAAAGTAGGGAGGATAAAAGAATACAAAATAAGATGAATTCTATAAGCTAAGTGTTTGAGGTAAGAAAAACAAAAACATTAAATGTGTTCACAGAAAAGTAGGTAGATTGGGCTCTGAAGCTGTGATCTGGAGCCTAGGGTGATTTTCTGGAAGGCTATAAATGTCAAGATGAGTATTTTACACCTTGTTTGATAAGTGGTATGAGCAAGGACCTGATGAAAGCAGTGTTTTATCTGTTAGCGTGTACAGAATAAATTAGAAAGATAAGACACTTGGACCTGAATGCCAGCTAGCGTGCTGCTGTAGCAATGCAAGGTTAAAGTCGTAGAAACAACAGTAATATAAAATAGGCAAAAATAAATAAATTGTGGACATATGATAGAGGGAAATATTTTGGGGACTTAGTAGCAGACAATAGAAGAGAGGTAAAAATAAAAGAGTCGAAGTTGATCGTATGATTCTTTAAGTCCAACATTTTTAGTGTAAGAATAGTTTCATTGGTGAAAATTCTAGGTCTAAAAGTAGAGCTAATTTTGGAAAGTGTATTTTATACATTTTATATTTGAAGCCATGGCAGGATTAGCAAAGTAGAAATAACCAGGTATACACTTGAAATGTAGAAACGTAGTTGTAGAGATAGCGTAGGATGGAAGATGGAAATTTGGGTAACATTTCCATAGAGTGAATTGCTGAAGTTATAAAAAAGCTTAAGATCTCTAAAATGCAACTTGTATTATATATATGAGTAAAAGTGATTATACCTTATCATTAATGGATTTCTTTTTTCTCTAAAAAGTTTGCATTTGTAGATTCTTTAAGCATTTCTTTTAAAGTATTTAACTTAAATGTTACTAACTTGAAATTATCGTGTCTTTGTACTCCCACTTGAATAATATCATGTAACTAAGATATGAGATAGCTAACTTTACCATTGTCTGATTCTAGAGATAGAAATGTTTACTGCATGGCTCTTATCAATCTATTTGTCCATACCAGGAGCCAGCAAATTATATGGCCTGCGAGCCAAATCCGGCCCGCAGCCTGTTTTTTGTAATTAGTTGTATCGGAACACAGCTACAGCCATTTTTTTTACATATTGCCTATGGCTGCTTTCATGATACAAGGGAAAATTGAATAGTTGTGACAGACCATATGGCCTACAAAGCGAAAAACGTGTACCATGTAGTCTTTTACAGAAAAAAAATTGCTGACCCTTGATGTAAAACCAAAAACCATGTGACCAATGATGTAGTCATAAATTCTAATAATACTGAATATTCGTTACCCAATAGGATCAGAAAATCCCTAGAATTTATCTTGTCACTTGGGAAGATGTACACAAATTCAATTCAGCAATAAAAGAAACATTTTATACTTATGAAAGTAGCAGATTTTAAAGACTGGGACGATAGTAAAATATCTGCCTTTAAGGATGAAATTGCAGCATTCTTTTTGGGGGAGGTTAGGAATAAAATGTTGACTCTAAGAACTTCAGTAGTAAAAAATAAAATTAAAAAGGGGCTAAAGGTGAAACCAGAAAATACATGGGCTAAGGAAGACAAGAGAGAAAAATATTCCAGGCCTCAAAATTCCTTTGTCTAGAGCATGATCAATTATACCCAAAAGTTGGATATTCAGAGTCAATTTATTAAGTACACATAGAAAAGAGAGAATGTGTGTCTCATATAATAGGTATCATTCAGCACAACACTTAAAAGGTTACCCATTATGATTCAGTTCTTCTCCAGTGTCTGGAGCCTTCCATATTAATAGAAAAATATAACACAAATTCCTTTTTATCACCTTAATAGCCACACCTCCTAGGCCCACACCTACTTTTAACCACCTGTTAACAATAAAATAAAGTGGCCTTTATAGACAGACTTTCTTTTTTACTATTAATACTATTAATAGCGGAATTTTTCCAGTTGGAGGAACTATCTGTGATGACATGTTTCAAAAGATTTGGGAAGCAATTATGTTCCCAGAGTCTCTTTAAAAATTGTAAACTGTTAACTACTTATAATCTCAGCACTGACATTCACTCTAAAGCAAATTTGTGAAAATCATCCTTATTCAGAAATGAGTTAAAATAACACAGGAATGAGAATATAGAGTCTCTTCTAATCAAGTTAATGCAGTCTTGATAAAAATCTATATCTTGTTTATGTCAAAACTATATGAAAAGTTTTTCTGATCTATTATATTAGAGTACAAAGTGCTTTAAAAGAAAATTTATATATTCCTGAAAGTTTGAAAAGCATATAGGAATTTTTTTTATGACCCAATTCCTTTACATTTGAAATGAAAAGTGACATAATGGTGAAGCAGAATTTTGTATCAGTTATTCCCAGAATCACCAGTAATTTTTGCCCAATCTTCTCTAAATTGGATTAGCTACTCTGCTACATAATGAGTATTTTAAGTTTATCAAGTATTTCTATAGAAACATTAGAAATCTTTTATAAAACAAATGCTTAAAATGTTGTATTGATAGTTTTATCAGGCTTCTTGGGCTTCTATAACAAAACACTTTAGATCAAGTAGCTTAAACAAAAATTTATTTCTCACAGTTCTGGTGCATGTGAAAGTCAAGGTGCCAGCCAATTTGGTTCCTGGCAAAGGCCTATTTCCTGACTTGCAAACAGCCATCTTCTCCTTGTGTCTTTACATGGCAGAGAAGGAACAAGGAGGAGAGAAAAAGCAAGTGGAGTGAGAGAGAGAGAGAAAGTGCACTCAGGTCTCATCTGAGAAGGGCACTAATCCCATCATAAGAACTTCACACTCATGACCTCATCTTCAAATACCACCATCATGTTGACAACTTCAACATGAGGATCTGAGGGAGACACAACTCAGTATATAGCAGTAGTGCAGGATCCATACTTTTAAATAAAATTCCTATCATCTTAGTGTAGAGAACTGTATGTTTGTTAATATTATGCTCTTTCAGAAAGCTGTGAAAACAGGTAACTGACATTTCTAAAATCCAATCCAAACTTTCTGAATATAATTCAATATAATACATTCTCTCATAAAATAAATATTTATTGAATGCATGCTACGTATTTCACATTGCCTTCATGGTACTAGGCCCAGCCTCTTGAGATATTAAAAATGTATAACAAATAGATTCAGTTACCTTAGTATGGTAGAAAATATACTATAGGTATACATGACTTGGGTTACAAGTCATAATAATACATTAGTAGTGTATATACACAATAATCACTGAAGAATTGAAAAAGATATAACCACTGATAGGGCATAGTGAAAGAGAAACAGCATTTAAATATAGGATGACTCAAGCAAAAAGGCAAGAAGTAAAATCTTTATGTTTAAGAACCGCTCATTGACCAGTCTGCCTAGGGTTCCTGTGAGTGAGTTAGAGGCAAGGGGCAAGGATAGTTTTTGTTTGTTTGTTTGTTTTCATTAAAAGTGGGAAGCAGTGAAGGATTTTACAAGGCTTTGGGTATTGAGAATGTTATATTCCAGGAAATTTTGTATAATGGCGTAAGAACTAAAAGAGAGGAAAAAAATTTTAAAGAAGACATTGACAGGATTTGGCAACTTTAAAACTTGAATCATTCTTAAATCTCATATGGAAATTTTAAAGAATCTTAGAAATAGGCATTTTCCCTATAAAATCGTCAATAAAAGAGAAATGCAAATAACATGAAATATGGCCATATTTCATTTTAACTTTTAAGTGAATAGACAGCTTATATTTTCTTCATGCTATTCAAGTCACTGGTGTATAAATTTTAATAGAACTATAACCTCCAGTCTCTTTTCTCCCTGTTCATATTTATACAGTTCAGATGATATTTAGAAGGCCAAATTATTGGTCAGTGGCTATATAATTGAAACCTAGCCATAATAACTGTAGATAGAATTGCCATTAAATTTGCATTAGAAATAAAATATATGACCATAATGTCAATTTTGGATGCTTTGTTTATTCTTTTCTTTACAACTGTCCTAAGAAACAATGTCAGTAACTACTTCTTAGATGTGTATCATTCCAGTGTTTATTACTTCGTGACATGTTTCTACCAAGAGTAGAATTTTTAAAAGTTGCAAAGATTCAAGGTAGACATATCATATAAATGACTGCAAATTTGCTCTTGCTCAATCTCCATGTTGATGATCATGCCAAGTGTACTTGCTATAGATTAGATGGAACTAGGGTTAATATTTTCCAGGGTCTACCTTGTCTAGCCTAATCTAGCAGCCCCTTTGTTTTCTTGCCTGCCAAACAACACCTGTTGAAATGTCACTGGTCACTAAGATCTGACATCAGTCTTTTTTTTTTTTTTTTTGAGACAGAGTCTTGCTCTGTTGCCCAGGCTGGACTGCAGTGGCGCAATCTAGTCTCACTGCAAGCTCTGCCTCCCGGGTTCACTCCATTCTCCTGCCTCAGCCTCCCGAGTAGCTGGGACTACAGGTGCCTGCCACCACACCCGGCTAATTCTTTGTATTTTTAGTAGAGTCGGGGTTTCACCATGTTAGCCAGGATGATCTCGATCTCCTGACCTCATGATCCACCACCTCGATCTCCCAAAGTGCTGTGATTACAAGCGTGAGCCACCGCGCCTGGCCTGACATCAGTCTCTTTAGATGAAAGCCAACATAATTTGGATGCATTCTCAAATCTAGACCACAAAAAAGAAAAATATTTCAATAATATACCTTGCATAGGAGAGGCCCTCCTGGCCTTAGGAGTCCTCACCCTGTGTCACTTACTGGTTAAAAAAGATTATAAAAGGAAAGTCTTTAAAAAAAAAAAAAAAAAGGCCGGGCCCGCGGTGGCTCAAGCCTGGTATCGCGCAGCACTTGGAGGCCGAGACGGGTGGATCAGCAAGGTGCAGGAGATGCGAGACCAATCCTGGCTAACACGGTGAAACCCCGTCTCTACTAAAAAAAAAAATACAAAAAACTAACCGGGCGAGTGTGGCGGGGGCCGGCTGTAGTCCCCAGCTAGCTCCCGGGAGGCCTGAGGCAGTGAGAACGCGTAAAACGCCGGGAGGCGGAGCCGTGCAGTGAGCTGAGATCCGGGCCACTGGCACTCCAGCCTGGGCGGCAGAGCCGAGATTCCGTCTCAAAAAAAAAAAAAAAAAAAAAAGATAAAAGAAAAAGTTATAATTCTCCCCTATTAAATCTAAATGTAGAGTATGCAATATAATAATTTAACTGTATTTTATGCTCTTATTTTTTGTGAACAAATATGCTTAAGTTACATGGTTTAATCTATATTGATGCGCTTTGCATCTCCCTTTGCTGAAAACTCTGACCCACTTTGTTCTTTTTTTTAAGATTACATTTTAGAGGCATTATTGAGGTTAGACTCATAATATCTGGGCCAGTTTATCCTGGCAGGGCACATTTATCTATTAATTGTCAAAAGAGAGTTCTGTAATAGAAAGAAAAAGAAGTGGAAAAATAGGTAGGAAAGAGAGAAGGAGCTTGCTTTAAGGAAATTTTATACAGACATAACTTTTAATCTCTTTTTTGACTGATGTATTTGTTAGTTATTACCAGGTTTTATACTCTTCAGTTATGTATACCATTATTTAAAACTTCTAGAATTATTTATATTTTAAAATGTTTATCTCTAACTTCCTATGAATATTAGCATCCTCGTTAATTTGGGGTTTTGGGTTTCGTTTTATATCTCTCTGGGAGATCTGTCATAAAATGCTTATTAACATTTGCCATTTTTTAAATAGTAGCTCATAAAATAAGCTTGGCACCGTGCTGGGTCTGTGATTGTTCTTGGTTGCTCCATGTGTTATGATGCAGTTAGTTAACCCTTCCCAGATCCCAACTGGGGATCTTAGCCAACCTCAGTCTGAGCTACTCCACTGGGAACTGATCATTATTTCCTAGTAAGTTCTCATCCTACTATTCTCATTTATATTATAAGCATCAGTGAGACTGGGGATCATTGGTAACTATTTAGGATCAATAAAAAATGAAAGTACATTTCTTTCCATTGTGCCAGGGCTACATTCACAGATTGTAATTAGGAACTATAATTTGACAAACTTGTCAGTGCAAATCTCTTTTACACAGAGAAAGACTAGGATCATTATATCTACCTAGTAAACAACTGGAACCCTCTTGCATTATTTATAGGTTTGATCTTATTTCTAAACACAATTATTTCTCTTGGTAACTAGTTCACACTTACATTAAGCTTTTTTGTCTTCATTTCTACATGATTCATTCTCGCTATTGCCATTTTTTTCATAAAACTATAAGAAAAAAATCATTCATCTAATTACTCAATGAGCTGATCATGTTCTGTCTCTAATGCTACCCAGACACTAGTGTAGTGGTATAAACCAATTTAATATTGTTCAGCTTAATAAATAAGGTCACAGAGCTCTTTGAAGCAGTAGCTACGTATAATCCAACAGCTTTCACTACACTAAGGCATTGATCCTATTCTGTTTCCTGTAATGAACTTCTATGTGCCCATTTTGGATCAGGCAATTTATTTCACTCTGATTATTCAAACAAAATGAGTGCATGGCCTTACAGGCTGAAGGGTAATTCACTGACCAATAGAACACTCTCTTCTTGTGAAACCTGAATAATAAGGAAATTGCATTCCTCTTCAAAAATGAAGATGAGCAATTACATTCAGAATTCCATTTGATGTGCTTCAGAGCTGCATCAGTAGCCTTCCATTTACGCATTCATGTATGCATAACACAGATATCCACGTCCTCTTAGCTCAGCCAGTGTTATCTATTCCTTTTCAGTCCATGAACCTTTATTATTTTTCTCTTTAAAACATAACTTGAAACTCAATTTACATGAAAACATTCTACAATTAACTTATTCAACTTACTAATCTTTTTAATTTAAATTTACAGGAAGTTTCAAAGATACACAAAAGTAGAGGGACTAATATAATGAGTACTAGCAATGTAGTCATCATTTACTCAGCTTCAGCAGTTTTTAACATGTTGCTATTCTTGGTCTTCTGTCCACACACTTAAAAAGAATTCTGCTGGAGTATTTTAAAGCAACTTCCAAGTAAGATATATATCATCCATAAATACTTGAGCATTTTTAACACAACAACAGCATTATTATTACATAAAACAAAATTAGCAATTCTTTCAAACTAATATTTTTTATATAATAAGTTTTCTCCATTGTCTCAAAAAATGTTTATGCATAGTGTGTTTAAACTGAGGTTCCAAAAGGTCTCCACATTACATTTGTTTCATGTGTTTCTTAGGTCACTTTTAATCTAACAACAGTTCTAGCTCCCTTTTTCATAGCATTTATTTGTTGAAGAAACTTCTCTTATTTGTCTTTACAGCATTTTCCCAATATTGATGGGCTAGACTTACTTAACTTGATTCATATGTAACCCATAAATCCATCATATTGATTCTTCCCATGCTTTCAGTCTGCCAGGAGCAGCCTGTCCTATATCACTTAAATAAAAATTGCTGTGCTTTATATAAATACAATGAATAAATGAAGTAAATGGCTGTAATCAACAGAGTTAAATATGGAATTTTACTTTAAAATAATCATTTTGATTTTTGCTGATTTCACTGAGAAGCTTTCATGGTGAATTATCTGTAGGGTAACATGATTTTTGTCCCATCTTGCTAACAAGTCTTCAGCTCAAAGGAGACCTTGTGTCATCATTAGATATGACATATACATGCTTCACCTGTAAATACAGATTGGGTATATATAGTTTTCTGGTGTGCTAAGAAACTATGCTCTTAGTATGATCCATCTTTTCTACTGTTCAAATCACCCTGTTTTCAGTGTTTTAGAAATGATTTTTAAGATTTATAAAGTTGAGAGACCAGATAGTTTCCTTTCCAAACATTTATATTTTCCTCGCCCTAATATCAGGAAGTTCATTTCAGATTGCATTTCTGTGTTTGAATTGTTCTGTTTCCTCTAAGTCGGAATACAAACAAGTTGAGATGTAGGATAAGTTTTCAATATATTGTATGGATTGTGCTGTTGCTATTTGTTTGGATAACATTGTATGAGTAATTTATTCCAAAAGTACACTGTCTAAAATCTCAGATAAGTGGTGTAAAGGGCAGAGTGGGTTTCTGAGAATAACTATGGGAATTTTACACATTTTTATTTTCTTTTCAACTAGCTGGAGTACTTGAGATTTTATGTAGTGCAGATATATGAGGAAAAAGGATTCCAGTTTATGTGAATAATAGCTGCACAAAATAAATTGTTTCTGGAATTGTATAGGTAGTAGTGTCACTTCATTTTGCTTTTGGTGTCACATAACAAGATAATGGTTGGAGCAATTCTGAAACAAAATTTGTAAGAAAGACCCTTAAGAGAGAACCTAAGTCAGTTTCATCTAATTTCTCAAAAGATTTTTATTGAAGTCTGTTTCAAAGAGCTAAATGGAATGAGTAGGTAAAAGTAGTATCATTTCAAAGAACCCAAATTTAGTCTGGTGATTTTTAATTTTCTTTTAGTTGCAAACAGTGAAACCCTCTTCACAGCTTATGATTCTCATATGATCAGATGTCTTATTTTCCAAATATATCATTCTTGAGGCTCCTGCATGTCCTGATTAGTAAAAAGTTTAATATCTTTCTCTTTATCAATTATTTCTTTTGAGTATCTTTGGGGAAACTTTGTCCATCAACCATTGGCACTTACTGAGTTTAAAGTATTCAAAAGGGTCAATCCTGCTTCCAAATGGCAGGTATAGAAAGAACTTCAAAATCACATCAGCTCATTTATATCCTGCATCTTGAGGAATTCTCCTACCCCATGTTACAGATGATGTTCTTCTAAACTATATGGATGTTCTTCTTTATCTATTTCCTGTACAAATTTCTATCATGCCCTTCCTTTGAACTCCAAGTTTAGAACTCTTTTAGCTCATAAAATGTTCAGCCATTGTTTCCGAAAGCTTGGCGTGGTACCAGGGTGATTAGGTACCAAAAGATTTTCTGTCTCAGCCATATGTGTTTGCCAGAACCCTTCTGTACCTTGAATACTCAAGCTAGTGGCTCTCAAACTTGAATCTGCATAAGGATCACCTGAGCATCTTGAAAAAAATGCATATTCTTTGACCTCATAACAGATACTTCATTATTTGGATTGGTCCAGATTATGAAACTCTTTTTGGGTCCAGAGATCTTCACATTTAATAGCATTCTAGGTGTTTCTGATGCAGGTGAAAATATATTACCTACTAGAGCAGTAGTTCTCATATAGCTTGGATAATTAAATCATCAGAAAGCTCAAAAAGTATCCTAATTCCCAGGACCCCAACCTCAACCAGGGAAATCAGAGCATTAGAGTTTAGCAAGGGCTTAGGTATTTTCCAAAAGTTATCCAGGGGATTATAATCCACAGCCAGACATGAGAACCACTATTTTAGACTGCTATGATAAACATATAGCACCAGATATGTCCTCCCTCGATGGGGTAGATTCTCTTTGAGACACTTAATGTTCTTTACTTTTTTCTGCCATCTAACCTTCATCAAGGCCAACATTGTTCACCCTACCAGGATTTTCATATTTTTAAAAATTTAGGGGCCCCTGTTCTTTTCTTACAAATTGGTCTTTCCAAAGTCATGTGTACTAAATGAAAAGCACATCTAAAGCTAAGAAATAGGGAAGTGCATCCACATTTGAACAATTTTTAAGAGCCTTTTATGTTAGGCCTGAAGCAGTTGCATTAAGTTGTGTTCAACTACACAGAGAAAATCTTGCCTTGCTGAAATTGCTAGTTATGTCCATTTACACACTCTATTACAAAGCCCTGCACTCCTAGGCCTTAGGTTTTAGTACATAGATCCAGACAGTGTTGTCTAACCGGAGGCCCTCTATGCCCTCACTGTAATTTAAGGTCAAAAATGTCAGCCTCCTTCACCTTGATTTCATGGTGACGGAATCCTGAACAGGACAGAGATCAGCGGCAGCTTCAGCCTATACTGTAAACCTGAAAAAGCCATGTAAATCAATCTGAATGAGACCATTTAAGATAATTCCATGAAGACAACTTTAGGACCACGGTTTAAATGTTTCATCTGCCTCCTCAATAAGTGAGTTGTTTTTAAAACCAATGGGAAGGAAATGGCATAGGGAGAAAGTGGACTTTAAATATACTTGCTCTTTTCTTTAAGACTTGTTACCATACAGCAATCATATATATATATATATTCAATAAGTAAAATATTATTTCTTATTTTGTCAGTAGAACAACATAGGAGAAATAATTCGTATGAAATTAAACTTTGATTTTTTAAAATTTATATGAAATTATAGAAATACAAGTTTTAACATAATAAATGAAAATTGTTAAACATTTTTAAGTGCAAGATTGATGTTTGTGCATGTGAAGAACTTGTAGAAAGAGGAGATGGAGGACTTTGACATTGTCTATCCATTAATCATTCCAACCCTTCCTAATAAACTTGCAATGTAATACAATGAACATACTTTCCATGCCAATGCAGTTTCAAGGTAAATTCTATAAACACACCCTCCTGACCCCAAACCCCAACGTACCAACCAGTTTGCTGCCACTAAAACACATCTATATAGGAATTCTAGTGTGCCCAATGATATAAAACAATATTAGATATACCCAGGGCCTTCCAGTCCCTCTCCAAACATCCTATGCTCAACATAAACTATTATCAGAATCCATGTATGATTTGTCTTACATTCTTATAAGTTTATTTCTAAGTATACCCTAAATGTGACCTCAACTGAAACCCTGAATACATATAAGTAAAAGTGCTAAATGCTAAGTGTGCATTTGTGTCCACTTTTCTATGCCACAAAAATCACTCAGGGTTATGTGTTATTAAAAAAATACAAAACAAATTTAATGGCTACTGTGCTCCTATAAGATTTCTACTGTAAGTAAGGAATTACAAGAGGCTTTCTCTGACTGCTTAACCAAATGTTAGGTTAGCTTCTAAATTATAAAGTAATTAGACATTTGAATTTAACAGCTTTATGCTTTTCTTTTAGCCATTACTTGTCGCAAGCAAGATGGAGGACAGGCTGGAATCCATGAGTGCCTACAGTATGCAGGCCCTGTGCCAGCCCTTACCCAAGCCTGCCAGATCCCCTGCCAGGATGACTGTCAATTGACTAGCTGGTCCAAGTTTTCTTCATGCAATGGAGACTGTGGTGCAGTTAGGACCAGAAAGCGCACTCTTGTTGGTAAGAATAATTGGGATGCCAAAGCCAGTACACGTCAAAGCAGAAAAACACAATACAAGTCAGACTAAGAGAGTTCTGACAATGTATTTGAAAAATAATATACCAATGGATTCAGACGTGTATTTTAAATTCAGTTGGCAGTGATAAAAGCATTATGTACTTCTAGTAGGAAGAAAAGGAAGCCTTGAAAATTGAACTCTGACTCCCTATATAATAGGCAGTAGATTATTTTCTGGTGTCGACGTGATCTTTTAGTGGACTGCCTATAGACTGTGAAGTGTTTGGAGCAAAGTTTTTGGGGGGACTTTATTAACCCATTCTCACTGTCAAAGCCTCAGATTATCCTTTCTCACCTAGAAGGGGGAATGTAGTCTGTATCTGAAAACTGTATTTTGAACCATAGTAGTGACTGAAAGCAGGAATATAATGAGCAAGAGCAGGAGCCATCATGCTGAACTAAAGCTTGGTGCGTTTGAAATATTGCCAATGGCAAAAGCAACCTAAAAATATTGGTACTAGTAGACTATTCAGAATTGAAGTTAAAAAATGAACCACCTATATAATGAAGACTGTCAAAAACTATATTACACAGCTTATGAAGGTGAGAGATAAATATATGTAATTATCTGCTGTATAATTTAAAAGTATGTGAAAAAGAATGTTCTGAAAGGATAATACAAATTTTACTATACAAAGTACCCAATACTAACAAAAGCCTATATAGAAAACACTGTGGCGTGAGAAAATATAATCGATTTATAGGCTAGTGTTAAACATGGTTAAAAATGGAGAAAAGGAAATGAGGAAAGTAGGAAATGTAGGGATGTGTGAAATTAATGATGGTATTTTCCAACTTAAATTGGCTTGGTTGTTTCTATTCCACAGGAAAAAGTAAAAGAAGGAAAATGTAAAATTCCCATGTGTATCCCCTGATTGAGACTCAGTATTGTCCTTGTGACAAATATAATGCACAGCCTGTGGGGAACTGGTCAGACTGTATTTTACCAGAAGGAAAAGTGGAAGTGTTGCTGGGGATGAAAGTACAAGGAGACATCAAGGAATGCGGACAAGGATATCGTTACCAAGCAATGGCGTGCTATGATCAAAATGGCAGGCTTGTGGAGACATCCAGATGTAACAGCCATGGTAATTCAATCTTTATAGTTATATATTTGCTATCTTTGGGAGTGTGGATGGAAAATGCACGTGCATTATAGTGGAATGGAAGTGAAGGTTTACAGAAGTATATTCTAAATCAAACTCTATGAAGCACCACACTATACATATATCATTTATATGTAACAGGAGGTTCAATGGCATTGCCTCATTGTCCAGATGTTGGCAACTTAAGTCCCAAAGATGGTGACAGGAAGCCTGATGGGGCCCACATCTTACAAAGGGTAGGCAAAAACCGGTGCCAGAAAGGTCCCCAGAGCTTATCAACAGCCTGTACATTGAACACACCCAACAATCCCCAACAAGTCCATACAGAAAGGGAGTAAGGAGGAAATAAGATTTGAATCAGTTTGAGATTTAAACAGACTTTTAACAACCAAACTGGCAAGATTTGCAATGTCCTCAAAATGTTATTAAGCGTCAGAGAAGATGGAAACTAGTAACTGATGAAAATGCAAATGTTTCTTCTCCATTGAATTCAGATTGGCGCATGCACGCGCGAGCACACACACACACACATACACCAGAAAAAAAAAAAAAAAAAAAAGGAAAATGTGCATACTCCTAGGAAACTGTGTCACTTTTATTTTCTAAGCCAAAAAAGTAAAAAATGCAGCGATAATAATTGTGTTGCCAAAAGGTTGTGAACAGTGCCATCTTTGACCAGAATATATTTAATCTTAATATAGGCAGTATTAAGCAATTTTCACTGTTATTGTTTTCTTTTAATACAGTTGTCTTTTTATAATGGAATGAAAGAAGTTTACAGAGGGGCAGCCTGAAACACAGATACCACATACTTTCAAACACTGGATGGTGATCTCTTACTTACTTGATAGAAGTGACCAAGGAAGGATGAGTTAAATTGCTAGGAGCATGATACATGACAGTTATCCTCCAACCTTGCTGAAATATTAATAACTCTTGCTATTGGAATGGTGCTGCTCCAGTTTTATTATATAGTTCAGAAAACAACACTAACAAAAACCATCTCACATTTATAAACCATCAAGGCGTCATGGTGACATATTTATTGAAATCTCTTAAACATCTCCGCATATATATATATCTCCATATATATCCACATATAATATATCCATACACACACACACACACACACATACACATATATGCGGCAGACAACTGTGGCACCTTTTTTTTTATTATACTTTAAGTTCTGGGATACATGGGCAGAACGTGAAGGTTTGTGACATAGGTATATGCATGCCATGGTGGTTTGCTGCACCCATCAACCCATCATCTACATTAGGTATTTCTCCTAATGCTATCCCTCCTCTAGCCCCCCATCCCCTGAGAGGCCCTGGTGTGTGATATTCCCCTCTCTGTGTCCATGTGTTCTTATTGCTCAACTCTCACTTATGAATGAGAACATGTGGAGTTTGGTTTTCTGTTCTTGTGTTAGTTTGCTGAGAATGATTGTTTCCAGCTTCATCCATTTTATGATGTATATGTGCCACATTGTCTTTATCCTGTCTGTCATTGACGGGTATTTGGGTTGGTTCCAAGTCTTTGCTATTGTGAATAGTGCCACAATAAACACATGTGTGCTTGTGTCTTTATAGTAGAATGATTTATAATCCTTTGGGTATACACCCAGTAATGGGATGTCTGGGTCAATGGTATTTCTAGTTCTACATCCTTGAGGAATCACCACATTGTCTTCCACAGTGGTTGAACTAATTTACACTCCCACCAACAGTGTAAAAGTGTTCCTATTTCTCCACATCCTCTCCAGCATCTGTTGTTTCCTGACTTTTAGTGATTGCCATTCTAACTGGCATGAGATGGTATCTCACTGTGGTTTTGATTTTCATTTCTCTAATGACCAGTGATGATGAGCTTTTTTTCATATGTTTGTTGGCTGCATAAGTGTCTTCTTTTGAGAAGTGCCTGTTCATATCCTTCACCCACTTTCTGATGGGGTTTTTTCTTCTAAATTTCTTTAAGTTCTGTCTACAAAGAAGTTTCTAAAAGTCTTGTCCTTTTGTTGTTACCTTATCACATAGTTCCTATTGTATCGAAGTCTAGTGATATGCAAAGAAATGATAAATGTTTGAGGTGATGGGTATCTCAGTTATCCTGATTTGATCATTACAGGAGTATGCATGTACTCTGTAATATCACATGTTCACCATAAATATGTATAATATTACCATCTTAACTATCTTTAAGTGCATCGTTCAGTAGTGTTAAGTACATTCACATTGTTGGGCAATCAATCTCCAGAAACTTTTTATTAAAAAACAAATTTTATTGCATATATTTAAGGTAAAAAAAAAAATTTTTAATGATGTGAACTCCGAAAACTCCACAATATTGAAGCTCTAGATATAAGTATTTTTCAGGTTAGTATATGTGCATTGCTGAATTGAAGATTAGTACATGCCTTGAGAACAATAACTATAAAAGTAAAGGGAACTTAATATTTATAATTGGTGCACTTTGAGAAACATCTCAGGGTAATTAAATATTTTATTTATATCAAATAGCATAAGTGCTATAAATTAGATACCAAGAAAAGTCTAAATTCCCTTTCTACTTTGAGGTGATAATGTAGAAAACCGTAATTAGCCATTATAATATAAAATAGATCACTTTCAAAATGTGTTTATTTTGGAATGCAGGATGTAAGTGTTTGCTCACATTTTAACTTGTTATGCACAGTGAATCACTAAAATAATCATTTAACAGTACCTGTGAGCTTCCAGAATAACATTCATATTTTCTCACTTTTGTCTTGATCTATTAATTAGATGCATGAGACTATTACCAAGTCACTTCCGTCAATCTCATGTTTAGAAAAATCTTTTAAAATACTCTGTGACTCTCACAGAAATGTTTGATCCCTTCAAAAAAGTAAAAGAACAAAAACAATTGAAATTGGCCAAAGGCAGTATACATTTCTTATTTCAGTATTATCAACTCACAGCATGAAGAATCCAGTACTGTATTTTAGAGAAAGGCACTTATGGAAAAGTAATGAATCCATGATGACATTGACTTCGTGGGGATTCTGAAAGGATCTAAGAAAGATCCTTAATGAAGTGAATGGTTCTAGCTTAGTTCTTCTGCATGTCCTGCATCATTCCTTTCTCAATCTGGTATCTGATGGGATGTCCAGTGGATATTTTAGTGTTTACTAACATAATTACTCGAAGTAAAGACTTGAAAAATTGAATCTCTAATGCCTGATTTCTTTGGGAATTCCTACTTTCCTTAAATATGTTCCGCAAATTCTGGTGTTTGTGGAATGTTATGACTTGGCCACTCTATCCCAGTCATCCCCTAGTTATAATCTCTATGACAACCGCTTTCTTCCAGCCACATCAGCTTTCTAGATGGATAGTTATTAAGTGGCTCTGGAGAAAAAACTATCTTCTTGCTTTCAATTTAAACATAAAATTGATCCCCATGTGTGTGCAGTGCAATGACAATCCCCTATTCAATAGTGTCCTTAGGGTATTTCTGTTTAATCATTGTTGTCTATCTGTGGATCATATTACCAGTTATTATATTCATAAACCAGTTTGACTTTCACCAGTTTAATTATATTATTTTAGACTGTTTCCCACTAGGTCACTTTTTTTTAATTTCTTAAACTTGAGGCAGAATTCTGTTATTTTTGAACTTCCGTGTAACAATAGACGCTGTGCTGAAAAGTGATATAACTGCATTGCCAAAATCAGATATTAAAGTATACTTTGGAGGCGGAGCAAGATGGCCGAATAGGAACAGCTCCAGTCTCCAGCTCCCAGCGTGAGCGACACAGAAGACTGGTGATTTCTGCATTTTCAACTGAGGTACCGGGTTCATCTCACTAGGGAGTGCCAGACAATTGGTGCAGGTCAGCTGCTGCATCCCGACCAGCAAGAGCATCGCCTCAAATGGGAAACGCAAGGGGGAAGCGAATCCCTTTTCCTAGCCAGGGGAACTGAGACACACAACACCTGGAAAATCAGGTAACTCCCACCCTAATACTGAGCTTTACCAAGGGTCTTAGCAAATGGCACACCAGGAGATTATATCCCACACCTGGCCAGAAGGGTTCCACACCCACGGAGCCTCCCTCATTGCTAGCACAGCAGTCTGAGCTCTAACTGCAAGGCAGCAGCGAGGCTGGGGGAGGGGCGCCTGCCATTGCTGAGGCTTAAGTAGGTAAACAAAGCCATTGGGAAGCTCGAACTGGGTGGAGTCCACAGCAGCTCAAGGAGGCCTGCTAGTCTCTGTAGACTCCACCTCTGGGGACAGGGCACAGCTAAACAAGCAGCAGAAACCTCTGCAGATGCAAACGAACCCTGTCTGACAGCTTTGAAGAGAGCAGTGGATCTCCCAACATGGAGGTTGAGATCTGAGAACAGACAGACTGCCTGCTCAAGTGGGTCCCTGAACCCTAGTAGTCTAACTGGGAGACATCCCCCACTAGGTGCAGACCAACACCCCACACCTCACACTGTGCGGTACCCGCCCTGAGACGAAGCTTCCAAACCAAGAATCAGACAGGAACACTCTCTGTTCAGCAATATTCTATCTTCTGCAGCCTCTGCTGCTCATACCCAGGCAAACAGGGTCTGGAGTGGACCTCAAGCAATCTCCAACAGACCAACAGCTGAGGGTCCTGACTGTCAGAAGGAAAACTATCAAACAGGAAGGACACCCACACCAAAACCCCATCATTACATCACCATCATCAAAGACCAAAGGCAGATAAAACCACAAAGATGGGGAAAAAGCAGGGCAGAAAAGCTGGAAATTCAAAAAATAAGAGCGCATCTCCCCCTGCAAAGGAGCTCAGCCCATCGCCAGCAACGGATCAAAGCTGGACGGAGAATGACTTTGACAAGTTAAGAGAAGAAGGCTTCAGTCCATCAAACTTCTCAGAGCTAAAGGAGGAATTACGTACCCAGCGCAAAGAAACTAAAAATCTTGAAAAAAGAG
>NW_016812870.1:54307-98235 GCF_001698545.2 Rhinopithecus bieti
TGGAAAACAGTATGGCGATTCCTCATGGATCTAGAACTAGAAGTACCATATGACCCAGCAATCCCATTACTGGGTATATACCCAAAGGATTATAAATCATGCTGCTATAAAGACACACGCACATGTATGTTCATTGCGGCACTATTCACAATAGCAAAGACTTGGAATCAACCCAAATGTCCATCAGTGACAGACTAGATTAAGAAAATGTGTCACATATACACCATGGAATACTATGCAGCCATAAAAAAGGAAGAGTTTGTGTCCTTTGTAGGGACATGGATGCAGCTGGAAACCATCATTCTCAACAAACTGTCACAAGAACAGAAAACCAAACACCACATGTTCTCACTCATAGGTGGGAACTGAACAATGAAATCACTTGGACCCAGGAAGGGGAACATCACACACTGGGGCCTATTATGGGGAGGGGGGAAGGAGGAAGGATGGCATTGCGAGTTATACCTGATGTAAATGACGGGATGATGGGTGCTGACGAGTTGATGGGTGCAACATACCAACATGGCACAAGTATACATATGTAACAACCCTGCACATTGTGCACATGTACCCTAGAACTTAAAGTATAATAATAATAAAATAAATAATGTATACTTTGGGAGCCACATAAATGTTCATCCATCCTGATGCATGGTATTAAATATAGTAAAGGGCATAAATGATGATATATAAACACGTTTATGGCATATCTGCAGTAAAAACATAATACAAATTTTGTATATTCACTCTTGTTATGAAATCTTGGAAGGTGTCACTATAGCAACAACTTTTTAGCAGTTTTTTTTTTTTTTTAATTATACTTTTGAGTTCTGGGATATGTGTGCAGAACGTGCAGGTTTGTTACATAGGTATACACGTGCCATGGTGGTTTGCTGTACCCATCAACCTGTCGTCTACATTAGGTATTTCTCCTAATGCTATCCCTCCCCTAGCCCCCCACCCCCCCAGCAGGCCGTAGTGTGTGATGTTCCCCTCCTTTCTGTCCATGTGTTCTCATTGTTCGACTCCCACTTATGAGTAAGAACATGCAGTGTTTGGTTTTCCGTTCCTGTGTTAGTTTGCTGAGGATGATGGTTTCATCAACCAATATCTTAGAGGAATCTTGTGATGAATAAAAAATGTGTAACTTGATTTTTGAGTGATTTAAAATTGTTGCTATCCTCTCAAGGAAATAAAAGAGGACAACAACAATTTGATTTTTAATTTATTAGAAATTTATTGAGAGCCTAACCACACAGTACTAGGTACTTCTCAAGTTAATATCTTCAAAATGTTACAAAACAAAGGGTAGAATATCTGGAACTTTTTTATTATGTCATTTAATCTTCATATTTTAAAGAATCTTAGAGGTAGCCCAGCTTATACAAGGTACGTATATACAAGATTTCTATTTAAATAGAAAGGATAGAATGGTATTGTGCCACCCCTCAGCTTGATCCAGTGCTCCCAAATCCCTTTATCCTGCTGTACATTTTACATTTCTAAAGCGTGTATCATCTTATAACATACTATATAATTTACTTACTTGTTATGTTTCTTGTTTATTCTTTATCTCCCATTCAAGAATAGAGATTGATGAGGGTATCTTAGACTATTTTATTCACTGATGTATCCTGAGTACCTAGAATAGTAGGTGCTCAACAAAATTTGTAGAATAAATGGACGAGTAAAAAGCTGGATAGAGTGATTTTTTTTCCAGATAAAGAGTCACTACCTACTGGAGTTGCAGTGGTTTCTGTAGTTTGGGATGACCGTGGCAATTTCTTAAAATAAGACAGTAATGAATTTTGCTGCATCAATTGACTTTTTCATTCACTAAAGAGTTCTCTGTTGCATGCAGTGTTGTTTGATAGCGTTTTACCCATCGTGGAACTTCTTTCAAAACTGGCGTATATCCTCTCAAACCCTACGACTGCTTTATCAACTACATTTATGTAATATTCTAAATTCTTTGTTGTCATTTCAACAATTGTCACAGCATCTTCACTTGGAGCAGATTCCATCTTAAGAAATTACTTTCTTTGCTCACCCATTGAGAAGCAATTCCTCATCTGTTCAAGTTTTATCATGAGATTGCAGCAATCCAGTCACATCTTCAGACTCCTCTTCTAATTCTAGTTCTCTTGCTGTTTCTACCACATCTGCAATTACTTTCTCCTCTGAAGTCTTGAGCCCCCTCAAAGTCATCCATGAGAACCAACTTCATTCAGACTCCTGTTAAGGTAGATATTATGACCTCCTTCCATGAATCATGAATGTTCTTAATGGCACCTAGGTTGGTGAATCCTTTTCAGAGGTTTTCAGTATACTTTGCCTGGATCCATTGCAGGAATAGCTATGGCAAGTATAGTCTTACAAAATGTAATTTCTTAAATAATAAGACTTGTAAGTCAAAATTACTCTTTGGCCCATGTGCTGCAGAATAGATATTGTTTTAGCAGGCATCCAAACAACAGTCATCTCCTTGTACATCTCCATCAGAGCTCTTAGATGACTACATGCATTGTCAATAAGCACTAATTTTGAAATCTTTTTTCTGAGCAGTAGGTCTCAGTGGTGGGCTTAAAATACTCGGTAAACCATGCTATAAGCAGATATACTATCATCCAGCGTTTGTTGTTTCATTACTAAGCACAAGCAGAGTAGATTTAGCTTGATTCTTAAGGGCTCTAGGATTTTCAGAATGGTAAATGGGCTTGAAGTCACTAACTGCATTAACCCCTAATAGGAGAGTCAACCTGTCCCTTGAAGCTTTGAAGCCAGCCATTGACTTTTCCTCTTTAGCTATGAAAGTCCTACATGTTGTCTTCTTCCAACAGGAGGCTGTTTCATCTACACTGAAAAATCTGTTGCTTAGTGTAGTCATCTTAATCTATTACCTTAGCTCAGTATTTGAGATAACTTGCTTCAGCTTCTATATCAGCACTTGCTGCTTTACTTTGAACTTTTATGTTATAGATAGCTTCTTTCCTTAAATCCAAACCAACCTCTGCTAGCTTGCAATGTTTTTTTTATGCAGCTTCCTCACCTTGCTCAGCCTTCATAGAGCTGAAGATAGGATCTTGCTCAATTAGGCTTTGGTTTAAGGGAATGTTCTGACTGGTTTGGTATTCTATCTGGACCACTAAAACTTTCTGCATATCAGCAGTAACACTCTAGCACTTTATTATTTGTATGTTCACTGGAGCAGTACTTCCAATTTCCTTCAAGAAGCTTTTCTTTGCATTCACAACTTGGCACCCCCAAACAATTACAATAGTAACATCAAAGATCACTGATTGCAGATCACCATAACAGATGTAATAATAATGAAAAAGTTTGAAATATTGCAGGAATTACCAAAATGTGACACAGAGACACAAAATGAACACATGCTGTTGGAAAAATGGCACCGATAGATTGGCTCAATGCAAGGTTGTCACAAACCTGCTATTTGTAAAAAGTGCACAATCTGCAAAGCAAAATAAATCAAAACCCAGCAAAATAAGGTATACCTGTAAAACATTCTAATATACTTACATTATTTCTTTATCAAGTTTTATTACTCTATGTAATGCATTGGATATTAAATCTTAATGGAAAACTGGTGCTGAATACTATTAAAAAAAATCAAAGCCCAATTCAGATTTATCCTTTGAAAATAGTCATACTTTAGCTGAAGAAATTCTATACTAATTGAACTTTAATGAACAGAATGATTCCACATTTTACAGCTCAAGAATTTTATTCTTTTACTCTGACTTTTGTGCTTAAAGAAAAAAATTAAAATTACAAAGAGAACATAAATCAATGTATCAGCCAAAATATTAAAATATATCTGTAGAAGTATTGAGGAAGAAAAAAGTCTTTTCAGTTCATCTAGAGAAAAGGGAGAGTTCTAGGTTTATTTATTGCCCTATTGTCAAACAAAATACAACATTATATTTAAGTGCTGGGCACACTTTTCTTTGTGCACTAAGATTCATGATCCAATGGCCCTAAAATTACCAGGCCTTGGTACTGCCGTGTGGACATCATACTGGCATTCAGAAAGCTAAAATACATTTTTTGTAGGCCACTTTAATTATATTCGTTTGTCTTCCAATTGTAATAACAATTAAATAGTTCAGAATAGTTTGCCTAATGCCTTATTAATATAAAATAATGTCTTTTTAACATTAATTTTTAAATATAGTGATTTGTATTGACTTTTCCACGTTTTCTCTCTTTGCCTAGTATGCTTGTGAATGATATTACAGAGGGCTTTCTGGACATTAATGAATAGCTTAAGCAACTGCTTTTTTGCAAGCATCTGTAGGATTCAGAGTATGCTTTGCTAGCACCCAAAGTTACTCTTTAGAAATTTGCTTCATACCAGTTTGCACTATAGCACTAATTATTGAAATAAGAAGGCTCTACAAATATTACAAATAAGGAAAAACCTTTTAATAGAATATCTTTATATTGTAAATATGTGTGTGGAATATTCATATCCTTGTGTGGCAACATTTAACATTGTTGCCTAACAGCCTAAGCAATCTACTGCTTATTCCACCAGCCTCTCACAGTTCTGACATAGATGATTCCAAAGCAGGTGTCATGTTTCAATGACCATTGCTAGCTACTGCAAGGAAGGAACTATAAATTTCAAACACTGTTGTATCACTCAGGGCCTCTAGTATACATGCCTCAGCTGTGGCTTTTCTACTAGCATTTGTAGGAACAGGAAAGAATCATCAAAAAAAAAGAAAAAAAAACACTTGGAAAAGGAATACATCCTGGATGAATTTTAAAAATTATAATACCCAATTTACAAATAGACTTTAGTTTAAGAGTTGGTGCTTTTAAGTTGATATGGAACTCAAGATAAAACTGGTAAATATAATCATGAATATGGGTAGAGAATAACCCACCTGACCACTCAACCATAAAGTAACTGAAATGTATTACTTTTTGTAATAGGATTCTACCAAAGATTATATAGGTTCACTATTAGAGGTTAATTAGAAACAAAATTGAATAAGAAATTGTTCCTTATCATAGTGGATACTCGTATTTGAGGAAGAACATGTTTAATTAAACCAGGCAGAAAAAGCAATAAATAGAGTCTTGTAAACAAGCTGAAATAGAGTCCTAATTTCTCCAAAGAGCTTTTCCACTTGGTAGAATTTATTTAATGTCTAATTCATTTCAGATTTTCAATGTCTCATTTGATAGCATAGGGAGAGCTAGTTTTGCTTTTGCAGTTATCATTCACAACTGGAATATTTTTTCCTTTCAAATGTAAAAGAGAGGCAGGAGGTGAGGGACAGACTTTTCCTGAGGTAACTAGTTGCAAGTTTAAAGAGCCAAGGAAAGAAGGAAAGAGCATCTAAGGATACTTGGGCACAAAGAGAAAGCAATTGCCTAGGGTAGAATTTAAATAAAATGTGGAGATCAGCACTAAGCTCACACAGGCTCCCTGAGGGAGTACAGAGGAGGTGATGAGGGAGACACAGGCTGGAGATTTTTCTGCAGCTGCCATTTGTGTCAGGTGTGATGGAAGAGCATCTGCCATTATCGTTTAGTTTTGTCTGTTCACGTCCTGACACCTCAACTATCTACTACTTCATATCATGGTTTTCAAACTGGGTTTTCCAGAGTCCCTTAGGCCAGGCTGTCAAACATAGGCCCCAATAGATCCTGTGTCCTTATTTGGCTTTCCTTTCAGATTTTTAGGAATAAAGTATTCCATTGCTTAAAATAAATTTCACTGCCAAGAACAATTCATTATTTGCAAAAACCAAAAAAGAAAAATTAGAATTTTGCTTTTATCAACAATTTCTGCTACTATAGGAAATTTTAAGTAATGTGGATATAAAACAAAATTGACTCCCCTTTGATCTTTTAAATAGACATTTAAAAAATAAAACAGGAAATGTATCCAAATAACACTTTCCCCTCCCTTTGTTGAAATTAATTTATTGCCAGTTTATCCATGCTTGACCTTTGACCTGTAAAATATAAAATAATGTAGGAAGAAGAAACTTTCTTAAGCTTTTGGCATTTTCGTTTGGTTGCTTGGTTTTGCATTTTCTTCTATACCTGGAAATGGACGTTAAAAAAAAAACCTACTTTAAAAATCTTAAATTCTGAATGGTTCAAAACATGAATTCAATTTTAAAGCATTCCAATTATAATCTATTTAGATCTATTTCTCTGGTCCCCAGTGAGATGCTATGTGAAAATGTCAGTAATTATGGGAATGCAGTATCCGAGTCATTCTCTTAGAGAGTCATAGTTTGTATTACCCAAACGAGAAAGTCCAGGGTAAAGAGACCTGTAAAACCTAGTTTAATGCAGCAGTTTTTCCATTTATGACAGAATGCTTTTTGTTAAAATTATGTTTAATACTTATCGGAATCCAATAAACCAGTGTTTAGAGATCATCCTTTGCAAATACTTTCATGGTAATATTAGATTTTAATTGATTGAAAGAACAGTGCATTGCACTGGAACAAGTTAAAAATAAATCATTCTAATAAGCTTCAAAATTAATACATTTTCCATTACTTCATCTTCACAGTCTGTACACTCTATCAAATATGTTTGTATTCCTGACAAACCCCTATTACTAACGTGAAGTTTTTAAACTCTGTGTCTGATTTTCAATATCATGTTAGTTAAAATTATAAATGTTAAATATGAGGAGAAAGTCAATGTATAATTAATATGTGTAATTATTCCCAAGGTTTGTTATTATGGCTGAATAAGTAAAATATAGACACAGGTTCTTAAATATATAAGTTTATTTTCTTTTTTAACAAAATATATATTTGAAAGTGCAATATAATTATGATACTGACTACCTGGAGTTAGGCCAAACTTCACAGGTTAAGGGACCAGTACTCCACAAGACTCCTCTCACTTCAGATATCAGCCACAAATTTGGGAGTCCCCAAGCCAACCTTACTTCTCACAAGCTGGCTGCAAATTTCTGACTTCCCAGTACTGCCCCAGGCTCAATAATTCACTAGAACAGCTGACAGAACTTGGAAAAGCACTATATTTACCACTGCAGTTTTATAATGGCAAAAGGATACAAATCAGAACCAGCTTGAAAAGACAGGTAGCTGAGGTGAGGGGACATCTGAAACATGAAGCATCCATAATCTCTCCTTATGGAGTCAGGAGGCATCTTTCTCTCAGCACACTGATGTGCATTTCCAAACAGAAAGCTCACCTGAGCTTTGGTATCCAGAGTTTTTATTCAGGTTTCATTACATACGCATGACTGAGGAGGAATCATTGGCCATGTGGTTAAATGCAATCTCTCCCTTCTTAGAGGTGGGTCAGATAACATGTAGCTCAAAGCTCCAACTCTCCAATCACATGATTGGTCTCTCCGGTGTGACCAGCCCCTTCCTGAGATATCCCTACGGCATAATAAGTGGTCTGAGGAGCCCACCATGAATAACATAGATAGTTCTATCACTAGTGAAATTTCAGGGCCGAGAGATTTGCCTTTCAGGAATCAGGGACAAGGGCCAGGCAAATTCCTTATTACACAAGAGAAGCCTTTAGAGTTTGCTGTGAGAAATGCCCTTGGTAATGAGCTTGTATATAGATATGAACAAATGAATCTGAAAAAGCATAGTCATTGAGTAAACTCCCAGTATTAAAATAACAACAATAACAAAACCTCACAGCCATTCATACTGATGTTGAAATTTTCTGAGAAAATGTATAACTACTTAGCAGATATGAAAACATATGCCTTCAAATGTATATAAAATGAATAAACAATTAAAATAATATTTTATTATACTTCTACAAATTTTCCTGGGTACTTTACTATGATAATTAATTGCCTAATGTTGATTTATAACTTTTCATCCATCAAATACACAATGAGTAGAACATTGGAACATAGGAGTTTGGATATATACATAGTAATTTGGTTGCCCCAGGTATCAGATCACCAGTTTTTAATATATAATTGCTCCAGAATATTGTCCATTTGGAAAATTTTTGCAAAATTTTTTTTTTCAATTTTTTCCAGCTTAGACAATAGACAGACAATAGATAAGAGACTAGCTACATCTTCTCATTTCCAGTTGCAGTCAAGTGCATATAATACACATTTAAGTAGAAGAGATTTTTGAGGTTGCTTTTGAAATTAATCCAGATGTTTCAAAGAGAATGCCAGAGTTACTCATTCACACAGCTATAAATCAGAACCAACCAGTATTTTCTATGTGCTTTCAAAATGAATTCTTTGATCCATCAACAGTGCTTCTTTCAACAGCACAATTTAGTAATTGTGAAGTTTGTTGAAATCTACTTTATCTCCACATTCATAATTCAAATGAATGAGTGATTGTATGTATCTCAAAGGCAATATGTCCCCCAGTTGCCACTTTAAGCCTGCAAGTGTTTTGTGTTATTTCAACCTGAAAGCAGCAGTCAAAAATATAGTCAGAAGTCTGGAGTTTAATTTTTCCAAGTGTCAAATTCTGTGTTGAACTGCTGAAAGTTTTAATATCCTAATTGTGAAGTCATTCATTTTATTCCAGCATCCTCAAAAACCATACATTGCTATAAGATGCCAGCAGTTTATTTAGCCTTAAAACATTCTAAATGTTTTCTGTCTTTCCACCCCATGGTTGTTCGGTGTTAATTGCCCTAAAAAATGATCTGAGCAGAGAAGGCAGAGGAATGCTTATCTAGCAGTTCACCAGTAGCATTAAGGGTTTTAGTGGTGCTAGATAAACATGACAGGCAATTATTGAATGTTGTCAGACATTGGAAAATAAAATTGAGATGCTAGGCAATATACAGTTTTGCAGTTTTATCTTTATCTCAGTTTCTAATTTGTATCTTTTAACAGTTTAATAGGCTGAATTTTATTCGAGAGATGTTTTCTGGAATATGCTATTGGAAAATCAGACATAAAAGTTTTATATCTCCTTCCTTAATAACACAATGTGAATCATGAAGTCATACATGTTAAATCTTACTAAAGCCATAATATTTCAATCAAAAAAAGAATTTCCATTTATCTGTTACTCTGTGGGGTAGTGACATGAAAGACTACCATGTGCTTCTATTTTCAGTTATAATTACTGAGCTAAAAAAGGCTAGAGGTTTACTTTTGAGGGACATTTTGCAGTGTATCAAGGTGGGAGAATGCAATGCTTCTAAAAATATTTCAATAACTTATTACCTTTGAAATACTAGTGCTCTTTTGCCAGAGCCATTGATAATATTTGGAAATGATTTGGATGGTTTTTAATTCACTGTAATCTTACAAATATTATTAAATAATCTGGTCATAATGCTATTGATTTGGAAATGACTTTAGACACTTTTAAAGTTTGATTCTATTAACCTATTATTTATTTAAAGAAAATAAATTATTACTGGCCCTAAAATAAGAGGAGTTATTTTAGGCATCTCTTACTATTTTAGGTCAATTAATTTACTGCCTGAGCTGTTAGAAAAAGGGAATGGAATTTGAAATATACTTCAACTCAGAATCATGAAGGGGCTTATTTCTCCACCCCAAAGTATAAAGTCAAAATGTAAGATTTAAGTAGATCACTGCAATCTATTTTAAAATTTCAGTAACACTACTCTGAAATATTCCTTTAGTTCTTCGTTGGACTTTCCTCTGGACCATTATCGATACTCCAAAAGTCATCTTGAATATATGTGAAGTTACATTAGAAACTTAGCACTGGCATCTTCTTTCTGTCTTCTCTGTCTCACAACAAACAAAATCCCAAGTCTGCCACATCTGCCCTCCAGAAGATTATCTGGGACTAATCCCCACTTTCAGAACTTTTCATTGTATCCTAATCTTCATGCCAAATCTGTGATCCTATTTTTTAAAATTTATACTTCATTTACAATGGATGATATAATACACATACCATCCAATTTATCAATTTCTCTCCTAGGAGTACACCAAACAGAAACACATACATATGTCTATCAAAAAACACGTTCTAGAATATTCATAGCAGCGATGTTAACAATGGCCCCTTATTGAAAACTACCTAAATGCCTACCAACAATAGAATGAATAAATAAGCCATAGTATAGTCACACAATAGAATGCTACACGTCAGCTAGAATACACAGTATTCAGCAATATGCACCAATATAGATGAAATGCACATCACAATGTAGAGTGAAAAGGCTAGCACAAATGGATATACACTATATGATTCCATTTACATGAAATTTTTAAAAAGTAAAACTATTCTACACTGCGAGTAGTCAGGATAGTTGTTACTTTTCTAAGAAGAGGTAGTGGCTGGAAGGGAATACAGAGGAGAGTTCTGGACTATTGATTTCATGGGTGTATTCAGTGAAATTTACATCTATGGAAAATGCACTTTCGTTTATGAAGACTACAATACAAAGGTTAAAACAAATATCTCTGACAAATGTATAGGAGATACTACATAAAAAGATATGCCAGAAATCTATCTTCCATTTTTTTGGTTCTGCCTGTATCTTACAGTAGCTCTTCCTAACTTAAGTCCTACACAATCACACACACAAATGATTGAAAGTAAAACTTGTGAAACCTGAGTAAGCACGATGGATTGTATTAATGTCAGTAACTTGAGAGTGGTGAAAGCTTGTATTTTTAACATGTGTCTCAGGTAATTTATGATTAGGCAAGGCTAGGAAATACTATATAGTAAATTAATATTTTAACACTTTCAATACAGGACAGTTGGGGCAAAATCTTATAGATTAAGTTTGCCATTTTGGTTTAAAGGTGGTCTGACTTTCCTGTAGTTAAAGAAATTAATATTTGTTGGTTCTTTTAAAACCTACCTACGCTAAAAGAATAAAATACTGAAGAATAAATATAACAAAATAAGTTCAAGACCTGTACACTGAAGACTATAAAACATCATTGAAAGAAATTAAAGATCTATATAAATGGAAATAAATTCCATGTGTCTGAGTTAAGATGGCAGTACTCCCAAACTGTTCAACAAATTTGACACAATTCCTATCAAAATCCTAGCTGCAATTTTTTCAGAAATTGACAATCTAACTCTAAAATGCATATAGAAATTTGACTCAAAATAGCCAAACCTATCTTTAAAAGGAAAAACAAAATAGGAAGGCTCACACTTCTGGATTTCAGTACTTGCTACAAAGTTACAGTAGTCAAGACTATGGTGCTATCATTAAATGAGACACAGAGATAAATGGAATTTAGGGTTCAAAACTAAATCATTACATTGTGGCCAACTGATTTTCAACAAGGGTGCCAAAACAGTTCAATTAGGAAATAACAGTATTTTTCAACAACTGAAGACAGGATAACTCAATAACCACATGCAAAAGAATGAAGTTGGACCTCTACCTTTTATCATAAACAAAAATTAACTCGAAATGAAACATGCACCTAAATATAAAAGCTAAAACTATAAAATTCTCATGAGAAAACACAACTATAAACCTAGATGACCTTGATTTCAGTAGTGGGTTCCTAGATATAATACCAAAGCACTAACAACCAAGGAAAAAAGACAAACTGGTCTTCATTAACATTTTTAACTTTTGTTCTTCAAGGAACACTAAAATTTTAAAAAAGAGACAATAACAAGTTTGATAAGAATTCATAGAAATTGGAACATGCATACATATCTTGTGGAATGTAAAGTGGTGCAGTCATTTTGGAAAACAGTTTGACACTTCCTGAAAAAGCTAAATGGGTTACCACATGACTGAGCAATTTCACTGTAATGTATATATTCAAGGGAATTGAAAATGTATGCCCACACAGAAGCTTGTAAACAAATGTTCCTAGCAGCATTATTCATGATAGACAAAAAGTGAGAACTCGAATGTCCATTAACTGATGAGTGGATAAACAATGTGAAATGTCCATACAATGAAATATTCAATCATAGAAAGGACTGAAGAACTGATACATGCTATAACATAAATGAACCTTGAAAACATTGTACTAAGTGAAAGAAACCAGCCAGGCATGGTGGTTCACACCTGTAATCCCGATACTTTGGAAGGCCAAGGATCACTTGAGGCCAGAAGTTCTAGACCAACCTGAGCAACACAGTAATACTTCATCTCTATTTAAAAAATATGAAAATCCACCTGGCATGATGGTGAGCACCCTTAGTCCCAGCTCAGCTACTTAAGAGGCTGATGTAGGAGGATCTCTTGAGTGCAGGAGGTCAAGGCTGCTGTGAGCTATGATGACACCACTGAACTCCAGCTTGGGTGACAGAGTGAGACATCATCTCTAAAACAAAAAAGAAATAAGATCACGTAATGTTTTATTTCATGTATATAAAATGTCTAGATTAGGCAAATTCATAGAGATAGAAAGCAGATTCATGGTTGGCAGGGGATGAGGAAAGGGAAAATAGGAAGTGGCTGCCAGTAACCATAGAGTTTATTTTTGGAGTAAAACAGATGTTCTAAAATTAGATGGTGGTGATAGTTGCACAGCTCAGCAAACATACTGAAAACCAAAACGAGATTATTTTTATGGAATATTAATTATATCTCCATAAATTTTTTAAAATCTACCTAGAGTTGCCTAGTATCAACTGTTTACATTATAATCATTGTCAAAATCGAATCTCTGCTGTTGAGATAAAATGGTAAGGCAGTGTTTTCCTGTACCAAGAACACCCTCTCTCCACATTCAGACTATTATAGAGGACAATCGTGTATTTCATTCTTGACTAGAGGAATTTTGCTGTTTTCACATGTTTGCCTTGAGAATAATAGTGTTTAATTTGTATTGTGAAATGGCAAGTTTGTAGTTAAGAACTATTCAAAGATAGAATACTCCCATTTCCCAAAACAAATCTGTGCACTATTAATTGAATTGGTTGGGTGATTTGATGGAATAAGTACTGGATCAGACCTCAGAAAACTTTTCCCCATCCCTTACTGTGTAACCTTGGACTCAGTCAGTCGTCACTCTGCATTTGTTTTCTTATCTGCCTGTTAGAATATCAATACTTGCACAATTCACACATAAGATTTTCAAGAGAAGCAAATGGATATAAGATGTGAAGGTGCCTTGAAAGTGACAGCATGTAAAATATGAGACATCACTTAACATCCTTCATTTTTCTTCAGATTTTATTTTCAAAGGAGGAGAAAAACAAGATGCTAAGTTAAATGGCTCCTTTTGGGTATTGAGTGAAAGGGACTGGGATTTCTTAAGAAAGAATGTTGCATGGACTCAGAACCCTGAACTTGTGTGACATTAACAGATAGAGTTTTACAGAAAACTGTTATAATTTTTTAATGTATCATTCTGTCAGCATGAGAATGATATGGCAGTAGACAGGTTATTGTCAATTAAACACGAGCTGTCAGTCAGAAATGTTGAAATATGGTGAGCATGAATCCTAAGCAGACCACGTGGCAGCTGCTCAACTGTTATTTTAACAGAGTCACTGTATGTATGTGACATTTTCCTGCAGAATTTAATTTAAGTCCCTAACAACGGAGACACTTCTGCATTTGCATGCTGCTGTCAAGTCAGTCTTGGACCTTCTAAATGAGCTAGAATAGTGGGTGGTAGTGGGAGAGTGACAGGTGGAGAAGATGACTCTTGTCTCATTTTCCTTCACTCAGGTTACATTGAAGAGGCCTGCATCATCCCCTGCCCCTCAGACTGCAAGCTCAGTGAATGGTCCAACTGGTCGCGCTGCAGCAAGTCCTGTGGAAGTGGTGTGAAGGTTCGTTCTAAATGGCTGCGTGAAAAACCATATAATGGAGGAAGGCCTTGCCCCAAACTGGACCATGTCAACCAGGTATTTTCTATCATTGACAGTGTTAAGATATTGTTGAGATTCACAATGATCTGATTTTTTTCTCCAAAATGGAGAAGAGTAAATAATAGCTATTGAATAAAAAATTGACCCATTTTTACCATTAGAATGCCTGAATAAATACACATATGTTATTAAAATTTCAAATTAGACATATTATCTCTGTATTCTATGGAGATTCCATACCTTGCAAGTATATGAATATGTATATAATTCAATGGAGAGAAAAATTACACCTATCTTTGAAATAATGTCAAGGTATTTAATCTGTCATAAGATTGTATCTAACATTTAGGCTGAGATTATCTCATAGTTCCCCCAGACTGTCAGAAAAGACATCTCAATTACCAACTACTTAAAGTCAAAGAAATAATATGGATTTGGGTCTAAAATTAGGAAAAATATATACTGTTTGTTTAAATGTGTTTGAAATAAAACAAATTGAGTAAAACAACTACAAAGATGGCCTCAAAGTCACTATAAGTATGCTATCAATTTACTCATTGGCCATTTTCAGTTTTATTTGGAACTCTGACTTTTGATACATTCTTTCTTACCTGCTGTTAATAGTTGTTATTCTGTTCTATTAGAAATAAAAAAGCCTAATGGAGGAATTGTGACTAATTTAAATGAAATGTACCCTAATCCGACAATTATTACCATGTTTGGCCTACAGGTGAATTAATAAAGAATAATTTCATATATTATGTGTGGGTGTTAAGTTGTGTATTTGAATTTAAATCACAACCAAATGAATCAAGTCCTTAAATATGTAGAACTGTTTCACACATATATAGACTCATTTTAATCTCTAAACACACTGCTTACCTGTATACATACTTTACTTCCCAGATTGACATAACTTTGTTCATAATAAAATTACATTGTAGAGAAAACAGAAAGAACTTTGGAATTAAGTAAATTAAGATGAAGATCATGGAGAATTAAATTTTATAGTAAGTACTCTAAAGAGTCTTGATTGTTCCCCAAGTGAAGTTGCTGATTTTATCTTTAGGTGCAATGGAGGGTAAATAACACACTCCCTTGCTGCCATCTACTGGTAGTTTAGCTTCCCTGTCACAGAGCATTTTGCGCTTCTAAGACGCTAAGGAAATTTCCAAAGAAGAAAATTCAGTTCAGCAACTATAATTATATAACTAAAACAGAATAACTGAACTAAAATGTTTATAATACAAAAGAATATTTCTCTACACATTTTGAAACCTTGAATTTTCAGTGGCAAATTTAAATTTTGATAAATTATGTATGATTCACAATCCTAATAAAGAGAAATGCTACACGTACTCATACCTATTTCACTTTAGCATGTATGTGTACACCCTGTCAGATATGCAATTAAAATCTGTGTTTGCCTCAGATTTTCCTTAAGTGTGAATTTCAAAAGGTTCAAAACCTTCAGGCCAAGTTGTCTTTGCTATTACTAGTGTTTAGCCTAAACCATTTGTCACTTTCCAACTCTAATATATTCTGATGCAGTTTGACAGGGGTATTGTGACTTGGTATCAGTTGACTGAAGGCTTATTGAGACATTAACAACTGAAAAATCAAAGCTAAAACAAATAATACATTTTTGAACATTTGAGCATAAATGTTCTGCATAAAATAGAAACTTTTATGAATTTGTGTATTAGTGAGATATTTAGGGAAAATAAAAATGTAAAGATTTGTGTTAATGTTGAAAATTTTAAATCACATAGATGTTTACTACAATGATACATTCCTCAGTAAAATAATCAGAAGCCCGTTGGCTTGAAAACAGTCTCCGAGTTTCTATTTTTCTAGTTGAAGAAGGAAGTACTCAAATCCTCATTTTCTACAAAACAGCTGAACTGATTAAGGTAAATCAATGGATAGATCAAGCTACAAATATACTGATAGACAATAGTCCATTGACAAGTTGGATCACAAGTTATTTGCATCATATATCAATTTCCCATGCTACGCATTTTGAGGTCAACTCCGTTCTCCAAGATTTCTCCATCCTGCCCATCTAATTTTTTCATTGGCTCTGCTATTTACAATACTCATTTTTGTGTCTTACTTTTCAACAATAATAAGTAGTTGTGTATTATCTCCTATGACCTAAGAAAAATGTTCTAATATTTTACCAAAAAAGTAGGTTTTTACATTTAAGTAATAATACTTGAAACTTACCACGAGTTCTTCTCATAGCATACTGACGTTTTCACCTATCTTGTTTCCTTTTTCATCATTCCTGTTGACTACCACTGCAGGCACAGGTAAGAACTGTTAAAACTCATGGTTCTTAATAGAATGCTTCTTTTCTAAAATTTCCTGGTTTCTGAGAATACATGTCTCTTCTTGCCTTGTCTTGTATGTTTTACAGGGAGAAAATATCACATTTTCCATTAAATAATTTTTTTCTATAGCCGTTTTCTTTTTCTTTTATATCATAGTTACCTGTGTTCCTGCATTTCATATCCCTCATTGTAATATCAAGGACTGAGGTGAACAAGAGTTGGGGAGAACAAGTTTCACTTTGCTAATCTTGATAGGCAGTGACACCCGTTATTAATGGTCTTGTGCTTTTCAGAGGGAGAAGGAAAAAGTGCAAGTGGACTGAAAATGGGTGGGTTGGAGATTGTTCTGAACTGATCGGTATTCACTTCAATACAGGCGATTAAAATAAAAGCCATCAAAGGATTAGGAAGAACAGCATTTCTCCTTCGGTTTTTCTTTTCGCCATGAGTTGTAGGGTAATGTTTTATCCTGTGCTATTTAATTCTATTTTAATATAGCACCTAAATGTGAATGTAATCACTTATGGCAATCATTGCAGAATTTGACTCCAACAGTGCATTTTTTATTCTTCTTTGAGACAGGTCCACTTTATTCATTTTACTTAGGTTTTTAGTGCACTAAAATTGGCACAAAAGAATGGCTCCAAAGGGCTATTTAAGTCTCTCTTTTCTAGAATTCATTACATAAAAAGCTACAGTTTCTCTCTTCTCTTTTTCTTTCTCTCTCTCTGTCTCTTCAAGAGCGGTGTGTGTGTGCGTGTGTGTGTGTGTAAAATAAGGAATAGAGTTGTACTATCATAGATTAGAAAAATATTTTCAAAGAATTGTATTTAATGCCTGAGTCAGCTTGGTTGCAGTGGATTAAGTGTCATTTATTTCCTTTATTTAGTCATTCTTCTCGTTGAAAAAAGAACATAATTGGTTCATTGTACTAAAAACCCTGAAACCAAGCACACCACCCCAAATGTGGGACTGAAAGGCTTTATGGACCCTGGAGCAGAGACAAATTGCTTTGTTTCATGTGGCCTTCACTGCTTGGGGCTGTAGACCAATATCAGACTCTGCTTCCAATCCTTAAATGATTGAGGATTTGTTTTAAGATGGCTGTATTTCATATTGTTTCTCTTTTTAATTTAGTTTCCCATATGATACACACCAAAAATGTAAATTCTCATCATGATTTATACTTATCTGGAAAATAGGTCAAATTGTGTTTATTTGGAAAACAGCTATGTTTTACACATATTTAATTCATCAATTCATTATTCATTCAATTATTCTGCAAATCCCTATTGAGTACCTAACATGTGAGCACCCTGGGCTAGTATCGAAGTCACACAAAACTGTAAATTACACAGATGGTCCAGAAAGTTACAATACAGTGTGTTAAGGGTCAGCACAGGAAAATATGTAACCTTTCTAATGTGATCCAGTTGATCGGATTCACACCTGCAGCGTAATAGCAGAGCAACAGAATACAACATGGTTAGCCCTATCCTTTACTGCTAGAACTCTTGAGTTCTCTCTATTGCAATGTTAGAATAATAAGCCATAAAGGAGGCGAATGGAAGTAGCTTAACAGTGAAATGATTGTTGTTATGGTGTGGAAGTCTTCTTGCTCACTCTTACCAGATTCCCTGAGATTGCTGAGAGCCATGTGTGTTTCAGGTGTATGAGGTTGTCCCATGCCACAGTGACTGCAACCAGTACCTATGGGTCACAGAGCCCTGGAGCATCTGCAAGGTGACTTTTGTGAATATGCGGGAGAACTGTGGAGAGGGCGTGCAAACCCGAAAAGTGAGGTAAGACAAAGCCTAATTACACAGAGAAGCAAGACACAAAACCATCTCCCAATTGCACGTGTGCCAACACAACTGTTCACTCCTCCCCAGTCTTCTGGATAAAATTGTCTGCAGTTTTGCTTTTAGGGAATCTGTGTTCATGGAAAACTCTAGGAGAATCTGCTTCAAGCAGCAGTTTATTCTACTCTGGCCTTCTGACTTTGGAAGCTTCACTTCAAATACCCTTAAAGAGAAGGAACAGCGTATTCAATCTGAACTAATGCAGATTTTCAACCCCAATAACTTTTTTGCTTAAAGGCCAAATATATGTCCAAGTTCATTTTTAAAATAATCTGTTTTAAACTCTTGCTCTTTTGTATCAAACTGACTAACTGAATACTATCCTGTTATCCAGGGAGCTTTCTCTGAAACCCCCAGCTAGTTCCTGCCTGTCACTTGTTCTTCTGTAGCTACACTGGTCAATAGGATAGCCACTAGCCGCACTAACTCAATTTAAATTTAAACAAATTAAGATTAAATTAAATTAAAAATTCATCTCCCCAGTCACACTAGCCATGCCTCAGTGCTCCATAGCCACATGTGGCTGGCAGCTATCTGTTGGACAGCACAGACATAGAGTATTCTTTTGTCATAGCAGAAAGTTCTATTGGACAGGGTTGTTCTATTACACTCCATATACCCCTCACTGTATTGAAAAGATCCCTCTTCATGTCTATCCCTGTAATAAAACTATAAATTTCTTGAAACAGAGAACCCACCATATTCATAAGAATTCCCTACTGCCTAACACTAGATTGATACTCATTAAATTTTCCATACAGCATTTATCACATGATCCTTGAGGGCTCTAGAACTCTGTGAAACAAGTGCATGAGGTTTTATCACCTCCATTTTGTAGATTAGATTCCCAAGTACCAAATAATGTACCAAGAACACCCATCTAGTGGAGTGGCAGCATTGGAATTCAAACCCACGTCTCCCTCCACTCTTTTTAAATACACTAGTTTCTTTTAACCCTTCTCAGTAACACCCAGGAAAGACAAATATAAGAACATCCAGCCGGGCGCGGTGGCTCAAGCCTGTAATCCCAGCACTTTGGGAGGCCGAGACGGGCCGGATCACGAGGTCAGGAAGACGAGACCAATCCTGGCTTAACCGGTGGAACACACCGTCTGGCTACTGAAAATCAAAAAACCTAGCCGGGCGAGGGGGCGGGCGCCTGTAGTCCCGCTACTCGCGGAGGCTGAGGGCCCAGGAGATGCTTTAAACCGGGAGGCGGAGCTTGCCGTGGAGCTGAGATCGGCACTGCCACGTCCAGCCTGGGCGACAGAAGGGAGACTCCTCTCAAAAAAAAAAAAAAAACGGAAAGAACATCACGCACACAGCAACCCACAGTTATGAGAGTTCATTCTTACCCATAACATAAACCCAACTTCATGCATTTAAGAGTTGATATGCTTTTAATCTACTTCAGTAGGAAAGCAGAACAAGTTAATTTTGTTTTACCATATAAAAAAAAAAAAAACCTTTGATATGAGCCCTACTATATAATATGTCTAATAAAAAGTTTTTTATATTGTCTTTTTTCAAAAGCCCATCTGACTCTATTTTTTCTCTGAGTGGACCTTAATATAGGAGATCGGGGAATCGGCGGGGAACCGATGTAGAGGAGGTAACTGAGTCCACCACCGGGACCCACACGAAAACGAGAGCTCCTCGACTTTCCTTCTCCTCTTCAAATTTTTTTTCTTTCCTTCAATTAAAAAATATTACATTAAGACTTGATCAGGGTTTGTTGTTTCACTTCGTGAAACGCAATCATTCCATAGGCCTGGGTGCAGTGGGTTCTACATCCGCCTGTAATCCAAGCATCTGTTGGAAGGCTGAGAAGGCAGATTACATGATCAAGGAAATTCAAGATCATCGCTGGCCAAATCGGGTGACAAAAACCCCATGTCCTTACTAAGAATACAAAAACAAAATTAGCTTGCGCATGGTGGCGCCACCCGGTAGTCCCAGCTACCTCGGAAGCGCTGAGGCCAGCGAGATTTAGCTTGAACCCGGGCGGTGGAGGTTGCAGTGAGCGCTCGAGATGGTGCCAACTGCCCTCAGCCTGGGCCACAGAAGCAACGACCCATCGTCAAACAAAAAAAAATTTATAATAAAAGCACCTAGCTGGGTTGTTTTCTTCAGCTTTCCCTTTCCCTGTCCTGCTGGTACATGTTCTAACTTTTCTTTCTTTTTTTTTTTTTTTTTGCTTTTGTAAATAGATACTCTTAACATTTCCAAACACATTCTAAACAAAGTAACTTTTCAGATCAATTTATTTTTTTAGTAAACAACTTCAATGCAAATAGAGAAAAGAGGTCAGTATTGATTGTGATCTCTAATCATGTAATGATGTTTCTGTTTGTTACTGATTGAGTAGTACACCTCCCTTAAATTATCCTCTGCTAATGAAGGTCAAAATGTCCTGCTTCAATGCAAGTGTTGGGTGACATTTTCAGGATAGATGGGTCTATAAAAAAGGAGGTTTAAATTTATTCAATTACACTCTTCCTCTTTAAGGATGTTATAGCCTATCAAGGAGTGGTGGTAGAAGTGGTTTGCCTTGGTAGGGAAGGATATTTTTTCACTGAATTTTTCTAGAATTGCCAGCACATAGTGATAATAAAAAACAGATTTAGTTATTGTTGCTTTTTAAATCTATGCAGAAAATACACTCTCATTACCACACCTATGATGGGCTTCTGACTCCACCCTTTGGCTATAACTTGGTTCTACACCATGTATCTCTAATATAGTTCAGTTTTCTCACAGTATAATTCTTGTTCCTTGAAAGAAAGGCCAAGATTTTGAAGAAAGCAAAGGAATTTAAAGTCCCTTCCTTTGGGCTTAAAACTTGATCCAAATATTTATTCTGTATTCTAGGGTGACTATAAAAATTATTTGTAATGCAAAATAACAAAAATAAAGCCTATAAGTAGCCTGAATGCTACAACAGGAACATTTTAGCAGTTGTGGCACATTTAAGCAATGGAATTCAAATGTAGACATTAAAATATATCTTAGAAAAATAGTTAATGAAAAGAAGATGATCATAATATATTGTAGATTTTTTAAATGGTACAAATAGGTAAAATTTGCTTCTATTTTGTAAAATGAAAATATATATTTAAAGTAATAGTCTATTAATATAGTCTGTTATGAGTGGTTATCTCTGATGAAATTGTGGAAATTTTTATTCTTATTTTCTTAAAATGAGTATATTACTTGTATAACAAAAAATAAAAGGAAGAGAGATGTATTCGTCTGTTCTCACAGTGCTATACAGAACTTCCTGAGACTAATTTATAAAGAAAAGAGGTTTGATTGACTCACAGTTCAACAGGCAGTACAGGAGACGTGGCTAAGGAGCCTTCAGGAAACTTACAATCACAACAAAACGGTGAAGGAGAAGCAAGCACATTTTCACATGGCAGCAGGAGAGAGAAAGGGTGAAGGGGGAAGTGCCACACACGTTACAAACAACCAGATCTCATGAGAACTCATTCACTATCATGAGAACAGCAAGGAGAAATCTGCCCTATGATCCAATCACCTCCTACCAGGTCTCTCCCCCAACATGAGATTTGGGTGGGGGCATAGAGCCAAATCATATCATTCCACCCTGGCCCTTCCCAAATCTCATGTACTTCTCATATTTCAAAACACAACCATACCTTCCCAACAGTTCCCCAAAGCCTTAACTCATTCTAGTGTTAACTCAAAAGTTCAAATCCAAAATCTCATTTGAGACAAGGCAAGTCCCCTCTGCCTATGAACCTGTAAAATCTAAAACAAGTTAACTACTTCCAAGATACAATTCCCCCATTCCAAATGGGAGATATTGGCCAAAACAAAGAGGTTTCAGGTCCCATGCAAGTCCAGAACCCAGCAGGTCAGTCATTAAATTTTAAAGCTTCAAAATAATCTCCTTTGACTCTGTGTCTCACATCTAGGCCACAATGACACAGGGGTGGGTTCCCAAGGCCTTGGGCAGCTCGACCCCTGTGGCTCTGCAGGATACAGTCCCCAAGGCTGCTTTCATGAGCTGGCATTGAGTGTCTATAGCTTTTCCAGGTGCACAGTGCAAATTGTCAGTCCATCTGTCATTCTGGGGTTTGGAGGACTGTGGCCCTACTTCCACAGCTCCACTAGACAGTGCCCCAGTGGGGACTCTGTTGGTGCGGGGACCCAACCCCACATTTCCACTTCACACTGCCCTACTAGTGAAGGCTCTACCCCTGCAGCAGACTTCTGCCAAGACATCCATGCATTTCCATACATCCTCGGAAATCCAGGTGGAGGCTCCTGAGCCTGAACTCTTAGCTTTTGTGCACCCACAGGCCTAACACTATGTGAAAGCCACAAAGGTTTTGGGACTTGCATCCTCTAATACAATAGCCTGAGCTGTACCTTGGCCCCTTTTAGCCATGGCTGGAGCTAGAGAGACTGGGTTGCCAGGTGCCATGTCCTGAGGCTGCACAGAGCAGTGGGACCATGAGCCTGGCCCACAAAACCAAATTTCCCTCCTAGGCCTCTGGGCCTGTGATGGGAGTGGCTGTCATGAAGGTGTCTAAAACGTCTTGGGGACATTTTCTCCATTGTCTTGGCTACTAACATGTGGCTCCTCTTTACTTACACAAATTCCTGCATCTGGCTTGAATTCCTTCAAAGAAAATGGGTTTTTCTTTTCTACCACATGACTGGGACTGGGCTGCAAATTTTCTAAACTTTGTGCTCTTCTTCCTTTTTAAATGTAAGTTCCAGTTTGGAGTCATTTACTTGTTTATCCAAATAAGTTAGGCTTTTAGAAGCAGCCAGGCCACATCTTGAATGTTTTGCTGCTTAGAAATTTCTTCTGCCAGATACCCTAAGTCATCTCTCTCAAGTTCAAAGTTCCACAGATCTCTAGAGCAGGGGTACAATGCAACCCATCTCTTTGCTAAAGTATAGCAAAAGTGAGCTTTATTCTACTTCCCAATAAGCTTGTCATCTCCATCTGAGAACACCTCAGCCTGGATTTCACCATCCATATTTCTATCAGCATTTTGGTCACAACCATTCAACAAGTCTTTAGGAAGTTCCAAACTTTCCCTCATCTTCCTGTCTTCTTCTGATCCCTCCAAACAGTTCCGACCTCTGTCCATTACCCAGTTCCATAGCTGCTTCCACTTTTTCAGGTATCTTTATAGCAATGCTACACTTCTCTTGTACCAATTTTCTGTATCAGTCTGTTTTCACACTGCAATAAAGAACTACCTGAGATGGAGTAATTTATAAAGAAAAGAGGTTTAATCAGCTCATGGTTCTGTGGATTGTATAGGCTTCTGTTTCTGGGGAGGCATGAGGAGACTTACAATCATGGCATAAGGGTGAAGGGGAAGAAAGCACATCTTCACTTGGTGGCAAGAGAGAAAAAGCAAAGGAGGAGGTGCTGCATACTTTTAAACCATCATATCTCATGAGAACTCACTATCATGAGAACAGCAAGGGGACCATCCACCCCCATGATCCAGTGACCTCCCACCAGGCCCCTCCCACAACACTGAGAATTCCAATTCAACGTGAGATTTGCGTGGGGACACAGAGCCAAATCATATCAAAAGAAATCTTTGAAAATAAAGATTTATGTACATAACTGCCTAATAGAGTGTTGGATATCTGTTCTTAACTCTAGATCAATAGGTAATTCTACAAGTTGATCCTTGCATATAGTGACAGTACCTACCCAAATGTAATCTATTCTTAGGAGCAAATCCAACTTTTGAGCACTGAAATGCCCTGTCTGCAACATGTCTCTAAGCTGCTGTCAACAGAACATTTTAAAAATGATATTGAAGGTAGAAATTTTTCCTGGGAAACTCAAATTCTCCCAAAATATTCATAATTTATTTTTTTCAACAATGAAATCATATCAATATCTAATTTGCATATTTTGTGATTGCTTTTATGTATGTATCCAGTATACAAAAAAAAAAATGCATAGGTATTTGCATATTTTTTCAGGCTACAGGCCCATTAAGACATGACCAACAACACAGCTTTCCAGTATTTGACTGTATCCCACAGGGAAAGGACATTCCTCTTAAGTTCAGCAACACTGCATAGCAAGGTGACTCTGTAGAGTAGATTTGTGAATGTTCCTGCTGATTGTAAATCCCTGAGAAAAGCTGGGATTCCAGGTATCACTGGCAATATAATTCAACTGATATTTTAATACATGACACTAGGTTTGGGAGACTTGAGAGTTCAAGTCTTCCTTTTCAACTCCTGAAATGCAGTTCTCTTCCTGAATCCATTAAGTTGGCTGACCTTTTCCAAGTTATACATGAGAGAGAAAGGTTTTCTCTCCTGCTATAATATTTAAGTGCCCAGAGAGATTATTTACTATGGTAAAAGTGAAGTCTGATACTAGCCATGTTAATCAGATTCCCAAAAGATGAATAAGGAGCCCTTCATGACTGCTTACAGGAGAATAAAATGGAACACAAACTAACAATTTTTTTAGGTCAAGTAGTAGGAAAATCCAAATAACCACATTTAGAGAACCTATGCTATACCTATTATAATTGTCTTTTCACTTCTCACTTTCTTTTAAGATTCACAGCAGAAGGGAGGCTAAAATTACCTTTAAAAATGACAAAATGATTTGATAAATGCCTCTAGTTGTTTTCACAAATACTCAATGAAATCTCCCACTTAGAGATTTCAGTGTGCCTGGTCTTGCATCACATATAAATCAACTAACTCTACCTTCTCTATGAAATCCATCATTTTCTTGAGACGAATAAATGCATTATATGCCAAATTGTAAGCCCTCTATGAAGCTCTTTGGACACTTCCTCATTAGTTTCTGCCTCATATGTATATAAATGACCCTCTTCTTTCAGAGGAAGCTTTCATAACATGCAGAGTTTACATACACACAATGGCTCTTATATTCAGACTCATGAATGCGAAACACATTTTTGAATCATGCAGAAGCACTACAGATATTTAGGAGAGGCAAAGATCCTTTTAAGTCTTCATTTCTGGAGAATTTCATTAGATAACAAAGCTTCCTACTTCCCACCTCCATAACGATGTCTTAAGGAGAACCATCTGTCCTGTGGGTTGGTCATTCTAATTGTCCTGTTTTCTTTACTTCTGGAAGGTATGTATATTTTCTAGAATATATTTATGTTCTTTTCTAGATGCATGCAGAATACAGCAGATGGCCCTTCTGAACATGTAGAGGATTACCTCTGTGACCCGGAAGAGATGCCCCTGGGCTCTAGAGTGTGCAAATTACCATGCCCTGAGGACTGTGTGATATCTGAATGGGGTCCATGGACCCGATGTGTTTTGGTAAGATGATTAACCTTTTTGTTAATGTAGAGTTTATTTAATTCTTTGCCACTGAAGCTTTAAAGACAGTATTTTAAAAATATAATAACTTCAATGTAAAATTTGTTTGTTTGCCATATTTACCAAAGCAAGGTGTGTTTTCTCGGCCACATCATTTTATGACTGTGCTATTTAAAGTTTGTAACGTTTCCTCTCACACTAGAACAGCTCCACCTCTTGCAAGCTTTACTCAACCCATCATCCTAACCCAGCACAAAAGGCCTTCAGTTTGCCTTATAAATACACAGCATGTTAAAAACTGCAGTGGTGATAATGATTCCCTCCAGGTAAAAGGGAAAATGAATGAAGTAAAGGTACTTTAATGGTGTCAAGTTATTGTCATCCATTGCTTTTTGCCCAATACCTTTTATTTAAATGGTAGGAATAATCTCTCACACAGTGGGAATACAGCAGCAGGGGTATTAACACTAAAAAGCAAAAGATACTGGGTAAGAAACTAAGTAGAAGAAGAAAGCTGTGCACCAATGAATCTCTCTTTACACACTGACTCTGTGTCTCTTTGGGCCTGGAAAGCCAGCTGAGAGTTTCAAATCACACAAAGCTCCTGCGTTTCAACAGCCAGTAGGGGCTCATCCACGAGGCTCTGGGAAGAGAGTCGTTTGAAACAGAACTGGCTGCTTATGTAGGATGTTTGGCTTACCCATGGGCACCTTTGTAAAACTGTACATTTCAAAAACAGCATCAAAAGTATGGGAAAAATAACATATGGAATTATTTTGTTGAAATATGATATAAAACCATTTCAAAGAAGACTTTATGGTGCATATTTTCCAAGGAGAAATTGATATTCCATTTCAGTGTTAAAGATACTGATTAGCAGACAACTGATATAGCAGGAATAAAACAAAGATGGCAGTTGACTGGAATGCAAGTTAAACTGTAATAATCAACTGTTTCACAAGGATATACAATTGATTTTCTGTCCTAATTTCATAGCATCAGATTTGAAGTTACATCAAATAATTGGGCTACATGCTACACTGTCTGTGTTTATAATAGTGAGATTTTTTTGTCAGATATTTTATTACAAAAATTTTCCATTTTTATAAAATAGGAAATATTGAAGCCAGGCCCCTTCTTAAACTTATTAATAGGGATTTTAATAAAAGGAACCACTAAACTGGAACTTTGTCCAGTAGGTTTCTATGTTAAATGATCAAGGATAGCCATCTTAGAAGAATTATTGAGGTTCTATTATTTATAAAAGAGAGTTTGTAAAGCACATTTTGTGTTTCTGAGAGTTTGCCAATAGGAATGTTTGGATAAGAATAAAATTCAGTGAGGTGAATAAACTGTGATTCCTGGGCTTTTTATTTCTTTAAAGAAAAACGTTAGAAAAATTAAATTTAACAGTTTAATTGAGCAAAGAACCATTCAAGAATTGGGCAGCCTCCCAAACCAGAACAGGTTCAGAGAGGCTCCAGTACTGGCACATGGTTGGAAAAGATTGTTGGGCAGAAGCAGATAAGTGACATACAGAAAATGATATACAGAAGCGAGGTTCAGCAACAGCTAGATTGGTTACACTTTGACGTTTGTGATAAACAGAATGAGTAACTAAGGCAAAAGTCCCAATCAATCGAAGTTTAATAAGCCAGCTTTAGGACACATCTGGGAAAAAGCAAGGAGGCTTTCTGAAGAGGTGTTCAAGAGGTTTTATGTTTATCCATTCGCTTAAATGGCGGGGGAGTCACGTAGGAAGAGAGGCAGGTAGGCATTAAGGCAAATAGTTATATTCCTGTGAGACTAGTTAGTGCCCCATAATCTACATTTTACATAAGGTAAGGTGAATGTTTGAAGAGAAAAAGGTAATAGAGGAAGAATCAATTATGCAGACATGCTGGGTAGATGGAAGAATGACTGATCTCCTCTTGTTTTTGTTCTGAACCTTGGGAAAATACATTTGTGATTGATAGTATCAGTGTGGAATCAGACTTGAGTTTTAAGAGTTAGACTTAGACTGTAGACCTAAAGTTACAATTGGTATGTCCTTGTTTGTGGGAGGCCATGAAAGAATTTACCTGTGAATCATCTATGGGAGCAGTCATTCATGATGCCTGAGGCCGTTTACCTTTCTGTGGGAATCTGGCACAATGCTAGCAATAGCTATTCAAGTGGAAGAGAATGTTGCAAGACGGCCTCCAGGCTTACCCTTCCCTTTTGCATAGGGTGTATGAGATCCTGAGATTTTTTAAAAACCTTCCTTTGCATTTGTCATATTTGAACATGATTTGAACAATCGGCCACATTTGAAACTCAGTGATTGCACAAGAGTAGGTAACCATCTGTTTACACATCCAAATAGGGTACAGTTCACTATGTGCGAAGAAACCTTTAGGATGAACTTGAATGTAAGCGGACAGCTTACATTCAAGCTAAATTTTATTTGACATATTTTACCTTTAACTCACCTTGTTTCTTCCCTCAGGCCTTCATTAAACAGATACCGATTAAGCTTTTACTGTCTATCAGTAACTGTGTTAGATAGGGAAAATATATTGCTATCTAAAACATAAGTCTTCTCCTAGTGCACTGTAGAAAGGAACAAGACCTTTATATAATACACATTATGTCAAGACAGATAGTGTTATTCCAGTGGTGTGACCAAAGTGCAATGGAAGCAGGGGAGAAGGAAGCAATTATTTTAGGCCTTAAAAAGTCCATGGAGGCTTGTTCCTGGTTTCTTACCATTCTTAGAAACCAACTGTTTTCAGAGGACTGTACCAGTAGATGAATGGCAAGCCAATCTTTTTAGATGTTGTCAACTGAAGAATGACAAGGTTCATAAATTTGGAAAGGAGGGCTTTATATCTCATAAGGGGTTGCAGCCTGCAGGGTGGCCATCCTGACAGGTTGGGAATCATAGCTGCCAGCCAGAAGCTGGAAATAGACACTTCTAGGGAATGGCAAAGGGAACAGTAATTTGTGTTGAGCAGGGTGGCCAAATATACATATTTAATAAGCTATATGAGGAGTCATGAATATTTATTTAAAAAGTATGCATGTGCAGTTGACCTTTATGCCCCCTCATGTGTCCCATGTACCAAAAATAGTGGTATTAGCATGATCCAAGGGTAGGAATAGGGTTTTCAGTGCTCTAATGTCAAAAGGTGAAACAGAGGTCACAGAAACCCTTACTGTACATCCTCCATGGACTGCCCAGAACCACTCCTTAATCAGTGGTTTCTTTTTAGGAAGAAATGCTGGTTGGCTGTTCCGTTGCAACCATAAAAGGGAGAGGCAGTGTCAGGCTCTAACCACCCAAGGGGTTCTTCCTGCCTGCTGCACGAATAAAGACCAGGGTATTGCAGTAAAGAAAGAGTTTAATAGACATAAGGCCAACCATGCCACATGGAAGATGGAGTTAGTACTCAAATCAATCTCATCTAAGGCTCCTAGGTAGGGGTTTTTCAAAGGCAGTTTGGGGGAAAGGGGTGGGGCTGCCAGGTAATGGGTGCTTGCTGCTGATTGATTGGGGCAGAGATGAAATCACAGGGAGTCAAAGCTGTCCTCCTGCGGGCTGAATTCTTCTGGGTGGGGCCACAGGAACTAGGTTGGTGGTTCAGGTAGAGCCCTGGGTGTTAGACATGCAAAAAAACAGAAAAGATATCTCAAAAAGCCAATCTACTGTAGTGGTGACATCTGCAGGAGTAGCTAGCAATCATTTGTGTCTACACCTTAGCAGAATTCAGGTTCCTCTCCTCTCCCAGCCTGATGGCCTTTCATTAGCTTTACAAAGGCACTTGAGTTTGGGGAAAAGCCTGTTATTTAAACTATAAACTAAATGTTTCTTGAAGTTAGCTCAGCCCAAAAACCCAGGAATAACTAAGAGAAAAGCGAGATGAGGTTGGGTTAGATCAGATCTCTTTTACTGCCATAATTTTCTTGCTGGTATAATTTTTGCAAAGGCAGTTTCAAGACAATTGGTTGATCAGGTATAGAGTGTTTCCAAAGGGCTTGTTTCTGTATAACCCTTAGGGAAGAAAGCCTAAAGGCCGAGAACTCAGTTTTCAAGGTTTCTCTGTGGTCCCTATGGCCAAGAGGGGGTCCATTTGGTCAGTTGCAGGTCTTAGAACTTTATTTTTTTGTCTCAATTCTAAATTAAGGATTAAAATTAGAATTCAGAATTAGAATTGTTTATATGCATATATACATGTACATCAGGAAAAGGAAAGTCACTAACACCAAGTCATTTCAAGTTATTCTTAAAATGTCTTTTAAGGCCCAAAAGACTATACATAATCCACAAACATATAATTATATATATAATAATACACATATAACTTTATATGTATATATATATATATATATATATAAAATAGCTTTCTATAATAACGTGACCACCATATGTGTGTGTGTGTGTGTGTGTGTGTGTGTGTATAGGTGTGAGGTGATATGTGTATTAGCATTGGACACATGGCATCTTATAGCTAGATGGTACATCAAAATCTCATTCAACAGCTTCATTTTATACATTGAACAACTGAGGCATAATGAGGTTGACTGACTTTTCTGAGTTAGCCAGTGGTCCAAATGTTCTAACTCCTGCTCCAGTGCTGTCTCTAATATACCAGTTGTGTAGCTGAGTATTCACTTTTCTGAGAATTTGTACTGTTCTTTTTAAGCCTTGCAATCAAAGCAGTTTCCGGCAAAGGTCAGCTGATCCCATCAGACAACCAGCTGATGAAGGAAGATCTTGCCCTAATGCTGTTGAGAAAGAACCCTGTAACCTGAACAAAAACTGCTACCACTATGATTATAATGTAACAGGTACATGGATCGTCATCTGATCACAGAGTTAAGTCCAAATCTTGTGTCTGTCAGCTCTGAAGTGTTCCTGTCAGTATAGTTCATCTCTCTCTGTGTGCCTTTTGGACAAGCTGCTTACTTTCCCAGAAATAATTACATATTAAATGACAGAAATACTTATCTGGGTTTTTTTTAGTAAACACCAAGATAGAGGAAATAAAAATGTCGCACAGACATTAGCCCTTAAAGTAGGTTGTGAATATGCTAAGTGTTTCTGCATAAGACAACCTCTCACTTTGGGAAGGTGAATCTAAAATATTTTTGGCACAAGTATATTTATTCAAAAATGTCTTTCTTTTTTAGAAGATGCTTAATTGCTAAAGCATACTGGGGCAACAATTCGTGAGGTGTGGGCAGTTTATAAACATGATTAGTCAGCAGTCTCAAACCTGCCAAAGATTATAAATCAATGCTATAAAAGGTGCAGGTAAAAATAGATGAGTATTTTCAGAAAAACCGGTTTATTATAAGTTGCATTTTCCCCTAAAACTCATTTAATACTATCAAGGTGCATACGCTAGGAAAGAAAATCTTTTATTTGTTTATATGAATTGGGACAACACCAAAGCTTACTTTGGAATTTTTTCCAAGTAATTTTCACTCTGAAACAAACTCAAGAAACTGTACAGTGACACATAACAGGTCAGATTGGCTTTCTGTTTCTTGTGGTTTTTCTCTTTAGTTTCCTTTGATGATACAAAAAAAATCAAAGTTATCTGGGACATGCTATGTTACCCAGGGAAAAGAGATGAAAGAGGTATTTTGCAAAAGACATAAAATAAGAGAATTAAATAAATATGGCTGAAGTGATTTTATCACTTTAATAAATGTATGCATTTTCATGCATTCTAAATATGGATAAGAAGTAAAATACATTTTATTTGAACATAACTACACAGTTAAAGTACCATCTGTCACAATTACAATTATTTTGCTAAAAGTAATGCTAAGATTTTAAATTATATTTTTATAGGGAAAAAAAGTTTTTAAGTGACATTGATCTGTAGGCCAAAGCCATTTTTACAGTGTCACCAAACGGCTAGCTATCAAGATTTTCAGGTAGACATGTGCCTTTAAGAATAATCCCTGTAGCTATGTGCAACCCCAGCAATTCCATTTGACTCCTGATATGTTCAAAGCTGGGATCCATATGCTCTGCATGGGGGATGATTGATTATGGGGCTTAGGAAGCAGTTGTGAATTAAATATGGGATTCAGGTCATCAGAGTTTCATTTGAAATCTGTTTCATACTTAGCCTTCTGTTCTGATGGGCTTCCCTTTTTTTCAGACTGGAGTACATGTCAGCTGAGTGAGAAGGCAGTTTGTGGAAATGGAATAAAAACAAGGATGTTGGATTGTGTTCGAAGTGATGGCAAGTCAGTTGACCTGAAATATTGTGAAGAGGTAGGTGGATGCTGTGTTGTATCTTCGCGAGTAAATTCTTCCCTAATAATTTCAGTTTCATGCTGAGCCAAGTGACCCGTGCTCCATGCAGCTCATTGCCAGCAGATGTTTTTCTGCACTATCACAGGCTAAGTGTGTTCTTGAAAAGATACAATGTCCAACACTACTGATTCCTACATATAATTTCCTGTATTTTCTTCTCCTTGGAGCCCAAAGGTATGCTAATTAGCCTATTCTGAAAGAAATGCTTGGGGAACAGTAAGTAAGGTGAATAAAAGCAGTAAATTTTAATCAGACTACTTATCTTTTGTAATTTGATATGAATTTTGTGTAGTGCCTGGGACACCTGCCAAGGTCCATCATTTATTCTCTTTGTTGCTAAACACTGATCACATGTGGTTTCATAGCAGATTTTGATTAATATCTGGGATCTAATACCCAGCTGTGACCATCTAAGTACCCAGGTCTGATTAAGAGACAGCCTCCAATTCAAACAAAGAAATGAAGCCAGCCATTACTATCTTCTAGGCACAGAGAATTGTAACTGATAATTATCTAACTGATGAAAGTAATGTCATCATACCTAGATGTGAGCCTCTGAAATGTGAGGAAACATAGTCATTGGCCTTTCTTCATTTTTATGAAGCTACACTTTATGTTGTAATAATTTTATCTAATTTCCATACCCAAAACATGACAAATGTTGACTCTCCATGCATCTGAGGTCCACTGGGTCAAATACTAACCAAGATAAGCAGGAGCCTCAATAGATCTGGAATAGACTAGAAGGGGGTCGTAACCTCATTAGAGTTTAACATACACAGTCACCATGTCTTCTGTCTACACATCCTGCGGTTATTATACCCACAGTAAATTGTTCCAATACCTAGGGGAGAACTCTAAACAGAAATACTTTAATTCATTTGATATATTTATCACACGGACCTAACTTAACCTTCTTATGTCTCTGTTCATGAAAGCAGAGCACCCACATGTGTTGAAAACACAAATTTGTTTTGTTAATAAATGCCTCCTGCTATAACCTTCTAACATAACTTACTGTATTAATTATTTAAATTTGAATAATTGGAAATTTCACACTTGAATCATTTTAGTTTTGTAACCAATAACATTGAAGCAATATAACCATTATAAGAATAATGTCAGTATTGAGCTGGGTGGGGTGGCTCACGCCTCTAATCCCAGAACTTTGGGAGGCTGAGTCGGGCGGATCACCTGAGGTCAGGAGTTCAAGACCAGCCCGACCAACATGGAGAAACCCCATCTCTACTGAAAATACAAAATTAGCTGGGTGTGGTGGCACATGCCTGTAATCCCAGCTACTCGGTAGGCTAAGGCAGGAGAATCGCTTGAACCCAGAAGGCAGAGGGTGCCGTGAGCCAAGATCGCACCATTGCACACCAGCCTGGGCAACAAGAGCAAAACTCCATCTCCAAAAAAATAAAAAGAGCATCAGTATTAATGAAGATAATAATCATATACTGACTGGAGAGCTTTCTGTGATCTACTTCTAGTTGATTAATATGTCTTTTTGTTTGCAAACATAAATGCACTCCTTGGTCAGTATGAAATATAAAATAAATGAGAGCTTTGCAAAAGCTGAAACCTAAGCATATGTGACCAATTTTAAATGATTTCATATGATTAAAGGACAAAGCTGTAAACTGGATTCTTGATTTCTTACATCAAATATGAGTAAAAACCTGGGAAATAACTAATTTTAATTATATGGGAGTCTAGATAAGTTTAAGCTTAAATGCAAATATTATAATATTTGAATGTTGCATGGCAATTAGGGACTCCTAGTTTTAACATTCTAGCAAACACTGTCTTCAAGGACTTACAATTTGACTGTGCAACCCTGCATTCAGTGCCACAGCAGTAGGTAACACTTGCTGCTTCCCTAACAGCCACAAAGAAAGATGGCATTATTATCCAACAAAGACAAAGATTAGAGTTAAACCTAATAAGCACTTATGTAGTATTTTTATCTTTAGTGTTTTTCAGACATTTTCTCATTGGATACCAAGTAATCAGTTTCTTCTTTCCTATTAGATTTTGAATAGGTTTCTTTTAATTTATTTAGACAGATGTTTAGGTAAATGAGAGAGAGAATTAAAAGAGATATATGATCAATGTAAGGAAAAAATTAGTACAGGATTAAAATGTGTAAGTGGTGGATATGTAAGTCAGTAATAATTGAATCCTGTGATTCAAACTTTCCCCATGAAACTATTATTTACTTTAAATGTAACACATTATTACACATTATCATATCACCTCAAGATTCCTATCTCCAACCTCCCATGACTTTTAAGAGGCTTTATGAGGCTTCAGTTGAGTGATGTGGTAAAAGTTTTCATACCAAATACTCAGCTCTGTTAGGTGTTACTGGTGTAGAATATAATGGGAGCGCCTGCAGAGAGATGTATTACACAAAGCTATGATCTGATCCTCTCTCAGTGGATAACTTAGAGCTAAGAGCTATACTTGAAACACAACATAATGTTTCAAAACAAATTTTGCCATTATTTGCTGTATAAATTAGAAAACATTAACTTCTCTTTTCATGCAGAAATAAAAAAGATCTTGGAAATTCTAAGAATTACTAGTTTTAAAAATTTATATTCTCCTAACAAGCTCTTACATTTTCCTATTTCTTTGTCTTTTTTTTTTTTTTTTTTTTTTTTTTTTTTTTTTTTTTTTTTTTTTTTGGAGACAGTCTTGCTCTGTTACCCAGCCTGGAGTGCAATGGCACTATCTCAGCTCACTGCAGCCTCCACATCCTAGGTTCAAGCAAGTCTCCTGCCTCAGCCTCCCAAGTAGCTGGGACTACAGTCATGCACCACCAATCCCAGCAAATTTTTATGTTTTTTTTTTGGTAGAGGTGAGGTTTCACCATGTTGGCCAGCATGCTCTGAGGTGATCCGCCCACCTCAGTCTCCCAAAGTGCTGGGATGACAGGCGTGAGCCACCGCATCCAGCCGACATTTTCCTATTTCAATGCTACTTTGTACCATAGACATTTTAAATATTGGAATATACAGTAGAAGAATTTGAAACATCATCTTATATTTTTAAGGCAGAATATTTAAATAAGTAATGGAACCCAAATGCCAATAAAATGGCACAACATTATTATCTGATGAGAAGGTTTGACACCAAAGTAACTGAATTATACCACAGTTGAGTTTTAGAAGTGAAAATCTTTGTTTTAAAAAATGCACATAAAATATTAATAATCACAAAACACTTTGGCGACCCATATTTCTTTTTTTAAAAGATAGCTGATATATTATTTCAATACATGATATCATTAGTTTTGACTATCAATTTATGTTTAGAACCTTTTCCTTTTGCTTTTAGTTTAAGATATGTAAAATAATATCACTAAGATACAGTTGTAGATCAAAATATTGATGATATTATTAGTTTTTACCTAATGAAAAGTATTTTTGCTTATATTTATTTGCTCCTCATTTTGGGAAATTCAATCAATTTGGAGGTTAAATCTACTTTTTTTCATTGCTTATTGAAAACAAACAATATGTAAGTATAGATTACATGGGCCCCTTCTTTCATCTCGTACCCCTAACTTCCACTCGCCTAGGTCAAACCACTTTATACTTTTAATAGTTTGGATGTTTGTCCTCCAGGTACCATTTTATTCTGTTATGTGGCTTGCTTTTTCTCCCTCCCCCTCTTCTCTCTTCTCACCTCGTTCTCTGGCTTCTTCCCCCAATTGACAATATAACATCCTGATCTACCTCTGTTCTTCCAGCTTGGCCTGGAGAAGAACTGGCAGATGAACACATCCTGCATGGTGGAATGCCCTGTGAACTGTCAGCTTTCTGATTGGTCTCCTTGGTCAGAATGCTCTCAAACATGTGGCCTCACAGGTTTGTTTGTACCATAACTCATATTAGGCTAACGGTCAAGGAATATGAAACAAAAAATCCCTCTTGCTTCAACCCATATCAGATAATCTTCAGAAAGGTTGGATTGGTTTTCTTTCCAAAACATCTAAGCCTTACTTGTTCCTGGATCGCCTCAGGAGATACCACTGTGATGCCTTCTCCCAATGACATATATGCTTGCAAAACCATAACATATATTAAAGTTGCATCACTTTGTATCTCTTAAAGGAAAAATGATCCGAAGACGAACAGTGACACAGCCCTTTCAAGGTGATGGAAGACCATGCCCTTCCCTGATGGACCAGTCCAAACCCTGCCCAGTGAAGCCTTGTTATCAGTGGCAATATGGCCAGTGGTCTCCATGCCAAGTGCAGGTATCAAATCTCAAGAAGTTGTAAGGAATTGTGTACTCTATCTGCAGACTTTATCTGCAGAAAAACAGACAAAATAATGTGTTAGAAATATTTTCAGAGCTCACAGATGACAAGCTTCCTAAAATTTTTATGTGCCTTGCCATTTTATAACCATTTAATTAGTTTTGATAACTCCCTGCCCTGTATTTTTTTAAATCATTTGGAGACTGATTCATTTTAATGAAAATTTATTTTCCTGTCTTTAGCTAGAAAACAACTAAATTGTTCAATGTATGCTTTATTGCTAGTGCCCTATAGGGCTTCTTCCTTAGGGTTTCAAATGCTTCTCTAAATGTTCATAAATCAAAGTCAGTGGTGCAGAGATAACTAAGTGATGAGCTCTCGAATGAAGTATTTCTCTTTTTCTAATTAGTTATTTCTTCCGCCATTCCAGGAGGCCCAGTGTGGAGAAGGGACCAGAACAAGGAACGTTTCTTGTGTAGTAAGTGATGGGTCAGCAGATGATTTCAGCAAAGTGGTGGATGAGGAATTCTGTGCTAACATTGAACTCATTATAGATGGTAATAAAAACATGGTTCTGGAGGAAACCTGCACCGAGCCTTGCCCAGGTAACCATGGCAAAAGAGAATTCATATTCTGATTATTTTTTCCTAGGACAAGGGCCATGAAGGGGTTGCATATAAAATATAAGTTACAGGATGTCAACAGTCTTCTTATTCAGTAATATCTATGCCAACAGCTCAACACTATGCCTGTGGGGAACAGGGCGCTGTCTCATTACTGCCAGGTAGGGGTGAAGTCCAGGTCTCCCATGTGGCCTCTCTCAACACCCTCTGGAGTTTTAACATCTGCAAGAGATGGTAATTAAGGCCTTAAGCCCATGCTCCACAGAAAAGGTATGAAATAAAAGTTGAGAAAATAAGGATAAAACATAACCTATTAGGGATTTCCAGAAGAGAATAGGGAAAGAGAGGCCAATGTTTAAACACATAATGGCTAAAAACAGATTAAGTCCTCATAATAACAGCTTACTCTGGGTCCAGGGTGGAATGAACAACAAACTCATACCTAGATAAATGTAGTTAAAACATAAAATATAGAAAAGTAAGTAGTAAAGTCTTCAGTAAGGAAAAAACAGATTATCTACAACTGGAAGACAAAATAGCAGCATGGAGGAAACTGTTGAAAGATATTTTTCAGATTCAATGTTAGACACAATGGGTGCCTGCAGTAAACGTAGAAAGAAAATTTTGTATTTCAAATAGTATGGAAAAAATGGCAGACAGTGATAAGCTAATATTTATGAATTTGGGCTTGATGCAGAGAATTGTAGAGGAAATTTAATGCCAAAATATGCCAGAAAACCCATCCTTAAAAAACATATAGATGGGGCAACAATTTATTAGTGGACTGGAAATGAACAGATAGAAAATGAATTACCTGTATTTTATCCCCAGGTGGAAAATTTGTATTCTCCCAATTTGCTTACAATTATCATTTAAAAATTGTATCTCTTTTACAATATTTTGTTTTGAATCTGACCTCAAAATGTTAAAATTAAGGATTTGGCAAAATAATGGGGCATAAAATACATTTTCTATATAAAATGATGTGATTTAAGAAAATTGTAAAAGTAGATAACATATATTAACAAAACTTTGTAAATGGGATTGAGTCCTTAAAACCTGGAAAAACTGACATGTTTTAGCTATTTATTCACTCATCGAGTTACTTATTCCTTTGTAAAAAAAAAAAAAAAAAAAAATCGTTTGAGATGATAAAAATGATAGGGTATAGTTTAAGATGAACTGAATGAAATTAAACAGTAAGTAAAATAACCCTGATCGGGGTTATTTTGAGGACAAACCCCCTAGACTCTGAGAATATCCAACTATTGTATTGATCTTTGCACACATGGATATTTTCATCTACTTCAGGTCAAGAACTGAACTATTTTTAAAAACCAAAAATCTGAATAGCAGCTGTTTCTCAATAAGTGTAAAGGTTCAGCTATGCAAGGTGAGTAAGTTCTAGAGATCCGTTGTAAGACATAGTGCCTGTAGTTAACAATACTGTATTGTATACCTAAAAATGTGTTAAGTGGGTAGATCTCATGTTACATGGTCTTATCACAATAAAAAAAAAAAGAATAAAATAAAACTTAAAGTAACAGAAAATCTGACTTTCTAAAGCCGGGCAAAGTGTTGCTGTTCAGACATTCCTACACCTGCCAACAACCTTTTGCTGATCCAGCAATTCCCCTCTTTCATTTCCTGCTGCTGAAACTAGTCTGATACCATTTAAGATCTCACACACAATTCAATTTAATATAATCATTTCACTTCACTGTAGACCCAGCCTGAGGCTATCGCAGCAGGTGACAGCTCCAGGCAGGGTCAAGGACATTCACACCATTGAGCAGAACGCGCATCCTTGTCAGACAGTGGTGCATGCCTTACTATGGATACTCCCCATGTGATTTCATTATATATTTCCTGCAGCACACTCGCTCACTCATTTGACTGTTAATTACAGGTCAGGTCCTGGACTTGAGGCGGGAGATACAGTGAAGACCAACAGACCCTGTCCTTGTACAGCTTACTTTCTAATGGAAGGGAACAATTGCTAATCTAATAGTGACGTAAATAAACATAAGATTATAATCTGTGGTAAATGATGTGAAGGAAAATTACAGGATCCCATGATAACATAGAACGGAGCAAACACATTGTTTTAATTAAAGTAATTGCAAATCTAGGAGGCTGCTCTTCTAAATTACAATCTATTCATTTCAGTTCCTCTCTTGCTAGTTTTCTCTAATGATGGGTTTTGAAAGCTAGCAATATGTGAACTAATAAGCTTTAAAGAGTAGAACACTGAATTAGGAAATACATTTCATGTGTTTAATTGTCATATCTTTGGCAGGCATAGGGTAATTTTATTGTTGTTACAATGGTTTACATGGTCAAAATAGAAAAGTATGTTTAGAACAAGGGAGTATCTCACTCTCATTTGCTGTTACTACATCTTTAAAGCCTGACATGCATTACTTAGGGGTGATAATTACATAACTCACAAACTATCATTAAAAGATTTATTACATTTTGTTGCAAAATAAATGATGCTAAATGTGGATTGCCACAAAGATGAAGCCTGTTGGTAAAAGGTATGTTTCTTTTCCATGTAATTTTCAATCACCGAGGTGAAATTTTATTACATTCATATTGACAGGAATTTTTTGAACTTTAGCAGTTTTCCTACATAATTAAAAACTGAGTAACCACAAAGTGGCATTTCCTAGGAAATAAAAGTGTTTCTAAAACTTTTTCAGACTACTTAGAAATTCTTTCTAGTTTCTTTTCTTTTGCATTTCCAAAATTTACTAGAACTTTCTGTACTTCAGGAGTACCAATTACATTCTTTAATAAAGGCCTACAAAAATCACTCCATTTTACTATTATGTATATGTTAGTCAATAATTCATGTCTTACCAGGACTTCTTAGGCATGACACAAGAAGTTTTTCCATTAATCAGATCTCCAGGCAACTTTATGCTAATACCAGTCACCTTCAGCATAATATAAGGCAATATGAATTATTCATATGACCTGGCTAGAATAAATAAGTGATAAGAAACCTTTGTGAATTTGTGTCTATCATAATTGACTGTGTACTCTGAAGAGTATCACTAAGCAGTCACTCTGAAGAATGGATGGGTTAATGGAAAGGGTGTATTTCATAAAATCTTTTCTGTTCTTAAAATGGCTAAAGATTTTGAAAGCATGGATGCACTATGGCCCAGCAGTTTCACTCCGAGGTACATACCCAACAGAAATGCATATATAAGTTCATCAGAAGACTTGTACTGAAATGTTTGTAATAACATGATAGGAAAAATGTACAACTCCCCACATGCCCATCAATAGTAGAATGGATATCTAAATTGTGATATATTCACATGATGGAAAGTAGTAAGAATGAAGAAATTAGAACTTCATAAATGTATGATGGATCTCACAAACATAAATGAGAGAAAGGAGCCAGACACAAAAAAAAATACATATGGTATGATTTCATATATTACACAAGGGAGGGTTTTGAGATCCTGGGAATGTTTTGTTCTTTGATTTGGGTGTTGATCACATGGTTAGATAATCAGATTGTCAAAATTCAGCTATCTGTGCATCTGTGATATGTGATCATTTTACATGTTTGTTGTCCTTCAGTAAAGTATTTTAAAGAGAAGTTGATTGAAGATGTAGATCAGAGGAAATAGTGAGCATTATTTCCAGTACTGCAACTGCTCAATTGCCTCTCTCACCTCCACTATTCTGGGAAGAAATAAGAATGAAACATAAAACCAGCTTTGTGAGCCTTGGACTTCAAACTTTTTGAAAATTGTGAATACCTAGAAGACAAAGTCTGTTTATATTTAGGCTCTCTTTGAGTGCACCTCCTGTGTAATAAACCACTTTACTATGATAATGACAAGAGTGGTGGTAGGTTTTGATCAAATATTTTTTGTATCCTCAGAAGAGATGAATTATAGTGGATGAGCTCCTGTCAGCCACAGTTTACCTTTGATAGCAACACATAGACCAGTAATAGCCATACAGAAAATAACAATACATATACAAAGTTATACAATTACAAATTTACAAATATTAAATGCCTATTTAAATCTTATAAATATTATGTATGGCTGGGATACCTAAAAACATTGCCCACTGGGGTTGGAATTAAAATGATTATCGGGCTGGCTTTTCTCTGTGGATATGGGTGTAAATTACAAACCTGTGTTTTACAGGTGACTGTTATTTGAAGGACTGGTCTTCCTGGAGCCTGTGTCAGCTGACCTGTGTGAATGGTGAGGATCTAGGCTTTGGTGGAATACAGGTCCGATCCAGAGCAGTGATTATACAAGAACTAGAGAATCAGCATCTGTGCCCAGAGCAGATGTTAGAAACAAAATCATGTGATGGTGAGTGCTACCATTCATATACTCTATCTTAAGCAAAGCATAAGATTTTTAAAAAGTCTGTTAAAAATAAATTTGGCTTGCAGTGAGCTGAGATCCGGCCACTGCACTCCAGCCCGTGCAACAGAGCAAGACTCCATCTCAAAAAAACAAAAAATAAAAATAAATAAATAAATAAATAAATAAATAAATAAATAAATTTGACCAGGTGCAGTGGCTCATGCCTATAATCCCAACACTTTGGGAGACCAAGGCAGGCGGATCACCAGAGGCCAGGAATTGTGAGACCAGCCTGGCCAACGTGGCCAAACCCCAACTCTACCAAAAAAAAAAAAAAATTAGCAAGGCATGGTGTCAGGCTCCTGTAATCCCAGCTACTCAGGAGGCTGAGGCAGGAGAATCACTTGATCCCAGGACGCAGAGGCTGCAGTGAGCCAAGATTGTGCCATTGCACCCCAGCAAGGGCAACAAGAGCGAAATTCCGCCTCAAAAATAAATAATTTAAAAATTTACTAAGATGTCACTTAAGGCTGAGGACTAAAGTAAGGGGAAGATTCTGAATTCTAAAGATTGGGAAGATGGAAAATCCTGCCACCGTTCATAAATAAGATGTGAGTTTTACAAAAACGTTTCCCAGTTTTATGAGCTCAAGAAGGCTGAGATAATTAGGAGCACATTATTTTTACACTTATAACAATTATAGTCAGGTAGGAGTCTAACAATATCTTCAATTTATTTAAATCAAATGACAGAATTAAATTAAAATGACAAGTTCACAGTAAGGTGAGAGATTTTACTATGTTTTTTCAAATGGATAAATCAAATTATTGGTAAAAATTGAGTTTACTCTAAATATTACTTAGAACATATATAAACATCTATGTTTATATGACTGTGTGAATGTATGCACACATAGAATCATTCACTCAGTGTAAGCAATACATGACATCTTCAAGAATCACAGCATTAAACGTCATAGTTTGGGAAACAACATGCTAAGACTCAAGGAAAACAAAAGAAATGCTCTCTGGTAGAGTGTGTGAGGCTCAACAAACAACTCTTAATTCTGCTTATGTTCTGAAATAAGTAATATGACATAGCAGCAAGCAGGAGACAAAATATCACCTTTCTTACCGAAAAGTTGGACACAAAAGCTTAAAGTGTTGGAAAAGAATACTTGCAGTAAAAACCAAATGGGCTAGATGACTTAGCCCAAGAATTAGATAGAATTACCTGCTCTGTCAATTTATTCTTCCTAAATTTATCAACTAGGTAAAACATTCCATATGCTAGGACAGGATAAGTAAAGAATAAAGAAAGGTCCAAAGTTACAATGAATAAAATAATTCCCAAGGCAAGAAAGAAAAGTATTCACTCCCAATGACAAGGAAATAAAATTAGGAATCAATAAAACAATGACAAATCTCCACACGCACACTTTAGAAGGGTAAAAACCATACTTCTAAAGCATCATATAGCAAATGTTATATGGGATGCAGCAAAGAAGTACCCAGAGGAGACCCTGAAGCTTTGAACGCTTCTATAGATGGGAGAAAAGTTAAAAATGAACTAAGCATTCAACTGAGTAAATTTTAAGAAAAGTAAAAGGAAATGGAATGCAAGCAACATGGATGAGTATAAATTCAATGAGATTGAAAATAAATAATCAACAAAACCAATCGATTGTTTTTAGAGCAAACTGACAAAATAGACCAGTTCATGGTAAAATCAGCGAAGAAGAATAAAAAGCAAAGTCATCATTACTATAAATAGAATAAAGTTTGGAAAATAGAATATGATTCTGTGAATAGTTTTTTCTAACAAAAGAAAAAATGTTAATGAAGATAATTTACAAGGTTATTATATTTTATCAAGAGTAACGAAAAACCTACACCATAGATTATGTAACTATTTTCAAACCTGTGAAATACATACTCACACATGCACACAAACTAAAACTTAAATGGCTTTAATTATGAGTTTTCTCAAAATTTAAAGAAATGGACAACTACTTGTTGAGATTTGATCAGTCTGGTGGGAAAAATATTAGTTACGATAGCCACAAAACCCTTTTGGAAGGCCTGAGGGTTTTCACATGACTTGGGTAATAGACCTGGCAGAAGACGGTCTGGTCCCATTAACTTTAGTTAAATAGAGTAGAGTAGTAAACAACCGGATGTGAGGAAGTTACCTAGTTAGCTTGTTTACCCATATGGTCTCAACCTTTGATGTGTGCTTTTTACTCCAGACGTCCACAATGACAATTACCCTCTAATGGCGTTGACTCAAGCTTTTGTTAATTAATAAATGTGAGCCTCCCTCCTAATCAGGGCTGGCCACAGTGACAAACCTCTCTTGGTGTGTAGATGGTCAGACACTCAGCAGGACTGGCAAAAGATAATATCCGTGTGTCAGTGTACATTTTATTCATCCATCGCTGGGGTCAGGGTCTGCAGGCAGACCCCCACAGCTAATGCCCTCTTGTGAGGAGCAATACCTCAACTCCTATTTATGTGAAATCTTTTTTTGATAAGAACATGTTCTTTTTTTTATTTGAATATTTTTTTAATTATACTTTAAGTTCTCCGGTACATGTGCAGACCATGCAGATTTGTTACATAGGTATACACATGCCATGGTGATTTGCTGCACCCATCAATCCATCATCTACTTTAGGTATTTATCCTAATGCTATCGCTCCCCTAACCCCTACCCCTCAACAGGCCCCAGTGTGTGATGTTTCCCTCCCTGTGTCCATGTGTTCTGATTGTTCAACTCCCAATTATGAATGAGAACATTCAGTGTTTAGTTCTCTGTTTCTGTGTTAGTTTGCTGAGAATGATAGTTTCTGGGTTCATCCATGTCCCTGCAAAGTACATGAACTCATCCTTTTTTATGGCTGCATAGTGTTCCATGGTGTATATGTGCCACATTTTCTTCATCCGGTCTATCATTGATGAGCATTTGGGTTGGTTCCAAGTCTTTGCTACTATGAACAGTGCTGCAATAAATATAAGTGTGCATGTGTCTTTATAACAGAATGATTTATAATCCTCGGA
>NW_016812870.1:100197-102636 GCF_001698545.2 Rhinopithecus bieti
TCTTCTGTTGTGCAGAAGCTCTTTAGTTTAATTAGATCCCATTTGTCAATTTTGGCTTTTGTTGCCATCGCTTTTGGTGTTTTAGTCATGATGTCTTTGCCCATGCCTGTGTCCTGAATGGTATTGCCTAGGTTTTCTTCTAGGGTTTTTGTGGTTTTAGGTCTGAGGTTTAAGTCTTTAATCCATCTTAATTTTTGTATAAGGTGTAAGGAAGGGGTCCAGTTTCAGTTTTCTGCATATGGCTAGCCAGTTTTCCCAACACCATTTATTAAGTAGGGAATCCTTTCCTCATTGTTTTTATCAGGCTTATCAAAGATAAGATGGTTATAGATGCATGGTGTTATTTTTGAGGCCTCAGTTGTGTTCCATTAGTCTATATATCTGTTTTGGTACCAGTACCATGCTGTTTTGGTTACTGTAGCCCTGTGGCTGTGGGTTTGACATAAATAGCTCTTATTGTTTTGAGATACGTTCCATCAATACCTAGTTTATTGAGAGTTTTTAGCATGAAGGGGTGTTGAATTTTGTCGAAGGCGTTTTCTGCATCTATTGAGATAATCATGCGGTTTTTGTCATTGGTTCTATTTACGTGATGAATTACGTTTATTGATTTGCATATGTTGAACCCGACTTGTATCCCAGGGATGAAGCCAACTTGATCTTGGTGGATTAGCTTTTTGATGTGCTGCTGGATTTGGTGTGCCAGTATGTTATTGAGGATTTTCGCATCAATGTTCATCAGGGATATGGGCCTGAAATTTGTTTTTCTTTGTTGTGTCTCTGCCAGGTTTTGGTATCAGGATGATGCTGGCCTCATAAAATGAGTTAGGGAGGAGTCCCTCTTTTTATATTGTTTGGAATAGTTTCAGAAGGAATGGTACCAGCTCCTCTTTGTACCTCTGGTAGAATTCGACTGTGGATGTCTGGTCCTGGGCTTTTTTTAGTTGTTAGGCTATTAATTACTGTCTCAATTTCAGAACTTGCTATTGGTCTATTTAGGGATTTGACTTCTTCCTGGTTAAGTCTTGGGAAGGGGGTACGTTTCCAGGAATTTCTCTGTTTCTTCCAAATTTTCTAGCTTATTTGTGTAGAGGTGTTTATAGTGTTCTCTGATGGTGGTTTGTATTTCTATAGGATCCGTGGTGATATCCTTTCTCATTTTTTATTGCATCTATTTGATTCTTCTCTCTTTTCTTCTTTCTTAGTCTGGCTAGCCATCTATCTATTTTGTTGATCTTTTCAAAAACCCAGCTCCTGGATTGACTTTTTAAAGATTTTTTTGTGTCTCTGTCTCCTTCAGCTCTGCTCTTAGTTATTTCTCGACTTCTGCTAGCTTTTGAATTTGTTTACTGTTGCTTCTCTAGTTCTTTTAATTGTGATGTTAAGATATCAGTTTTAAATCTTTCCTGCTTTCTCCTGTGAGCATTTACTGCTGTAAATTTCCTTCTAAACACAGCTTTAGCTGTGTGCCAGAGATTCTGGTACATTGTGTCTTTGAACTCATTGGTTTCAAATAACTTACTTACTTATTTCTGCCTTAATTTTGTTATTTACCCAGTAGTCATTCAGGAGCATGTTGTCAGTTTCCATGTAGTTGAGCGGTTTTGAGTGACTTTCTTAATCCTTAGTGCTACTTTAATTGCACTGTGTCTGAGAGACTGTTATGATTTCCATTCTTTTACATTTGCTAAGGAGTGTTTTACTTCCAACTGTGTGGTCAATTTTAGAAAAAATTCAATGTGATGCTGAGAAGAATGTATATTCTGGGCTGGGCATGGTGACTCATGCCTGTAATCCCAGCACTTTGGGAGGCCAAGGCAGGCGGATTATAAGGTCAGTAGTTCAAGAACAGCCTGGCCAATGAAGTGAAACCCCATCTCTACCACAAATACAATAATAGCTGGGCGTGGTGCCAGGTACCTGTAGTCCCAGCTACTCAGGAGGCTGAGGCAGGATAATCACTTGAACCCGGGAGGTCCAGGTTCCAGTGAGCTGAGATAGTGCCACTGCAGTCCAGCCTGGGTGACAGAGCGAGATTCCATCTCCAAAAAAAAAAAAAAAAAAAAAAAATGCATATTCTGTTGATTTGGGGTGAAGAGTTTTGTAGAAGTCTATTAGGTCTCCTTGGTCCACAGCTTAGTTCAAGTCCTGAATATCCTTATTAATTTTCTGTCTCATGTATTTGTCTAATATTGACAATGGGGTATTAAAGTCTCCCACTATTATTGTGTGGGAGTCTAACTCTCTCTGTAGGTGTCTAAGAACTTACTTTATGAATCTGGGTGCTCCTGTATTGGGAGCATCTATATTTAGGATAGTTAGCTCTTCCTGTTACATTGATCCCTTTACCATTACGTAATGCCCTTCTTTGTCTCTTTTGATCTTTGTTGGTTTAAAGTCTGTTTTATCAGAGACTAGGATTCTAACCCCTGCCTTTTT
>NW_016812870.1:102937-111979 GCF_001698545.2 Rhinopithecus bieti
TTTTTTTTTTTTTTTTTTTTTTTTTTTTTTTTTTTTTTTTTTTGCTTTCCATTTGCTTGGTAAATATTCCTCCATTCTTTTATTGTAAGCCTATCTGTGTCTTTGCATGTGAGATGGGTCACCTGAATACAGCACACCAATGGGTCTTGACTATCCAATTTGCCAGTCTGTCTTTTAATTGGGGCATTTAGCTCATTTCCATTTAAAGTTAATACTGTTATATGTGAATTCGATCCTGTCATTATGATCCTACCTGGTTAGTTTCTCCATTAGTTGATGCAGTTTCTTCATAGAGTCGATTGTCTTTACAATTTGTTATGTATTTGTGCTGGGTCTATCCCACAGACCCTGGCCAACTGATGAATGAAATGAGTACTCAGACACAGGTATGCAGTGCAAGGGCAGCTAGGGGTCTGCCTGGCTCTAGGGTCAAAGTGCACCCAGAGAAGCTGGAGCTGCATGCTTTCATTCACTGTAGGCACAATGCCAAAAGCCTGGAGCAAACACAATCTGTGAGAAATTAACATTTATTGTTCCCCTTTCAAGGAACATCATGTGTGTGGATGATCAAAGATCAGTTCCTGGTCAACACAAGTAAACAAGCTGTTCAAGATATTTCCCTACATTCCCTTGTACGTACTCCTTGCTGTCTGCCTCAGGGTCAGAGAACAGCTGCCTTTGGCTATTCTCCCCTGAATCTAGGCAGAGCCTTTGGACCTTTCAGAAGGCATGCTGCCTTCCCTATAGTTTTTCCCACCACTCTGACCGATATCCTCCTTCTCCCCCTTTTCTGTTTTTTGCATCAGGTTTTCTTGATTCAAGAGTACAGCTATGTGCAGTGACAGACTTGACAGTGCAGCAGTTACAGCTTGTGTTCCACTGTTGCATCCTAGAATTAGTAAATAACATAAGACACACATGAGTAGAATCAGTAATATTCTTTTCCAAACAAAGAGTGACCACCAGGAGTGGGAGTCTCTCCAGGAGAGGTGTTTTTGCACATTGTTCTATAGGGCTGTTACTGAGGAACCCCACAAGGGATATGTTAATCCCTCATAGCCAAGCAGTCACATCGTTAGAAGCTGGGAAGAAGATGTCTACCCAAGTAACAGGGCAGAAGAAAGGCAGATCTAGAAGATGGGCCTAATAGAGTATAGCAGGTACAGGTTGCAGATAGAGTGAGAAAATAAGGAAAATCAATACTCTACAAGAGTTGCAATGTACAACAGAGAGCATAGCAAGGAACAGATTATCTGGAGTGAACAGTGTTTGTGTCCAGAGCAGGATTCGCTCAGTCTCCTGAGTTTTCTTCTTGAGCATAATGTCCAAGGCCTGTGTTGTCCAAGGAAGCTGCATCATCCAGGGCTGCAGGTTCTACAGGGTCATTTCCTTTATTTTTGGTACCAGGTTGGTCCCAGTCACCCCATGGTATGGTTTGATGCATTGTGCTGGAATCCAAAGAGGACCTGAGGAGTTGTGAACACAAGTATATCTTCTTCCCCACATTAACAAATCATTTGGACCACACCATAGATTACGATTTACATCTTTCCATAAAACTAATTATATCTTGAGTGATTTTTGCAAAGTGCTTCTCTATAGCTGATTGAAATTTATCAACTAAATTGAAGAAATTAAGGGTAAATAAGGCTTGTGTCAATAGCGTTGCAGGGTCCTTACTCATATTCGCCCTTTTTTTTCTGAGCATGTTTTTAAGGATGGAATGGGCATGTTCTACTATGACCTGTCCTTGGGGGTTATATTGTGTCTGGAATTGATTCCTTCCAGTGAGTTCTTGGTCTCACTGACTTCAAGAACGAAGCTGCAGACCGTCAAGTTGAATGTTACAGTTCTTAAAGATGGTGAGTCCGGAGTTTGTTCCTTCAGATGTGTCCGTAGTTTCTTCCTTCTGGTGGGTTCGTGGTCTCACTGGCTTCAGGAGTGACGCTGCAGACCTTCACAGTGAGTGTTACAGCTCTTAAAGGTGGCACATCAGAGTTGTTCATCCCTCCCTGTGGGTTTGTGGTTTCGCTGGCTTCAGGAGTGAAGCTGCAGACCTTAACGGTGAGTGTTACAGCTCATAAAGGTAGTGCGGACCCAAAAAGTGAGCAGCAGCAAGATTTATTGCAAAGAGCAAAAGACAAAGCTTCCACAGCATGGAAAGAGACCCGAGCAGGTTGCCGCTGCTGGCTCAGTGGCCAGCTTTTTTCCCTTATTTGGCCCCACCCACATTCTGCTGATTGGTCCATTTTTACAGAGCACTGATTGGTGCATTTACAAACCTTTAGCTAGACACAGAGTGCTGATTGGTGCATTTATAATCCTTTAGCTAGACAGAAAAGTTCTCCAAGTCCCCACCCAATCCAGAAGCCCAGCCAGCTTCACCTCTTAATCCCCCCTCTAAACAGGACACCCCAACTGCTATTGGGAATTTGGCCGATGACCGCTCTAGCTACTTCTTGCTGGATAGGGGCAAAGAAGGGGTCCTGCAGTTGTAGTGTCCTCCAGAGGGGAAGGCCAGTGGAAAGGCCAGTGGGTCGGTCCAGGGGTCCTCAATAGAAGTTGTTATTGAACTCATTTGGGGTTCCAGTTGTAAGACCATCTGTAGCTTGATGGCCTAGATTCTAGAGGAAACAAATTTGACAAGAAGGTTAAAAATACAGGGCCCAAAGGCAAGTAACAGCAAAGCAGCTGCCACGGGACCTAGAAAGGGGAGGAGCCATGTTGCCGAACTCCAGAGGTTGGTATAAGAGTTTGAAAGTCATTGTCTGATTTCAGAAGCCTTTTCCTGTAAATGCCAGACGGCATCTTGTACTATCCCTTACTCGTTAGTGTAAAAACAACACTCTTCCCCTAGGAAGGTGCAGATTCCTCCTTTCTCAGCAGTGAGGAGGTCTGGCCTCAGCAGTTTTGGAGAGTCACTGCTGCCATAGAGTCTATTTGGGATTGTAGAGTAAGGATAGATTTCATTATTTCTTGCAAACTGTCTGAGAAATCCTTTGAGAGTGTCTGGTAGGTAGTAAATAATGAAGTAGATAAACCTCCTCTTCCTGTTTCTGTAGCAGTTGCCATTCCTAACACTGTAAGTAGGGGTATTAGTTGTATGGCCCTGTGCTGACAGACTTGAGCTTTGAGGGGTACAGATAGGATCTGATTTCCATTAGATTAGAAGTTAGGATAATATATGTTACCCTGTTAACTTTCAGCAAACTTTACTTTTGTTGAAAACCTTGTAAGTTTGAGATTTCAATTATTATTCTTTGCTATTAATAAGACCTTGTTCAGTCCATATTAACTTAGAATTGGTATAGATGGCTCCTTCCTGATTCTGTAAGTACTTTAAGGTTTGACTGAGTGCAAACAGCTGGCATGTTTGAGCAGACCAATTATTAAGCAATTTTAATACCCATTGTGTCTTTTTTCCCTTAATCGCCCAGGAGGAACCATCTATCATCCTGTCCTGAAGGGAGTTCCTCCTAGGTCTGGTCAGACCTTTGTGGTAAATAGTTAAGATTTAGATCCCCTGTTGGGTTAAGGATTTTTGATAGGAAAGCTATGGGTTGTCAGTGGCCTCAGTGCTTTCAGACTATGCCCTTATTTACACTGACAAGGCGGTATTGGAGTGTTACAGGGTTGCAGAAAAGACCTTCAATTATCAATTACAGGTTTTAAAGTTACCTTGGCTTTCAAAGGAATAGGGTACACTGTTTTTTCTTTACTACTTCCATTTCTCTTTCTTTCTCTTTGTCTCTCTTTTCTGACTCCCTCTTTGTCTCTCTGTCTCTTCTTTCTCCTTTCTGCTGGTCTTTCCCTACCTCTGCCACCTGCTTATGCTGCTGTCCTCCCCTCTTCCTTCCCTGTTTGATGGTTTTGGCAGTGTAAGACTGCCACCTCCTTGGGTTTTTGTACTGCATGCAATAACTCCATGATTTCCTTGTGACATTTAGTGGGGGTTCCCCTAGAGGTTAGGAACTCCCTTTCCTTCCGTATTGCAACATGGGCATGTAGGACTAAATAAGCATACTTGCTATCTGTATACACAGTTATTCTTTTTCCCTTTCCCAGTTCTAAGGCTTAGGCAAGTGCCACTAGTTCTGCTAACTGGGCACTGGTCCCTGGGGGAAGAGGCTTACTTTCGAGTGTGGTTACTATGGCATAATCTGCCCTTCATATCCCATTCTCCACAAATGAAATTCCATCGGTACATAGGTTAAGGTCAGGATTAGCTAGAAGGGGGCTTCTAAGAGATCATCTCGGGCAGCTTCAGTCTGGACTATAATTTGTTGGTATTCATGCTCAATTGGTTCCCCATCCTCTGGGATAAAAGGGGCAGGGTTTAGGCCCACACACATACATATTTGAAGCAGTGGTCCCTCATGGAGTAGTGCCTGGTATCTAAGTAGGTGGTTGTCCGATAGCCATAAACTTCCTTTGGTACCTAGTATGCCATTTACATCATGAGTAGTCCTGACAGTGACATCCTTTCCTTGTATTATTTTGATAGCCTCTGACACTAAGACAGCCACAACCACAACCACCCTTAAACAGCAAGGTCAGGCTTTTGCCACTACATCAATTTCCTTACTTAGGTATGCCACTGGTTGTGGGGTTGTCCCATGAGTCTGAGTAAGGACTCCAGGAGCTATCCCTGCTCTCTCTGTGATGTATAAAGAGAAGTTTTGTCCTGTGGGAAGGCTTAAAGCTGGTGCTCGTACTAGGGCCTGCTTTAAGGTTTTGAAGGCTGTTTCTACCCCTGGTTCCCATTCTACTAGATGAATATTTGCCCTCTGGGTCTCCTTGATTAGAGTAGAGTGGCCTGGCTATCTCCCTGTATCCAGGGATCCACAGTTTGCAAAAGCCGGTGATTCCAAGGAACCCCCACAACTGTTTTAATGTCTTAGGATGAGGATAAGCCAGTATAGGCTGTATTCATTCCTTGCTGAGGGCCCTGGTTCCTCTAAGATTAGGCCTAGATATTTGACCTGCAAAGCTGGGCCTTTGACCTAGATGCCTTGTACCTTTGATTAGTTAGAAAGTTCAAGAGACCTAGAGTAGCCTGTTGGCATGAGGCTTCCCAACTGGTAGCCAAAAGTAAATCATCCACATATTCAAGGATCAGAGTGTCTGGACTTGAGAACTGGCCTAGATCTTGGGCCAGTGCCTGACCAAACAGGTGAGGACTATTCCTAAACCCTTGGGGTAAGACCGTCCATGTAAGTTGGGACATGTGGTCTGTGGGATCCTCAAAGGCAAAGAGAAACTGGGAATCAGAGTGCAGGGGAGTACAGAAGATGGTATCCTTGAGGTCCAGAACAGTGAACCATTCTGCTTCCTATGGTATTTGAGAGAGCAGGGTATAGGGGTTGGGTACAACTGAATATAGAGGAATTACTGCCTCATTGATGAGTTTAAGATCTTGCGCTAGTCTCCACTGACTTGTTTTTGTACTCCTAGAATTGGAGTGTTGCAGGGACTACTGCATCTCCTTCCTAAGCCTTGAGCTTTTAAACGTTTAACAATATCCCGTAATCCCTTATGAGCTTCAGGCCTTAAGGGATATTGCCTTTGATAAGGAAAAGTGGTGGGGTCTTTTAGCCTGATTTGGACTGGGCAGGCATTTTCTTCCCTTCCAAGTTGTCCTTCCAATGCCTAGACTTCAGGGTTGATTCCCTCCTCAAGTAGGGGACAACAAATGGGTAACTTGTTCCCCATATTCATATAGATAATAGCTCCAGCTTTGGCTAATATATCCTTAATAAGGGTGTGGGACTTTCAGGCATAACAAGAAAGGCATGTGAAAAGAGCAAAGTCTCCCAATTACAACTGAGGAGGTGGGAGAAATACCTGGTTACAGGCTGTCCCATGATTCCTCAGATAGTAACGGATCTTGAGGACAGTCATACAGGACAGGANGCCTCATTGATGAGTTTAAGATCTTGCGCTAGTCTCCACTGACTTGTTTTGTACTCCTAGAATTGGAGTGTTGCAGGGACTACTGCATCTCCTTCCTAAGCCTTGAGCTTTTAAACGTTTAACAATATCCCGTAATCCCTTATGAGCTTCAGGCCTTAAGGGATATTGCCTTTGATAAGGAAAAGTGGTGGGGTCTTTTAGCCTGATTTGGACTGGGCAGGCATTTTCTTCCCTTCCAAGTTGTCCTTCCAATGCCTAGACTTCAGGGTTGATTCCCTCCTCAAGTAGGGGACAACAAATGGGTAACTTGTTCCCCATATTCATATAGATAATAGCTCCAGCTTTGGCTAATATATCCTTAATAAGGGTGTGGGACTTTCAGGCATAACAAGAAAGGCATGTGAAAAGAGCAAAGTCTCCCAATTACAACTGAGGAGGTGGGAGAAATACCTGGTTACAGGCTGTCCCATGATTCCTCAGATAGTAACGGATCTTGAGGACAGTCATACAGGACAGGAGCGTAACACTGAGAAGGCCATGCCAGTGGCCAGGAGGAAGTCGATTTCCTGGCCCTCAATGGTTGAACGTACCCAGGGCTCAGTGAGGGTGATGACATGAGCTGGCGCTTGCCTCAGTCCTGTTGTTGGATCATCTGGTTGGGGGCTTCTGGCCCAGAGAACCATTGCACTCTTGGTTAATATGCCTTCCAGTGATTGCCTCAGCATAGCAGACATGGACGAGGGGGTGGCTTGTTTCTTGTTGGAGAATCTTTTTTAAAGTGTCCTTGTAAACCACACTGATAAAAAGCCCTGCCAGGTGACTGACCTGCTCCATTTTCTGTCCTCTCTGAACCATCAAGGTTTGTTTGTCTGAGGGCCATGACTAAGGCTGCAGCCTTTCTCTGATCTCACTTTTCCTTTTGGTCCCTATTATAGAACACTGAAGTTGCCAGGTTTACCAATGCCTCCAGATTTTGTTCAGGGACCAGGGCTTTCTTTTGGAGCTTTCTCCTGATATCTGTGGCTGATTGATTGGGTAGTAAACTTTTATCTTTTAGAATCAATTGACCCTCTAGTGAGTCAGGTGACCAGGAAGTGTATTTTCTTAAGGCCTCTCATAGCTGCTCAAGGAAGGCAGAAGGATTTTCTTTCTTTGCCTGAGTTATGGTAGACATTATTGAATAATTCATGGGCTCTTTCCTAATTCTCCTTAGTCCTTCTAGAACACAAGTCAACAGATGTTTATGACTCCAGTCCCCATGATCTGAATCGAGGTCCCAGAGGGGATCCATACAGGGGACAGCTTGCTGTAGAGAATTTGTCCCTTTCTTCAGCTGTCATTCTATCTTCAAACTCTCAGACTGCAGCTAAACCTGCATTCTTTTCATTAAAAGCCAGGGTTTGATCTAACAATAGCCTGACATCTCTCCAAGTGAGATTGAAGGTTTGCCCTAGACCCTGTAGGACATCTATGTACCTATCAGAATTATCTGAAAACTTCCCCAGGTCTGCTTTGATCTACTTTAAATCAGAGAGGGAGAAGAGGACATGTCCCAGGGTTGGGCCAAATTCCCCTCCCTCTACAGCTCAAAGGGGACATAACTGATAGCCCTGGGGTTTTTGTGGTCCTTTGGAGATTTCTTTCCTTATTTCTTTCTGGGCAGGGGAGATTAGAGGAGGCTTATCATTAATAGGAAGGGGAGCTATAGGGAGGCTAGGATATGGGGGTAAGCTGAAAGGCCCTCCTGTGGGATGTAAATTATAAGCTTTGCATAGTTGTGTGTTCTTCAATGAATAGAAAACTTGAACATAAGGTATTTTACTCCATTTGCCTTCCTTCTTACAGAAAAGGTCAAGCTGCAGGATAGTATTGTAATTTGTACTTCCTTCAGGTGGCCATTTTCCCCATCAGAGAGAGAATACTGGGGCCAAGCCATAGTGCATAAAAAAATAAGCCACCTCTTTTTCAGGGTTTGCAGGTCAAATTGGTCCCAATGGCTTAGGATGCATTTCAAGAGTGAGCTTGTTGATGCCTGAGTGTTTCCCATCTGAAAGACAAAACCACCCATGGTTTTGGTTTGTTTCTCCCCGCCCAAGAACCCACAATGGTCCCTGGACCCTGCTGATTGGAATAGTTGTGCTCACCGACACAGCAGCAGAAACACCTCTTGCCCAAGAACCCACAACAGTCCCTGGATCCTGCTGATCGGAAAAGTTGCACTCACCGACGTGGCAGCAGAAACACTAGTTTTCCTCCTAGACCACAAGGAGGACCAAGGAAGGTCAGATTTAGTGGCCCTTACCAACACATTCTCGAAAACCTCTTAGAGTCCTAAGCATTCTCCTGTTAGTATTGGGACTTAACACATGTCCTAAAAGATGTTATGCCCCAAAATAAAGTGAAAGGCCATGCCCTGAGGGAAGAAAAGGATCTCCAGGGTTGGAAGAGTGACACATTTTGTCCTCACTTGAATAGGAAGGATACAATTTCTGAGGTTCCCCATATCCTAGCTTCAGGAATAGCTTTTGTTAGGCCTGCTTGTCTGAGGAGGGATCCTAAAACTCCAGATAGTCCCCCCTATGATGGGGCTATGGGCAAAAATTATATCTTTCTGATTGGTGAGACTGGGTGCCTAAAGAAGGTAACAGAGTCCTGGAGTTTATACTAGAAATCATTCTTATAAGAGAAACTAGAAAAGCACCAGAGATAGGGAGTGGTTTTTAGAAGTGGGACTAGCCTCAGAGAAGAGAGGTGAGAGGAAGTTTGTCTGACAGGCATTAGGACCCAGGAGGCAAGGGTCAGGATAGATAGGATAGATGGGCGAGTCTCACTTGGGCGACATGACTTTGAGAGTTCTGTTCATGGCCGCAGGGTCATGCAACTTGTTGAGACCCTGGAGCTGAATGGCTTTCCTCTCTGTTGACCCTTGGCTCAGCCCCAATGTACAGGAAAAGTGGAAGCTGGTTCCAGGCAAACCAACGCTCCCAACTCCGAAGAGTCGGGGGTTGTTAGAGAGCCCTTTCCCAGAAAGCCTGACACCTGTGTCTTTAGTCCAGTGGCTGCGCTAGTTGCTTTTAACTGGCCAACAGGTGCCTGGTATTTAGCCCCCAAATTCTAAGGAAAAATAGG
>NW_016812870.1:112707-118668 GCF_001698545.2 Rhinopithecus bieti
CTGGGGCCAAGCCATAGTGCATAAAAAAATAAGCCACCTCTTTTTCAGGGTTTGCAGGTCAAATTGGTCCCAATGGCTTAGGATGCATTTCAAGAGTGAGCTTGTTGATGCCTGAGTGTTTCCCATCTGAAAGACAAAACCACCCATGGTTTTGGTTTGTTTCTCCCCCGCCCAAGAACCCACAATGGTCCCTGGACCCTGCTGATTGGAATAGTTGTGCTCACCGACACAGCAGCAGAAACACCTCTTGCCCAAGAACCCACAACAGTCCCTGGATCCTGCTGATCGGAAAAGTTGCACTCACCGACGTGGCAGCAGAAACACTAGTTTTCCTCCTAGACCACAAGGAGGACCAAGGAAGGTCAGATTTAGTGGCCCTTACCAACACATTCTCGAAAACCTCTTAGAGTCCTAAGCATTCTCCTGTTAGTATTGGGACTTAACACATGTCCTAAAAGATGTTATGCCCCAAAAATAAAGTGAAAGGCCATGCCCTGAGGGAAGAAAAGGATCTCCAGGGTTGGAAGAGTGACACATTTTGTCCTCACTTGAATAGGAAGGATACAATTTCTGAGGTTCCCCATATCCTAGCTTCAGGAATAGCTTTTGTTAGGCCTGCTTGTCTGAGGAGGGATCCTAAAACTCCAGATAGTCCCCCCTATGATGGGGCTATGGGCAAAAATTATATCTTTCTGATTGGTGAGACTGGGTGCCTAAAGAAGGTAACAGAGTCCTGGAGTTTATACTAGAAATCATTCTTATAAGAGAAACTAGAAAAGCACCAGAGATAGGGAGTGGTTTTTAGAAGTGGGACTAGCCTCAGAGAAGAGAGGTGAGAGGAAGTTTGTCTGACAGGCATTAGGACCCAGGAGGCAAGGGTCAGGATAGATAGGATAGATGGGCGAGTCTCACTTGGGCGACATGACTTTGAGAGTTCTGTTCATGGCCGCAGGGTCATGCAACTTGTTGAGACCCTGGAGCTGAATGGCTTTCCTCTCTGTTGACCCTTGGCTCAGCCCCAATGTACAGGAAAAGTGGAAGCTGGTTCCAGGCAAACCAACGCTCCCAACTCCGAAGAGTCGGGGTTGTTAGAGAGCCCTTTCCCAGAAAGCCTGACACCTGTGTCTTTAGTCCAGTGGCTGCGCTAGTTGCTTTTAACTGGCCAACAGGTGCCTGGTATTTAGCCCCCAAATTCTAAGGAAAAATAGGACAGTGAAACAGGTCCAATGGTACTCACCACTTGGTGATTGTCGCTTCATGGTTGCCAAATATGTCCAGAATTGATTCCTTCTGGTGGGTTCTTGGTCTTGCTGACTTCAAGACTGAAGCCATGGACCCTCGCAGTGAGTGTTACAGTTCTTAAAGATGGTGTGTCCAGAGTTTATTCCTTCTGGTGGGTTCATGGTCTCGCTGGCTTCAAGAGTGAAGCTGCAGACCTTTGCAGTGAGTATTACAGCTCTTAAAGGTGGTGTGTCCAGAGTTGTTCATTCCTCCCATGGGTTCGTGGTCTTGCTGACTTCAGGAGTGAAGCTGCAGACCTTCGCAGTGAGTGTTACAGCTCATAAAGGTAGCGCAGACCCAAAGAGTGAGCAGCAGCAAGATTTATTGTGAAGAGCGAAAGAACAAAGCTCCCACAGCGTGGAAGGGAACCCAAGCTGGTTGCTGCTGCTGGCTCAGGTGGCCAGCTTTTTTCCCTTATTTGGCTCTACCCACCTCCTGCTGATTGGTGCATTTACAAACCTTTAGCTAGACAGAAAAGTTCTCCAAGTTCCCACCTGATCCAGAAGCCCAGTTGGCTTCACCTTTCAATATGGGATACCTGTGTAATGTTGGATGTTCTATGTATGACAAAATTGTTGAAATTGGGAACTGGTGTAAGGCAGACCATTATTAGTTTTAATCTTTGTGGGCTACCCCATAAATGCAAATGTTAAGATGTTTAATGACATATTGGGAGGACTCTCTAGAAAGAGCATGAGCACTAATTAGGTGGGAATTGGTATCAACGGATACGTGTACATATCTTAGTTTTCCAAATTCAGGGATGTGCATATCAGCTGTTTGTCATAATTGATTAGGGTTAACACCTGTTGAAGGAGGGGACATGCCTGTGAGCTGGCAATCTGGGCATTGCAGGATAATCTGTTTAGCTAGTCTCAACTGAAAATGTTGGGATAAATTTCTCCAATTTTTGTGGAAAAATTGATGTGATTGGGTGGCTTGGTCAAACAGTGATGTCTTGACGTGCAAATCTGCTTGATCATTGCCATAAGCCAGTGGGCAAGACAGTGAGCTGTGGGTCCGAATATGTGTGATAAAAACAGGATGTGTTCATTGATCCAGGAATTGCTGAAATCAAAGAAAAGGGGCCTACAGGATGGGCTCAAGAGTGCACTTAATAAAGGCTGTTTCAAAGTTTTGCAATAAATAAATGAAGTAAGCAGAGTCACTAACAATATTGATGGGCTGAGCAGAAAAGGTTTCCAGGGCCAATATTAGGGCTCCAACCTCAGTTCTCTGGTACTAGTAAATCCAGATTGAGTGAGGGAGTTACGCAGATAGCTGCTTTTCCATTTTTACCAGAGCCATCAGTGAAAAGCATTAAAGCATTAGGTATGGGGGAGTGAACTACCTTTGTAGGCATAACTACAGGAGTATGAGATAAGAACTGAAGTAGTTTGTCAGTGGGAAGGGCATGTTCAATATGGCCTGCATAATCAGAGTGCTATCTGAAGGTCTAGAGATAGGGGCAGGACTGCTTCAAATTCTTTTTTACTTAAGGATATTTTTATGACATAAGGGTCATAACCTTGCAATTGATTGCATCATTTGCAGCCTGCATAGATGACTTTATTAACTAGCTGGACTTAGGGAGATAGTGTCTTAGTCCTGGTATGTGAGCAAAAACCCATTCTAGGAAGTGTAGCTCTGGGGCCATCTGTCCTATTAATCCTGTTGGGGAATGTTTAGTAGGAAACACAAATAATTGGACTGAATAGCATGGGTCTGAGAAATAGCTTGCTCTATTTCCTCAATTTCCCTTTTTGCAGTGGGGGTTAAATACCTGGGGGTGTCCAGGGCTGCATTACCTTTAGGATAGAAAACAGGTTCTGTAATTTGTCAGTCATTATGCCCAAGGTGGGGCGGAGCCAGTCACTATCACCCGGTAATTTTTGATTATCATTTAAGGTGTGTATATTGTTAGTATTCAATTTAACCTCTTGAGGTCTCACTGAGCAGGAAGTTAGTATGTATCCAAGATATTTCCAAGGGAAGGACATCTGTACCTTTTCAGGTGCTATGATTAAACCTGGTAACTGTGTATTCCTCTTGACAGAGGCATATAAACTCAAAAGTATTGGTTCCCTTGGGGCTGCCAGTAAGATGGCATCCATATAGTAGGTGATCTTGCAATTAGGAAATTCTTTTCTACTGGGGAGCAAAGCCTGATTTACATGATACTGACACATGGTAGGACTGTTCAGCATTCCTTGAGGAAGTACTTTCCAATGAAATCAGCAAGCTGGCCTTTCATTATTAATAGCTGGTATTGTAAACACAAATTTTTCTCTGTCCTGCTCTGCAAGGGGAATAGTATAAAAGCAGTCTTTTAAGTCAGTAATGACTATAAGCCAATCTTGAGGAATCATCATGGAGGAAGGGAGCCCCTATTGAAGGGACCCTATCGGTTGCAAATTAGCACTGATAGCACGTAAGTCACGCAAAGGTCTCCATTTACCAGACTTTTTGGGAATGACAAAAATGGGCAGATTCCAAGGGCTGTTTGATGATTCTATATGGCCAGTTCTTAATTGTTCCTCAACTAATTCATGGGCTCTTTGTAATTTATTTCCCTTTAAAGGCCACTGTTCTACCCAAATAGGATTTTGAGAGAGCCACATCAGGTGTCAGGAAGGAATAACAACAGTGGCCATTACTAGAAAGAGGTCTGCTATTCACATAATTCATCAAATTCTGCCCTCCAGAGGAGGTATTGACTGGCCTCTAAAGTTGTTTTACCTAGCACTGACAGTCCTATCGGGTCATATGGAAGTAGTCTGCTATAGCCTTAATTAATCCTCTCATAAATGGGCCAGTGGCTCCCTTTTCTCTAATGCTTTTTCTTATAAGTGTTGAAAGTAATTGGTTCATGTGCTCTATTGCCTTGTAGATCTTACATGACCAGGCAGACCAAGAACTCCCCTTATAATGCTGCTAAGACAGGGTCCCATAACTGTAGTGTATCTCTTGTCTTTTTTCCAATGTTTTGGGGGAGAGGGCTCAGGGAAAACCTCTATCTCCTCTGTGGCACCTTTACCCAGTAACAACAGGGCTGAGGGAGGAAGAGGAGGCAGTAAGGTAGACAATGGTTTTTCTTCCATTCCCTTTTTAGGCTCTTCTGTGTAGAGCGGTGCCAAAGCAGCCCTAACTAAGGCCCATTAACGTTAAAGATGTTACTGGGACCCACTGCCCTTGTCTATGATGTCATTTAACATTTCTTCTCAGAGCTCTAGGTCTAGTGTGCATCCTTCTGGGAACTATGGGTTATGGAAAACAACAATTTGCATTAATTCAGCCTCTGAAACTGAGGCTCTGCTAGCTTTAAGCAGCTATTTCAATATTTTTCTATACTATTACTCTTGAGCTAATAACTGGGTTTCCCATGATGAAACCCTAGCTTGAAAATCACCTCGAACTTGGAAATCCAGAGCAGGCACCAATTACTTATAGCACAGTCACTTCACTTTCATTTTTGAGGGTTCCATCACGATCCATTGCAGTGTTCTTCACACGGGCACCACCTGCCAGGCCTTTCACACAGAAAAATAGTACTCAGACACAGGTATGCAGTGTAAGGGCAGCTAGGGGTCTGCCTGGTTCTAGGGTCAAAGTGCACCCAGAGAAGCTGGAGCTGCATGCTTTCATTCACTGTAGGCACAATGCCAAAAGCCTGGAGCAAACACAATTTGTGAGAAATTAACATTTATTGTTCCCCTTTCAAGGAACATCACGTGTGTGGATGATCAAAGATCAGTTCCTGGTCAACACAAGTAAACAAGCCTGTTCAAGATATTCCCCTACATTCCCTTGTACCTACTCCTTGCCTTCTGCCTCAGGGTCAGAGAACAGCTGCCTTTGGCTATTCTCCCCTGAATCGAGGCAGAGCCTTTGGACCTTTCAGAAGGCGTGCTGCTTTCCCTATAGTTTCTCCCACCACTCTGACCAATCTCCTGCATGTTTGCAGTGGCTGGTACCGGTTTTTTCCTTCAATATTGATTCGATATTGAGTGTGCCCTTTAGGAGCTCCTGTAAGGCAGGCCTGGTGGGGACAAAATCTCTCAGCATTTGCTTGTCTGTAAAGGATTTTATTTCTCCTTCACTTATGTAGCTTAGTTTGGCTGGATATGAAATTCTGGATTGAAAATCTTTAAGAATGTTGAATACTGGACCCCACTCTCTTCTGGCTGGTAGAATTTCTACAGAGGGACCCACTGTTAGTCTGATGGACTTCCCTTTGTGAGTAACCTGACCTTTCTCTCTGGCTGCCTTTAACATTTTTTCCTTCATTTCAACCTTTGTGAATCTGACGATTACGTGTCTTGGGGTTGCTCTTCTCGAGGAGTATCTTTGTGGTGTTCTCTGTATTTCCTGAATTTGAATGTTGACCTGTCTTGCTAGGTTGGGGAAGTTCTCCTGGATAATATCCTGAAGAGTGTTTTCCAACTTGGTTCCATTCTTTCCATTGCTTTCGGGTACACCAATCAAAGGTAGATTTGGTCTTTTCACATAGTCCCGTATTTCTTGGAGGCTTTGTTTGTTCCTTTTTACTCTTTTTTCTCTAATCTTGTCATCTTGCTTTATTTCATTAAGTTGATCTTCAATTTCTGATATCCTTTCTTCTGCTTGATCGATTTGGTTATTGATAGTTGTGTATGCTTCATGAAATTTTTGAGCTGTTTT
>NW_016812870.1:119708-123961 GCF_001698545.2 Rhinopithecus bieti
CAAGTTAATAGTCTAAAATTGTTGAGGACCTGAAAGAACTTTTCTTTTCTGACATGTATACTTTTAAAATAGAAAACTTATAATATTTATTTATTTAAAATCAAAAAACAAAATTGTATATTACCATAAATAACAAATATCCTGCAAAATAAGTTCACCATAACAAATGGAAAATAACTTTAATGACAAGAGTGGTCTTGTCTGGATTTTTGCAAATCTCTATAAAGTCTAACTTAAGAAAGACACCTGGATTCTCTTATCTGCTTCTGCATTCAAGTTACTGCAGTCTTAGTTTAGTTTACGTATGTAAAGAAAATCCAACCATACACAGATTGTAGTTGCAAAGGGGAAATCCTCACTCACACTCTGAAAGAATGTCAATGTCTCCCAGGGTCTCTGAACCGCACTTTAAGAATCACTATTCCAGAATGAAGAATTTCTACAATTCAATGAGAAAAAACATAAATGTCAGTAGTGGGGGGAAAAAGGCCAAAGGTTTAAATAAGCAGCTTGCATAACAGGAAATCCAAATGTCCCTTTTTACTGTTCAATAACTTTAGTAATCAAGAAACTTTAAATTAAAGTGACAAGGTAAATTTCCATACCCAAAAGACTAACCAGAAAAAATTAAAATCTAGCAATTATAAATTTTCATGAGTATTTAGAGCAATGACAATCTTTATGTACTGCTGGTGGATTTGTAAATTGCCACCTTTTGCAGGAAAAAAATGAGCAATATTTAATAAAGTTTCAGCTATCCGTACAATTATACCAAGAAATTTCCCTTCTAGATATGTAACTTAAAGAAGCACCAGGTCGTTTGCACAAGATTGACCTTCAGGGCATTGTTTGAATAACAAAACTAAAAATAACCTAATAGAAAAATAGCTAAATAAACTGTGTTATTTAGTACAATGGAATTCTATGTAGTGGTTAAAATAAAGTGACTGTACTACATTTTTTAAAATCACTTAGAAATATTTCACCTGTAACATTGACTAAGTTTCAGAGTGCTACACAGAATAGGATACATTTTTAAACTCTATGACTTCATTAAAGTAATACCATATATCATTTCTGTATATAGTAATTATGTGTGTGTGTGTATATTGAAACAATTAAAAGCATGGCAAAGAAAGTCATACATCTTCAGAATAGTATGTCTAGATGGACAGGGAGGGTGATCAGAACAGAGAAGAATACAATTAAATCTCATATTTTGTTCATCAACAAGCTAATGAAAACTGAAGCAAATATGGATAAATAATATTTGACAAAATTGCATGATGGAAGATATATATATATCTATATATATAACTGTATACAGTTATGCATGATGGAAGATATATATAGTTACATATATATAACTATACAAATTACATGATGGAAGATATATAACTATATATATAACTGTACACATAACTATATAACTGTATGCATATATAACTATATATATCTTCCATCATGCAATTTTATATATAACTGTATATAGTTATATATAATGGTATATAGATAGGTATCTATATATATATAACTATATAGATATATATAGTTATTCTCTATACCTGGCTGTATATTTACAATACTTTTTAAAAAATTAAAAACCTAGGTTCCCACCAGGTAGTGTGACAGCAGACATGGAAAATTAGTTGGGATTGAGGTATACAGCTGCAATTTTAAAACATATGCATGGCAACTTCAGGACAATAAATGGACGTTTGAATCATCAGAGATGGGCTTATTATTTTTCAGTTGTTCATAAATATGTTATTAATACTCTGTCCCCATGATTATCTTTCTGGGTAACAGAATGTTTTTGCTAATGTTTATTATTTCCCTGCAGATGGACACTGCTATGAATATAAATGGATGGCCAGTGCTTGGAAGGGCTCTTCCCGAACAGTGTGGTGTCAAAGGTCAGATGGTATAAATGTAACAGGTAAACCTCCAGTCTCTCTTTGTTCTTTGAAAATCTTCCTGTAACACACATGTGATTGGCTGAAGAAAATAGTTAAGGAAACAAAGTTACTCTTTCAGTATTCAAAGCCTGTTTGGGATTCAGGATGCCTAAGCTGTATATACCCACCTGCTGACCAATGACAAATTATTTTATAATGGTTCAAATTATCTCTCACCTAGCCTTTTTAGGTATTGCTGCTGAAACGTATTTAATTAAAATACTATGTAATTCTAATAAATAATTGTTATAATTTTCAGACTTTTTCTAGAAATGTTATATGTGAATAATTTACTATATGTTTAAAAATGATCAGTTTTTTGACTTTCTGCTTGTGTGCCTTGAGGGCATATAAACACAGACCAAAAATACTACCAAGGGAGTATGATACAAATCCAAAGATCTTGCTTAAATTCAGATGTCTATGATTTAGAGATTTTTAAACTAATTAATAGAGAAGACCTACTGGTAAATTTCAAACCCAGACCATCTGAGCAGCTCATCTACTGTGCCCGCATCCCCAAATTATTATATATCCAAAGAAGAAATCCAAAGGAAGAAATTTTTTTGATTATACTTCGACCAATATATGCCTCCAAAGAACTACTCTAGTGTGCAATTACTAAAACCCTATCTGAAGCCTGTAAGCAAGCATGAGGGATCCCACGGATGCCTTGAAGGAGGAAGAGACTTTGGTTCAAGATAGGTAGTGAATAATCAAGCAAATTTCCTAGAAAGAAATGCAAGTCAGAACCAGAACCTTAATTTCAGGCACATGGACCCAGAAATCTAAGCCTTTCCATAAACAATTTCTTTTTATAAATCTAACTTACAGGAATTGCCATAGCATAGCAACAGCAGGAGTCTTGACAGTTAACTGCTCAGGCTGACTTGCTGCTGTGTTTTGACCCTGCTGTGGGGGAAAAATACAGTGTGCATTTGGATGCCTCTGAGTAATGTTCATTTATAAATTTAACTTTAATATATACAGTAAGAAACAGGAGCAAGGATCAATATGATTTTTGAAAACTATCCATCTTTATATTGAATTTTAAATTACCTGGATTTATTGAAACCCAATTGTTTATTTCCTCTGTATGGGAGCTGGATCAGGATGTCAATTTTTTTTTTAAGATATGATTTTATACATGAGAAAGCTCTCTCAAGAAATCCTTAATAACAACTCCCTGTGGTCACATATGTAACAAAGAAAAGATATCTAGTAGAAACCCTTTGCTCTCTCACTGTATTATTTTTTGGAAGAAAACTTTCCATCTACCCCACTCTAAGAGGTATGGAGTGAGAAGAGTCCTGGACAGGGATAGACAGGCTTTCTGAATGAGTTGTTACAGAAGTCATCCATTCAGCTCAGAGATTGGAAATAAATGTCTCCATTCTAACAGCTTCTCTAGATGATCCCATAGGTTTGCAATTTTTTGATGCAAATAATATTTACCTGACTTTTCTTCCACATATTAAAACTCTTTTCCACTGCAATTGGGGTTATTCCCCCAATGCAAAGGTAAGTCAAATTTTAAATGACTTACCTATAAAATCATTACTTTTAATTTCTTTTCAATTCAGCAAAGTGTCCAATGGATTATTTCTAATGCTATTCAGTACCAAAAGGCCAATGTGTAAATGATGTGTGTTAAACTCTATATGCATTCTTTCATCTTTTAGGAGAGATGAGATTCTTTATGACAAATAGACAAGCATGTAAAGTATATTACCTATCTTGATCAACTGCTTTAATTTATGAATTGTCCTTATAAGAAACTCAAAATATTGCTTTGTGTGTGTGTGTGTATTTAATGATAACAACTTCAATGTGGCCAATTAACTGCAGTTGCCTTGCAATGACTAACTGCTTTTCTGTGACAATTTTTCTGTATTTGGTGATTGCAACAGAGAGAAACACAAAGAATTGGCAATAGGCACCTGTGATTAAATTCCAGAGAATCATCAGTTCCATACACAAAAAATTTTGTTTTGCTAATATTATGTTAAACTGAACAAGTATAGTTTGAAAATATGAGTCTCCTTCATGTCACCAGTGTTTTTTATATCTATTTCCATCTTAAAACCTCACTTGAAACAACTTAGGCACAGTTGGTACTACACTTGAAAATAAACAAGAGAGAGAAACAGCTGTAATATCAAGTCAAAACCATAGTGCAAAACAAATGATTTAGTAGATACATTTGCTTTCTTCACTATATCCAAAAAACACCCTGAATTAGCAGAAATTGTGATTTTTCTAAAAAAGAAATATGCATTATTTAAAGAAAACATT
>NW_016812870.1:126845-129164 GCF_001698545.2 Rhinopithecus bieti
ATTGTGATTTTTCTAAGAAATATGCATTATTTAAAGAAAACATTTATTTAACATAAAGAGCTAAAGAGTTATTTCAAAAGACATGAAAACTATCGTTTTACTTGAAAAGGAAATGAAATCAGCTTTTCAGTTGCTGGACTTGGCTTCATGTGCTCCTGGCAGAAAAAGGTTGTGTACAATTAGTATTTTCAAAATTATTTCAAAATAGAAATAAAATAATTATTTCAACAAACGCTTGTTGAACACCTGCTGAGTACCAGGCACTGAGCTAGCTCCCCTGGGTAAGAAGGGCCTGGAGTCACTAAATAAGGTGGTCAAGGTTAACCGAATATTTCACAGTCAACCACTGACAGAAAAATTCCTGGAATTCCCAAGGTAGTTCAGGATTCAAAGACAAGTCACTAACAACAGTGTATTTTCATCATAACAAGATATATTATTTGTCAAAACATGATTTTCTGTTCTGCAGGAGGCTGCTTGGTGATGAGCCAGCCTGATGCCGACAGGTCTTGTAACCCACCGTGTAGTCAACCCCACTCGTACTGTAGCGAGGTATGTGTAAATTCATCAGGGCAGACAAGCCAGCTCCATCATTTGTCACCCCACTGTCTCTTGTGCAGTTTTATCTCCCTCCAAAGAAAGCATGTCTTGAGGTATAAAAATCCCATTTTAGACATCTCCTTTTATCAATCTAAAAAGTCCTGAATTCACTTGCTTTCACCATTAGAATACATTTATATATAATGCCAAAAGTGTGTTTCTATGTAGTTAAAATATCACAGGAATTACGTATAGTAATTCCCAAAACAAATCTTGTTTAAAGCCTTCTCTTCAAGTCAGGTCTGTTAGACTTTCAAAGATTCCTTGCATGGCTAGTGTAAATCTTCTTGTTCTCCTGCAGACAAAAACATGCCATTGTGAAGAAGGGTACACTGAAGTCATGTCTTCTAACAGCACCCTTGAGCAATGCACACTTATCCCCGTGGTGGTAATACCCACCATGGAGGACAAAAGAGGAGATGTGAAAACCAGTCGGGCTGTACATCCAACCCAACCCTCCAGTAACCCAGCAGGACGGGGAAGGACCTGGTTTCTGCAGCCATTTGGGCCAGGTGAACTGACTAGACTAGTGTTGAAGTAGAAACCTTTAGTTATACATTTAGGCAATGCCAAAGAATTAAAAAGTGAGCAAGCATTTTTATATGAGCTACTGATTATTTTATCTACATGCATTTATTCTGATAGTAAAAAATTTAAGAATAGATGGCACTATCATTAAGGAAAATAACTCATGTTTGAAGTTCAGAGAAATGAAATTACTTGAGAAAAAATTTTGGATCAATATGATTCAGTTCATTTCCAGTCCAAAAATTACAAGTGTAATTAATTTCAAATTGAACAAAGATGGAAACATGAATTTTAAAAAAAGTGTTGTCATTCAGAGCTAGGATAAAGGAGACTATAAAGGCATTCCAGGATTTTTAATTTGATCATAGGAACAGTAATAGTTTGACTCATAAATAAAAACATCAGTAATGCAGTTCTGTGCCAGGGGTCACGTGGTAGATGGACCAGTTTGTATCAGCCCTAAAAATCAGCATACTCAAATACTCAGATCTGTACTAATGCCAGATATACAGGGGCAACAGTGGAGCCTTCCCTTCTGGATGGGATGATTCAAATATTTTTTCACATTCACAGACAGCTCTTAATGTATCTGGTAATAAATGCAAAGCCAATACAGGCAAACGCTTGAAGACCTCATGATATGCTATTCTCTACTCTACACACTTTCCCTCCTCAGTTGGATTTAATCATATGCTCATCCCTAGAACTAACCTGGTGCTTGAAAATGTGCTACATGGTTTATAAAGCAGCTAATAATATCATGCCACTTTTTCTCATACCCTAGAGGAACTACTAGTCCATGAAGCAAAGGAAATCTCCAGGCAGAGCCAGGCATAGTCTACTTTAAAATGCCATTAGAAACATGAGAAAAGATGGAAGGAATTTGCATAGCTAGCACATCTCCATTTCTGTGCATTAAGTCTGAATACTTTACCTTATTAGAGAATAAATATTGGATTTTTAAAATATTTTAAATGTTTGGGAGATTTGCTTTTAATCACATTATTCCTGCTTTAATTGGCTCATTTAGCTGATAGTACAATTTATTGTGCAAAGCTGACTCATCTGTGTAAGCATGGGAAACTCTTCCCTCAGTGTTCAAGACAATGGACTAGCAGACAACCAGTAGCAATTTTGACGTTTACTAAGAATTGAAGCAGATCTCCTCAGATCAAAACCAGTCCTTTTGGG